>NC_057806.1:630824825-631187070 GCF_018294505.1 Triticum aestivum
GGTGGCACGGCGTGGGGTGGACGGAGGGCGGGGCTACGGCGAGGGGGTGGCGGCGATGGCGTCGGCCATGGCTGGGGCGTGCGAGGGGGCGGAGCTGGAGAGGAGAGGGGGTGTCTGGGGGTTTCGGGGGAGAGAGGGAGGCCGGTTCACGGCGTTAGCCGGGCGAGGGAGGCGGCGAGGCGGCGAGCAGGTGCGTGGCACCCATGCGGTGCTCGCCGTCGAGCACCTGCCTGCCTGCCTGGCCGGCAAGCAGCTCGCTGGCGCGGTGCTAGGCTGGGCCAGCAGGTGGGCCGGGTGCTGGGCGCCAGGTAAGCTTTTCCCTTTTTCTTTCTGTTTTCTGTTTTTTTTAATACTTCTGCAACTTTGTTGAATTTAATAAAATACTTAGGCAACTCCAAAAATCACCAAACTACTCCTGGTCCATAGTTGGATTATTTCCAACATGAAACATTTTAGTTTGGAGATATTTGAGCATTTAAATATTTTATATAATTTTAAATGCCCAAATTCAAATATTTATGATTTAATTCAAAAACCCTAGGCTGGCCTAGAAAAATGTGCACCACTTTTGGCAGAGGTTCTGAACCAAGACAAAAATGATGGGCATTTTAGAAGGGCATTTCAGGTTCATTGAAAATTATTTTTAGTAACCCTAGTTGGTTTCAGAGGGGGCTGGGGGTTCTGTCATCCCCATTTCTGGTTTCTGATGAAAAAGTAAACATGATGCAACACTCTAATGCATGGCTAACTAGGATGTGACAACTCACCCCCACTCAAAAGAATCTCGTCCCGAGATTTGGGTTCCTCCGGGAAGAAGGCGGGATACTCGAGTCGAAGACGATCCTCCCTTTCCCAAGTTGCTTCATCCTCAGAATGGTGCGACCATTGAACTTTGAGAAACTTGATATTATGACGTCGAGTGGTACGCTCGGCCTGATCAAGGATACGAATGGGGTACTCTCGATATGTAAGATTATCTTGGAGATCAAGCATTTCGTGGTCCACTCCACGGATAGGATCCGAAAAGCAACGCCTGAGTTGAGAAACGTGGAAGACATCGTGGACTCTGGAGAGGTGCGGAGGTAGTTCCAACTGGTAGGCAACTTCTCCTCATTTGGCGAGAATGCGAAAAGGTCCAATGTAACGAGGAGCCAATTTGCCTTTGATACCGAAACGATGGGTTCCCTTCAGAGGGGTAACCCGAAGGTAAGCCTTCTCGTCAACCTCGAAAGTCATAGCCTTATGTTTTCGGTCATATTGACTCTTCTGACGGGATTGGGCTGTTTTCAACTTTTCACGAACGATGCGAACTTGCTCTTCTGCTTCCTGAATCATATCCGGGCCAAAGAATTGTCTTTCCCCGGTCTCTGACCAGTTAAGGGGTGTTCAACACCGTCGTCCATAGAGAACTTCAAAAGGGGCTTTACCCAAGCTAGATTGATAGCTGTTGTTGTAAGCGAATTCGGCAAATGGAAGGCACTTCTCCCAATCCATTCCGAATGAGATAACAGAGGCTCGAAGCATGTCTTCTAGAATCTGGTTGACGCGTTCCACCTGACCACTCGACTGAGGGTGGAAAGCGGTGCTAAAGGAGAGACGGGTTCCCATAGCATTTTGGAAACTTTCCCAAAATCGAGAGGTGAAAATACTTCCTCGATCCGAGTTAATTTCCAAAGGGACACCATGGAGAGACACTATCCGGGAGATGTATAAGTCTGCCAGCTGACTAGCGGTTATACTCTCACGAACAGGTAGGAAATGGGCTACTTTGGAAAGATGATCGACAACGACGAAAATAGCATTATTCCCTCTCTTGGTCCTGGGAAAACCGGTAATGAAATCCATACCAATTTTATCCCATTTCCATTCAGGAATAGCTAGGGGTTGAAGGGTGCCAGCAGGCCGTTGATGCTCTGCTTTTACACGACGACAAACGTCGCAATTAGCAATATACTGAGCAATTTCTCTCTTCATTCTGGTCCACCAGAACCTCTGGCGTAGGTCCTGATACATCTTAGTACTACCCGGATGAATGGTGAGAGGAGATTCATGAGCCTCCTTAAGGATCAACTGTCGTAGATGCTGGTTCTTGGGAACCACTAAACGGTTCCCAAAGTACACAGCACCATGATCATTTATGGAGAAACAACTAGCACCTCCGCTAGCAATGTTCTCCTTGATCTTAGCTATTCCCTTATCTCGCTTCTGGGCAGCGATGATTTGATCCGTAAGAGTAGGTTTCGCCACCAAGGTGGAAAGAAATCCTTGAGGAACAATGTGAAGGTTAAGCTTCCGAAATTCCTCATGGAGAAGCGGTTGACTTTGTTGTAACATCAGGTTGTTACAATAAGATTTACGACTTAGTGCATCAGCCATGACGTTGGCTTTCCCTGGGGTGTAAGTTATTCCTAAGTCGAAATCTGTGATCAACTCAACCCAACGTCTTTGCCTGAGATTCAAATCCGGTTGGGTGAATATGTACTTCAGACTTTGGTGATCGGTGAATATTTCGCAACGGTTACCGAGGAGGTAATGTCGCCAGGTCTTAAGTGCATAGACTACGGCTGCAAGCTCTAGATCATGAGTAGGATAATTCTCCTCATGTGGGTGCAATTGCCGTGAGGCGTAAGCAATTACGTGTCGATCTTGCATGAGGATGCAACCTAGTCCTTGTCGCGAGGCGTCGCAGTAGATAACAAAGTCCTTGGAGAAGTCTGGCGGTACCAGTACGGGAGCAGAAGTCAGGCGTCTTTTCAGTTCCTGAAAGCTGTGCTCACATTGTGGAGTCCATTCGAACTTCTTATCTTTCTTGAGGAGTTCGGTTAGAGGTTTGGCAACTTTGGAGAAGTTCTCGACAAAGCGACGACAATAGCTCGCTAAGCCCAGAAAACTCCGAACTTGCTTGACCGATTCAGGTGGAGTCCAATTAAGGACAGCTTGAACTCGCTCAGGGTTAACAGCAATACCTTTACCAGATATTACATGGCCCAGATAGGTCACTTCTGACAACCAAAATTCACATTTGGAAAACTTGGCATAAAGGCGATGCTCGCGAAGTTTCTGCAACACTAGCCTTAGATGTTCGGCATGTTCTTCCTCATTCTTAGAGTAGATGAGTATATCATCGAGATAAACTACGACGAATTTATCCAGATACTCCATGAAGATAGAGTTCATTAACCGAGAAAAGGTGGCTGGAGCGTTGGTTAAACCGAAGGACATGACGGTGTACTCGTATTGGCCATAACGAGTAACAAAGGCCGTTTTAGGGATGTCCCCGTTTCTGATTTTGATTTGATGGTAGCCCAACCTCAAATCCATCTTGGAGAAGACTGAGGATCCAGCGAGCTGATCATACAGGTCGTTGATCCTGGGGAGCGGATATTTGTTCTTGATTGTGACCAAATTGACAGGTCGGTAATCTACAACCATCCGGTCCGTACCATCCTTCTTCTTGACGAAGAGGATGGGGCAAGCCCACGGAGATGAACTAGGTCGGATGAAACCCTTTTTCAAGGACTCATCGAGTTGTTTCCTAAGCTCGGCTAGTTCCAGTGGTGCCATCTTGTAGGGTCTTCTAGCAATCGGAATGGTTCCTGGAATGAGGTCTATTACGAACTCAACATCCCTGTCAGGTGGAACACCTGGCAATTCCTTTGGAAAGACATCCGGGAAGTCACGGACTACCGGAACGTCCTCAAGGTCTGGCAAAGGGCTGGCGTTAAGAGAATATAACTGTCGCTTGGCTATTCGGGTCAATACATTGACTATCTTCCCCGAAGGATGGGTGAGTTGAACAGTCCTAGAGAAGCAATCAATTTTGGCTTGATGAGCTGACATCCAGTCCATACCCAAAATGATATTAATATCTGAGGATTTAAGGGCTATCAAAGATGCGAGGAAAACTAGTCTGTCGACTTGGATTTCATTTCCATGGCTTACTCTAGAAGTTTGCCATTTGGACCCCGGAGTTTGAATTACCATAGAGATTGGCATGTCACAGAATGCGATGTTATGCAAACGAGCATAATTTTCGGATATAAAAGAATGAGAGGCTCCTGTATCGAAAAGAACAGATGTCGGGTGGCAATTAACAAGAAGCGTACCAAGAACGACGTTGGGATCCTCTTGAGCTTCCTCGGCTGAGATACAGTTGACATGGCCACGTGTAGCGGTGGCCGGCTTGGCGTGGAACACTTTTCCTGTCGGCTTGCCACGGCCAACAGCTTTAGCAGATTGGTTGGGGTTGGTCTGGGGACACTCACGCATATAGTGGCCAGATTCCCCACACTTGAAACAAGTCACGGAACTGGTACGTGGAGGAACATTGTTGGTTGGACCCCCATAGGGTTTGGCTGGAGCAGACTGTTGAACAGGGCGAGGCGTCTGGAAAGATGGCCTCGGTGTGAACCTGGGTGGCAGGGCGGTGTTGGGCACCCACACGCGGCGCTTCAGAGGACCAGCACCGGACGAGGAACCCATGTCACGGCCATGCTTGCGTGTTGCGTCATAATCAGTCTGACCAGTTTCAGCACTGATGGCTTTGTTAACAAGTTTCTGAAAAGATGTGCACTCATGCAGACGGAGGTCGCGGCGAAGCTCAGGACTAAGTCCCTTACGGAACCTTGCTTGCTTCTTGGCATCAGTAGAAACTTCCTCAGTTGCATATCGTGCGAGGTTACCAAACTCCCTGCTGTAAGCATCCACAGAGAGTCGGCCTTGGGTGAAATTGCAAAATTCCTCACGTTTACGGTCCATGAGACCCTCCGGAATGTGATGTTCACGGAAAGCCTCACTGAATTCAGCCCAAGTAGTGACATGGCCCGCTGGGCGCATAGCTCCATAATTCTCCCACGATAGACTGGCGGGGCCTTCAAGATGATATGCAGCAAAGGTGACCTTGTCAGCCTCCGCTACCAGCACGGAACGCAGTTTGTGAGAAATACTGCGAAGCCAGTCATCAGCGTCGAGAGGCTCGACGGAGTGGTGGAACGTGGGTGGATGTAATTTGATAAAATCACTAAGTGACACCATGTTAGTCCTCTGATGGTGTGCTGTGTTCTGTTCAATACGCTCCAACAAACGGTTGGTCTCCCGCTTGTTTCTCTCAGCTTCCATCATAACCTCGGCTAGGGAAGGAGGATGAGGCAGATTTGCATTCCTGACTTCACTGCCTTCGGCCTGCTCTTGAGGAGCAGGGTTAGTGCGCGTGTTGACCATCCTAGGTAAACAAGACAATGATTTAGTCAGGATGATAAAATTCCGACATAGGATACATAATGTAAGGAGTAACTCGAAATGCAAGATGATCATCCGTATGACATGGTAGATACAGAAACTGCTTCTTTATTCCATCGTCATACACACCATACAGGGTTTAGTACAAGACCAAACAAAGTACTATTACGGTGAAAAGAGGATTACATCTCATCGGAGGCATCCCAAGCTCCTATACATTATTTTTCTACACCTCCGGAAAGAGTACAAACTAGGTCATATCCCACGAGTCACGCGGGACGATAGTCGACACAGATAGTGCGAACTAGTGATACTACCACTAACTCAGACCGATCCGTAGTAGTCCTCGTAGAAGTCACCTCCATAGCCTGGAAGCTCAACATGATCATCCGGAAACAGACGATCTCGCGGAGCTTGTGGACCATAGGGACTAGGATGAGGTCTTGGACCAACAGACGGTGGCCTGCGGGGACCGCGAGGTGGGGTGATGCCTCCTACATCACGCCAACCCATCACGTCTGGCAGAGCAGATCTCACCGGATAGAGATCGCGCATATCCGAATATCCAGCTTGCACCGCCGGTGCGAACCGAGTCAATGTGGCCCAGTGGTCAGCACGGGTATTGAAGAGCTCTAACCTCAAGGCCCGATTTTCACGGTCCTTATCCTCGAGCATCTCAGCAGTGGTGCGAGTCCGTGAATCCTCCTGAGTGGGGTCAGCATAGATAGCCTGGAGATACCCTTGTGCTCCCGGAAGTGATCCTGGCATATACCGGAAATCAGAGTCCCGAAATAGTCCAGATCTGACTCGCATGATGGTCATCATATAGTAGGCGGCGTCCTGCACAGCCATCTCAATAGTAACCCCGAGTCCATAGGAGCAGTGAAGGGGCTCGGTGGACCCAGGATAAGATGGAAATATCCTGAGAGTGCAGAGATACTGGCTTTGATTAAAGTCTCGGAATTGCTCTTCGACTATGTACTCAGGATACCAACGGTATCCAGCCTCAGTCATTACCCTGACCAACATGGCAGTATGGCCGGGTACATCTAGGCATCGGGTCAGGCGAACCACTTGATTGAGGTCGCGAGTGGCCATCTGAAAACATAATCATAATGCAAAGGCATTAGAATTTCTAGCAAAATTTCGGTAGCATAACAGCTGTAAATGCTCAAGAAGGATTTTGAGACATTTGACAAAGGATTACATACACACTCAACATCATCATATCAAAGTTCTGAGTCCATCCTAACAACATGACGTGGTAGAAGAACTGAACTAGGCTTGTAACCATCAAACCTATAAGGTACTACCGATTAGTAACACGTGATCCTGATAGAGGGAATAGATCCTAATTCCTTAACCCCCGGTGGAAGAATAGACTGACTCAGATCGGAATGTCATAAGATAAAGGAGTAAAAGAGCCTTACGTTCCAACCCACAAACAATTTCCCTACATATAACTAAAGGATTTCTAGACTCAACATCGACCAGTTTGGCTTGGAGAACCTATAGGCAGTCCGGCTCTGATGCCAACGCTGTCAGGACCCCGACTCGATGTCACATCGATCTAGCCGGTAACACCTCATATCACTTTGCGGCCTCACGCACGGTATCCCCACGGGTGTCGCCTTACCTTTGCCCGGGACCGTTTGCGCCTTTTGGCTCACGTATATGATAGTGTCGCTAGCATCCATATGATAAGGAGCCCGGGCTGACATGACTAGTCGTAAACCCAAAGTGGCACAGACTTACAGGGACAGGCATCCATGACCCAGCTTCGAACGTGTCGGTCATCAGCAAGTGGGTCCGGGCTGTAGCACTGGGCTAGCAGGACTCCGGTAAACCGGGCTGTAGCGGGCTAACAGGACTCCGATACTCAATGCGTGACATTTCCCCGAAGGGACAGACACAGGAACGAAGAAGGACACATGCTGGCCAGCCTAAGTGTTCCAGAGCAGTAGCAAGCTACCATGGCTCAGCGGTAACACTAGGAGACATTTCCCGGTAAGAGAGGCTACTAAAGATAAACAACTAGATAGTCAGATCCCACACATACCAAGCATTTCAATCATACACACAATATGCTCGATATGTGCAAATACAACGAAGCATCACAACATGACTCTATGACACAAGTACTTTATTTAAGGCTCAGGGAGCCATACATAACATACACAAAGGTACGGGTCTCACGACCCAGCATTCAAGTCATACAGTCATACAAACTAGCAGCAGAAGTAACTTGTCTGAGTACAGACAACTAGTAAAATAAAAGAGGCTTGGAAAGCCTAGCTATACTACGTGGTCCTTCACAAGCTCGGGATCACCACCTGGGCCTTTAGCCTACTCGTTGATGTCAACGTCTACGTAGAACCCATCAGAAGGGGTTGCAGCGTCTTCTGTAAAAATGTAAATTATAGCAACATGAGTACAAAGGTACTCAGCAAGACTTACATCAGGTCCTACATACATGCATATTATCAGGAAGGGTTGGTGGAGTTATTGCAGCAAGCCAGCTTTGACTCTTGGCTAGGCTAACCTACGAGACTCCAACTTGAAATGGTTTTGCATACACGAGTCCACTACTCACCACTTCAATACACTACCGAGGATCCGCCTCCGTATTCCTACGGAAGAGCCATCCTCGGCACTCACACTTATCTTGAGGCTTTTAGTAGTTTCCATTTACTTGTCTATGAACTGTATAGGCAACCAAGTAGTCCTTCATCGCGGACGCGGCTACTCGAATAGATCATGATAACCCTGCAGGGGTGTACTTCTTCATACATGTTTCCACCACTTAGCATCTGCACACGACATGTGCTCGGCAGACTTCAAGCGAAAACCGACGTGGGTGTAGACCACGACCTACCTAAACACCTAAGCCTCTAGTCCAGGTTTATCGCCTATCCAGGTTCCATCCGCAGGGAGTCCGGCCGAGGTTTCCCATACGGCCCCGAATGATGTGAACAGGGTTCCCGAGATACCTAACGGGTATTCGGTACACCGTGCCACGTACCTACCACATCACAGCCCACCCCTACGGTCAGCGCTGTCCACGGCCTCCAGTAGGCTACAAACACCAGAAACTACTTGCAACTCCTGGACAGAGAGCTAGGGTGATTAAGAAGTCGAGCGGGGTCATATTTCAGGGCCCAATGCATGGTAGTAGCTGTATCTTAAATCACACATACAGATCTCAGTGCTTAAGGTCGGCTTCAATGAAACAACCCACCATGTACTCCTACATGGCCTCTCATCGATACCTTTACCAAAACGTGTTCACCACACCACTCTCATTACCAACATAACCATTTCACTCTAGCCCATCACCCAGATGAACCAGACCTGACACGACTCTAAGCATAGCAGGCATAGCAAGGTAGGAACAACACATACATATGGCTCAATCAACTCCTACACATGCTAGTGGGTTTCATCTAGTTACTGTGGCAATGACAGGTCATGCAGAGGAAATGGGTTCAACTACCGTAGCACACAGCAGTTTGAAACACGTTGTCTTAATGCAGTAAAAGAGAGCAGGAGCGAGAACATGGGATTGTATCGATATGATCAAATGGTTGGTTGCTTGCCTGATGGTTCGATGCACTGATACGGTTCTTCGTTAGGGTAATCACGATACTCCTCGGAGACAGAACCTGTCGCAAGGGACACCGATACACAACCATCACCAAACAATGTGCAACAATATGATGCATGCATGAAACATGGCAATATGAGTGTGTTGGGCTAATGCAACTAGAACCAGAAGGGTTTGAACCAATTTGAATCAAAGATTCAAATTTCAAACTCAAACATGGCCTTTTAAGGTGCTTTTCCTTGTTTTGCATTAAACATCAAGTTAACTTGTTTAGTCATGCATGAAAATAGTACAGATGGATAGATTGGATTTTTCTGATCATTTTTCATATATAATTTGTCTGATTTGGAGTTACAGAATAAAAGTTATGAATTTTTGAAATTTAAATTATATTCTGGAATTTCCTATATTAGAATAATTCCAGAAAATCATTAATGCGTCAGCCTGACGTCAGTGTGACGTCAGCAGGTCAACGGAACATGTCAGGGTCAAACCTGACAGTGGGTCCCGCATGTCAGGGTGATTATTTTAATTAAAGTTTAATTAAAACTAATCCTGTTTAATTAACAGGGCTGGGCCCCACCTGTCATTGACTCAGGGGAGTCAACCAGGGCCCACCCGTGGTCAAAGTCAATGCCAGCGGCGCCGGCGTTTAGCCGCCGGCGAGCCCGACGTGGCGGCGGGAGTGGTTTTGGCCGTTTCGGCCACCAAATGGGTCGCGGAGACCACCGGAGTGGAGCTGAGGACAAGCCGCAGCTCTTGGTGGAGTCCGTTGGGGTCGGGGTGGCCGGAGTTGGCGCCGGCGACGACTTTGGCGGCCACCGGGGTTCGGCCGAAGATGAACTTGGCGCTAGAGGGGTCGGTGAGGCTCGGGGAGTGGCTAGCTAGGTGCTGCGGGACTCGGTGAGTAAGATGGACACCAGCTTGTGGCCGGAGGGTGGCCGGAAGCACGTCGGCGACGAGATCCGCGGCGGTGCGGGCGTGTGATCCTCGTGCGGTGGCTACACGGCTCGGGAACGAGAGAGGGAAGGTCGGAGGAGTAGCTAGGCTCACAGCGCTCCCGTAGAGGCCACCGGCGGGGTCGGGGACGAGCTGAGGCGGCGACGGCGTTGAAGGGGATCTCCGGCGACGGCGAGCTCGGGCGAGGTCGGTGCGGTGGTCTCGGGCCGCTCGAGCACACGGGGCTCGGCTAGCTCGATGAAGTGGACGGCGGCGAAGCTCCTGGACACGGTGGCACGGCGTGGGGTGGACGGAGGGCGGGGCTACGGCGAGGGGGTGGCGGCGATGGCGTCGGCCATGGCTGGGGCGTGCGAGGGGGAGGAGCTGGAGAGGAGAGGGGTGTCTGGGGGGTTCGGGGGAGAGAGGGAGGCCGGTTCACGGCGTTAGCCGGGCGAGGGAGGCGGCGAGGCGGCGAGCAGGTGCGTGGCACCCATGCGGTGCTCGCCGTCGAGCACCTGCCTGCCTGCCTGGCCGGCAAGCAGCTCGCTGGCGCGGTGCTGGGCTGGGCCTGCAGGTGGGCCGGGTGCTGGGCGCCAGGTAAGCTTTTCCCTTTTTCTTTCTTTTTTCTGTTTTTTTAATACTTCTGCAACTTTGTTGAATTTAATAAAATACTTAGGCAACTCCAAAAATCACCAAACTACTCCTGGTCCATAGTTGGATTATTCCAACATGAAACATTTTAGTTTGGAGATATTTGAGCATTTAAATATTTTATATAATTTTAAATGCCCAAATTCAAATATTTATGATTTAATTCAAAAACCCTAGGCTGGCCTAGAAAAATGTGCACCACTTTTGGCAGAGGTTCTGAACCAAGACAAAAATGATGGGCATTTTAGAAGGGCATTTCAGGTTCATTGAAAATTATTTTTAGTAACCCTAGTTGGTTTCAGAGGGGGCTGGGGGTTCTGTCATCCCCATTTCAGGTTTCTGATGAAAAAGTAAACATGATGCAACACTCTAATGCATGGCTAACTAGGATGTGACACTTTGGCTCTGGAATCTGCAATTGGAGGATATTGTTCCTCCCTCAAGGTATCTTATCTGCGTGATCAGGTTTTTGCCTTCAATGTTTCTTGCAAAGAAGTGGGGTTTTTCATCTTGCATCAACGATCTCTTGTCTGCCCTCAATTCAAATGTTATTTTCATCTTTGGTGCCATGGTGGCCCAGATTGGGAGAACGAGTTTCGTATTTGGCAAGTTGAATGCAAGGAGGAATGGACTCTAGTTAGTCCCTCCAAGCGCCGAGCACGTCTTGGACTGGAGGCCATGAAACATGCACCAGCCAAATCCTCTTTGCGTTCATCTAAGCATGCTGTTAAGAAATCCCTACGTTTTGCCACCTTTCTGAATTATGATGCCTGCAAAGGTTATCGTTATCCAGCCACTGTCGAGGAAATTAAAGTTGTTACTCTAGATGCTGGTTATTCCGTTGATCCTCAAGAGTGTGCTGATCTCCCTCGGATGGATTCCATATCACCTCCGGCGCCAACTCCGGCCACCTCGCCGATGAGGAGTTTGCTATCTCCGGATGTCACGTTTGGATCAATATCTCCCCGTGATCTTCTACCGGAGTTTTCGGGATCAGGTACGTCACATGGTTTGGTCTTTTCCCATGCAAGTCATGTTGGGCCGATCTCACGCCTGCAACCCAGTATGTTAGGAACGACCCAGCACCCTCTGGAGCTTTCGGATGATGATTCTGACCAAGAACAATATTCTTTGATCCGAACACATGAGTTGGTAATGTCTGAGGACTCTCCGCCTAAATCACCAGTTGAGATAGTGCGTGATTTACAAGGACTTGATCTTGTTGTGGAAGAGATGGCTGCTAGTTATTGGGATTGTTCAAAATGCCTTGGCATGGGACATGTTATGGAACATTGCACCAATCTGGTTAGATGCCGTAATTGTTTCCGGTCCGGTCACGTTAAGAAAGACTACACCCAGTCTCCTCCAAATATTAAACTTTGGGTTCCCAAAACCAGAGCGCCTACCATCGAACCTCGCGCCTTCAGCAGGTATCTTGACGCTTCGAGCTCCACCGTCCCCTCTGCCACCTCTGACATAACCCCACCAAAAACGCCAGCCTCCTCCGCTTCCCCAACAAAACCACCATCTCCATCGCCGCCGCGTAGCCCACTGCTAAGTGCACCACCGATCCTAGCTCCAGCGCCACCTTCATCCATGGCAGTCTACGAGCTTGATCCCCGCCGCTTCCTTCCGGCGGGTCATGACATTATCGATGGTGGGCCTTTTCATGTCCCGCGGACTTTCTACACACCGGCTCAGGCTCCTCCCCGGCGCCATGAGTCCTTCATGGTCGGCGTTGTTGACCCACCGCCACCACCTGAGGATGTCGCTATCCGTCGGCAGCAGGTCCATGCCTTCATCACCAACCAACTCGAGGTTCCGGTACGATCTGCACAAACTTGGTTTCAGGGGGTAGGGCTGTATGAGATGCAGGATCCTATCATCTGCGCTGCTTTAATTTCACACCCCCCTTGGCCACTTGGATTAGATCAGCATGGCAATGAGTTGTTTCTCAGATTCATTAGACATGATCATGGAGAGGGTTTCCGTGCTTTGCAAGGGCATAGAACAGGATGGCTTATGTTTGTTGGAGTGCCTTTGGATTACCGTAATGAAGTCAACTTAGCTGAGGTAGTGGGCACGTTTGGTCAGTTTCATTATTGGAATCATCAAGATGATAGGCTTGTCAGAGCCCTCGTTTATGCTTCTTTCCCAGATAATCAGTTAGTCCCACGGGATGTTGTTTTTCGTCAGTTTGCGAATATCGGTGGAGCAGTGATCTCATGGACTGCCTCAGTCTCTATCCTCACGGCCGACTGCGCTGAGCAATTGCCGCCTGATGAGGATGTAATGTCGGTCGATGGAAACCCACACCCAATGCCAGGGGAGTTGCACCCACCTGAAAACTTTTGGGTTTTGCCACCATACCCTGCTCTTGGATGGAATGATATCCCACAACCAACTGAACCAGAGGAACCACCACAGCACAATCCGCAGGATCTGCATGGCTGGGGGCAGGACAACAACGAGGAGGAGGTTCAGCAAGTACAGCCACAAGTCCAAGAGGCTAATTCCATGGTTTTAAACCCTTCCATGGGCTCAAATGAGTCAGAGGATGCTTTGGGCCCATTAGAGCCTGTTCCCCTTGTCGATGAGCCCAATAATGCAGTTGTACATGGCCCTATGCTGGTTCAGGATCATGACATGGAAGGAATTCAACAAGAGCAGTTTCATCATGACCAACCAGAACAGCAGTACATTCAGGTCCAATAGGAGCAGCACCATCTTCTGGAAAACCCTGACATTGTTGTTGTGCCTGCAGATGTGCAGGATCCAGGCCACAACAATCTTGCAATAGTCCCATATAACCCAATTGTGGTTCAGGCACCCCCTCTACATGTTGGGCTTGTGAGAATTGTCATGGGGCCGGCCCTGCCGCCCGATTTCATCTGGCGGAGGTCTTTTGAATCACTCATGCCTACTTTTATGGCTGCCAAGATCCCTAAGGCCATGCCTCCACCTGGTTTGCCCCGGTATAAGAGATCTTGGACAATGGCTTTTGAGCCAACGCTGTCTTTCCGCTTCCCACCTCCTGACCAGCCTCAGCGCACGGCTAGGAAACTTTTCTTGGAGGGACAATGCACCAAGACTGTTGCATAGGTGTTAGAGGATAGTGTGCCTTTCTCTCAAGCATCTGCTAAGGAAAGTCAAGCGGACACATTGGCTTGCACATTCTCCTCTACAATGCAATCAATCAGAAAAGCTCGTGCCAGAAAGAGTCGACCTTCAGTTGTGCAGGCTGCTTCTGATTTTTCTAACAGAAGGGTGACCAGGAGTGCTGCCAAGTCCCAGGGTTTCAAACCTATATCTCCGATGTCTCCTAAGCCCAAGCCTCTCAGGAGGCCCAGAGCCAAGAAGCTAAAGACTGACTCCACTCCAGCTTCGCAGGCCAAGTCAGATGATAATGCACCTCAAGACCAGGACCCTCCCCCAACCCCAATTGCCACACTGCAGATGATTGGAGCAGCCCTTGGTGTCCCGGCTGAGAAGCTGACTGCGGAGAAGCTTATGGCTTCTTCTGACACTGCCCCCATGCCTGCAGTTTCCCATGATGATTGAGACTCTTATGTGTTTTACAGGGAGGCATGTCCCTTGTAATGCCAGTTATCTGAACCTTGTCTTTCTCTTGTTTGCTGTCTGCACTGTGGTCTGCACTTTGGTTTGTGTGGATGGTTTTATCTATGGCCTTTTGTTTCACTGTTATGTAGTGAACTATTATCTCTATCTCCTTTTATTGTCTCCTCATGAATGCACACCAAACTAGAGATTGGAAGGTTCTCTGTTGGAATGTGAGAGGTTTAAATTCTGAAGATAGGCAGAGAAGTGTTCGGGCGAAAATTGAAGAAAGCCAGTGCTCTATCATCTTTCTACAAGAAACTAAATGTGATTTCTTTGATCAACGTGCGATTAGAAAGTTTTGCCTGCGAAGGTTTGATAATTTTGTTTATTCACCCTCTTCTGGTGCCTCTGGTGGAATTCTTGTGCTGTGGTGTTCCAACATGTTCACTGGCACATTAGTGGATATTAAGCCATTTGGTATTATAGTATCTTTCACTTATGCCCATAATGCAAGTCGATGGACCTTGGTTAATGTTTATGGGCCTTGTCAAGGACAGCCTAGAGATAATTTTGTTCAATGGTTGTATGATCTGGATATTCCTCCTGATGATAAATGGCTTCTGGTGGGAGACTTTAATTTCATTAGATCTCCTGAGAATAGAAACTTGCCAGGAGGAGACATAAATGATATCTTCCTCTTCAATGAGGTCATCGGCCACCTTGGTATTCTTGAGTTACCTTTAAAAGGAAGATCATACACATGGTCTAACATGCAAGAAAACCCGTTGCTGGAGCAATTGGACTGGTTTTTTACTTCCTCCACTTGGATTAATGATTATCCTAACACAATGGTCTTTCCTTTAGCAAGAACAGCCTCGGATCATGTACCTTGTGTTGTCTCCATTGCAACAACTATCCCCAAGTCCAAGATTTTTCGGTTTGAAAACTATTGGGTGGATCTGCCAGGTTTCTTTGACTGTGTGGAACAATCATGGAGTGCACCAACCAAGAGAACAAATTCTGCAACTCGTTTGACAGAAAAGTTCAAAAGGCTTCGGAATGCTCTTAAACACTGGTACATCAGCCTCTCTAAACTCAAGAAAGCCATTGCAGCGTGTAACAAGGTGGTAATATTTTTTGATGATCTTGAGGAGTTAAGGCCTTTAACGAGACCTGAATTTAATTTCAGGAAAATAGTGAAACTTCATATTGAGGAAATTCTCCATCTACAGTTTTTATACTGGAAACAGAGGTGTACCGTTCGGTGGATAAAAGTTGGGGAAGAAAACTCTAAGTTTTTCCAAGCAATGGCAACTGAACATTTTCGGAGAAACTCAATTTCCTCTCTGCAGAATGAAGATGGTACTATTGTCTCTGATCACCAGCAGATGGCTGGCATGTTATGGGGTACATTCAAGGACAGAATGGGTGTTTCTGAGGAGATTGATATGAAGTTTGACTTAGCCTCAGTGATTGAACGAGTGAATAATCTGGATAGCTTATCTGCTCCTTTTTCTGAAGAGGAAATAAATGAAGTGCTAAAGTCTCTGCCTACTGACAGGGCACCTGGCCCTGATGGTTTTACTGGTTTGTTTGTCAAACGTTGCAGTTATTTCAAGATTTCTATGATGGCAAGATCACTATTAGCAGCATTAATGGGTCTTTAATCACCCTAATTCCAAAAAAACTTTCACCTGAAAGTTTTAATGATTTCAGACCTATTTCCTTGACCAACACTTGCCTGAAGTTTTTGACGAAGCTGTTGGCCAACAGATTACAGGGGGTGATCCTAAAGTGCATTCACAAAAATCAATATGGGTTCCTTAAGTGTAGATCTATACAGGATTGTATTGCTTGGACTTTAGAATATATCCACCAGTGTCACAAATCCAAGAAACCCATTTTGATTCTCAAGTTGGACTTCGCCAAAGCCTTTGATACTGTTGAACATGATCTAATTCTCTGACTTTTGCATCACAAAGGATTTGATAGCAAATGGATTGGTTGGATAAGAGAGCTACTGTCCTCGGGTACTTCCTCTATCATTTTAAACGGGGTGCCCGGAAAGCAATTTAGCTGTAAAAGGGGAGTACGGCAAGGTGATCCACCGTCACCCCTTTTGTTTGTTCTTGCAGCTGACCTGTTGCAAACCCTAGTCAATCATATGCTCAGATCTGGTGTTCTCTCCCTACCTATTGAATCACATGATCCAGATTTCCCTATAGTGCAATATGCTGATGACACTCTTCTCATTGTACCTGCGGTGGATTCGCAGCTTTTAGCTCTGAAGGAAATGCTTCAAGATTTCCATGCCTCCACAGGTCTTCGAGTAAACTTCCATAAATCTTGCATTTTGCCTATTAATGTGGATGATGCAGAAACTGCCCGGTTGGCTGCTGTTTTCGGCTGCCAAGTTGGAACCCTCCCCTTTACTTATCTGGGGCTTCCTGTGGGAACAACTAAACCCACAATCCAAGACTTGTTTCCTGTGGTTGATAGGGTTGAAAGAAGGTTATCTGCCAGTACAAGTCTTCTCAATCAGGGTGCTCGGTTACAACTCCTCCAGTCAGTATTGTCTTCTTTGCCTATTTACTTTCTTTGCAGTTTAAGTTTGCCAGCTGGCATTATAAAGCAACTTGAAAGGATTATGAGGCAATGCTTATGGAGAGGAAATTCAGATACTCCTAGGCAATCACTTGCAGCTTGGCCCCTGGTGTGCAGACCCAAAGATAAAGGTGGCATGGGGATAATCAATCTCAGTATCCCAAACAGAGCTCTTTTGTCCAAGCACCTATCCAAGTTTTATAACAAAGCAGATATTCCATGGGTTACTCTCATCTAAAACACTTATTATGATGGGGTTGTTCCTCATGGCATAGTTTCATGTGGTTCTTACTGGTGGAGAGATATCCTTAAGCTTAATGATGTTTTTAGACTCCACTCAGAGGTAATCATCAACATGGGGGACTTTGTTCTTTTTTGGTATGATGGTTGGGTGTTCCTCGGCTCATCTATTCCCCCCAGAGAGAGATTTCAGAGACTATTCTCTTTTGTCATTGATGACAAGGTGTCGGTACGTGAGGTTCTCAGCACACCTAATATGGCCGATCTTTTTCATCTGCCCTTGTCGCTAGAAGCAATGGATGAACTAAATGTTGTCCAGTCTGGTCTTTTTGACCTTCATGCTGATGCACAGATACCAGATTACTGGTCATGGACACCTGGTAAAGGGGTTTTCTCTACAAAGAGTTATTACACTGTAATGCATTCTCATATGGCCACAGATACTCCAACCAAGTGGATTTGGGAAAGTAAGGCGACAATGAAGATAAAGGTTTTTGCATGGTTGATGCTAAATGATCGACTCAATACAAGAGACATGCTAGTGAGAAGGCACTGGAGATCCACTCAGGATGATAACACCTGCTCATTATGCTTCGCCCATGCCCATGAAGATAGAGATCATCTCTTCTTTACATGCCAATTCAGCACAAGAGTATGGAACTACTTGGGCATCCAATGGTTAGCTGGTTTAACACCAGCCCAATGTTTATTTGCTGCAAGGAAAAGCTTTGGCAAACCTTTCTTCCGGGAGGTTGTTTATCTAGTAGCTTGGAATATTTGGCTCCTTCGAAATGGCAGAATATTCAGACATGGAAGGCCATCTATTGCTGCTTGGAAGAGAAATTTCATTCATGATGCAACCCTGCACTCTCACAGATTCAAGTCTACTATTAGACCGCTGCTGTTAGCTTGGGTTAATTCTTTGCCTTAATTGGTTGTATGTATCCATGTATATATTTGTGCATAGGTTGTTAATAGCTCAGTAGGTAAGTAGACTTCTTTTCCTTTCGTTAGATTTCCTGTACAGAACCTTTTGTTATGCTTGGTGGTTGGGTTTTAATAAAGTGCTGTGGGGCTGTTGCCTCACAGTTTCCAGTCAAAAAAAAAGATTGGCGATTGGGATATTCAAGATCCTACCATTGTAACCGACTCTGTGTAACCCTAACCCTATCCGGTGTCTATATAAACCGGAGGGTTGTAGTCCGTAGGCAAAAAAACTCCATACACAACAATCATACCATAGGCTAGCTTCTAGGGTTTTGCCTCCTTGATCTCGTGGTAGATCTACTCTTGTACTACCCATATCATCAATATTAATCAAGCAGGAGTAGGGTATTACCTCCATCGAGAGGGCCCGAACCTGGGTAAAAACATCGCGTCCCTTGTCTCCTGTTACCATCTGGCCTTGACGCACAGTTCGGGACCCCCTACCCGAGATCCGCCGGTTTTGACACCGACACTAACCCGCTCCGGTGTCTATATAAACCGGAGGGTTTTAGTCCGTAGGACAACATACACATCAACAATCATACCATAGGCTAGCTTCTAGGGTTTAGCCTCTCTAATCTCGTGGTAGATCTACTCTTGTACTACCCATATCATCAATATTAATCAAGCAGGACATAGGGTTTTACCTCCATCGAGAGGGCCCGAACCTGGGTAAAACTTCGTGTCCCTTGCCTCCTGTTACCATCCGGCCTAGACGCATAGTTCGGGACCCCCTACCCGAGATCCGTCGGTTTTGACACCGACATTGGTGCTTTCATTGAGAGTTCCTCTGTGTCTTCGCCGTCAGGCTCGATGGCTCCTACGATCATCTATAGCGATGCAGTCCAGGGTGAGACCTTTCTCCCCGGACAGATCTTCGTCTTCGGCGGCTTCGCACTGCGGGCCAATTCACTTGGCCACATGGAGCAGATCGAAATCTACGCCCCTGACCGTCAGGTCAGATTTGGAAGTTTAAACTACACGGCTAACACCCGCGGGGACTTGATCTTCGACGGATTCGAGCCACTGCCGAGCGCGCCGCACTATCCCGACGAGCATGATCTAGCTCTGCCGCCGAACAGTGCCCTGGAGGCCGCACCCGCATCGGCTCCGATCATCAATTCGGAGCCAACTGCGCCGATCAAGGATGGGTGTTTGGACGCCGCCTCGGGGGCTGCGATCCCAATGGCGATTGAGCCAAACACCAGCCCCGCACTCCGCGAGACTCACGACTCCAATGAGCCGGACTCCTTTCCGGACTCTGAACCCTCCGCGCCCCGGCCAATCGGATCCGATTCGGCGCCGATCATGGAGTTTACTACCGCGGACATCTTTCAGCACTCGCCTTTTGGCGATATTCTGAAGTTACTGAAGTCTCTCTCTTTATCAGGAGAGCCCTGGCCGGATTGCGGCCAGCAAGGTGGGGATTCGTACGATGAAGAAATTCAAAGCCCACCCACCACCCACTTGGTAGCCACTTTCGACGATTTAACTGACATGCTCGACTTCGGCTCTGAAGACATCGACGGTATGGATTCCGATGAAGGAGACAGTGAAGAACCAACGCCTATTCGGCCCTGGCACGCCACCTCATCATATGACGTATACATGGTGGACGCACCAAAAGATGACGACGAGGAGCGGAAGGATGCACTGAAGGCTTGTTCCCTCGAAAAGCAGTCAAAGCAGCGACGCAAGCGCTGCCCCAAATCCCGCCTCGATAGAAATAGTGATCACACAGACCCAGCATTGGAGGAGGGCGAACCACTGCCGGACAATGGCAATCCGGACAATCAAACCGAACAAACAAATCCTATCAAGGATAATGGTCCGGACGACATAACGCCGGACAGACACTCGGAGCAGCAGAGTACCCGTAAAAGGCTTGTTGCCACCGCGAGGAGTCTGAAAAAGCAAAAGCAAAGGCTCAAGGCTGCGCAAGACACACTCCACATTCGATGGAGCAAAATACTCAACACAGCAGCGAGGTACGGCGACAACCGCCCCTCCAAGAGCTACCCAAAGTGGAAGCTGCTACCCGAATTCGATGAGGAGGCCTCAGACCCCCCACAACCAAATATCAAAGCAGCCACCTGGTCGGATAGACGACCCCTCTACCAACACAGAGCGGCATACAACGCCGCTCACAATACACTACGCGACCCATGCGAAGGCTCGCACCCAACGGACGGCGCAACAAGATCCATCTATGGACCACGCAAGTGCGCCCCAGCATACAATGCAACACAAGAAATATCCGAACAACACGGCACACCCAGCTACAGGGGTGCCGCACACCCCCTGTGTTTCACCGATGAGGTGCTGGACCATGAATTTCCAGAGGGATTCAAACCCGTAAACATAGAGGCATACGATGGAACAACAGACCCCGGGGTTTGGATTGAGGACTATATCCTTCATATCCACATGGCTCGAGGAGATGATCTCCACGCCATCAAATACTTACCCCTCAAGATCAAAGGGCCAGCTCGTCACTGGCTCAAAGGCCTCCCCGAAAGCTCCATTGGAAGTTGGGAAGAGCTCGAAGACGCCTTTCGGGAAAATTTTCAAGGGACTTATGTCCGCCCCCCGGATGCGGATGATCTGAGTCATATAACTCAGCAGCCCGGAGAGTCAGCCCGAAAGCTTTGGAATAGGTTTCTTACTAAAAAGAACCAGATTGTCGAATGTCCGGACGCCGAAGCCTTAGCGGCTTTCAAGCATAGCGTCCGTGACGAATGGCTCGCCAGACACCTCGGCCAAAATAAGCCGAGAACGATGGCCGCATTAACAAACCTCATGACCCGCTTTTGCGCGGGTGAAGACAGCTGGCTAGCCAGATGCAGCACCAGTGACCCCAGTACATCGGAAGGTAGAGATGGAAACGGGAAATCACGGCGCAACAGCAATAACAAACGCCGGAATAAAGAAGACAGCACGAAGGGCACGGCAGTAAATGCCGGATTCAAAAGCTCTTGGCCAGATCAAAAGCCGCCCACTAAAGGCACTAGGGATGAACTGTCCAGCCTCAACAAAATTCGGGACCAAGTATGTCAGATCCACAGTACCCCGGGTAAACCTGCTAATCATACCCACAGAGAATGTTGGGTCTTCAAGCTGTCTGGCAAGCTCAACGCCGTACACAAGGGGGAGGAGACACCAAGTGAAGACGAGGACGAGCCTCCCAAACAAGACACGGCAGAACAAAAGAAATTTCCACCAGAAGTCAAAACAGTAAACGTGTTACAGGTGATCAGGGGAAAAAACAACACGGCACTCCCAGGAAAACATACCCAAGTGCCTGTCACCGTGAAGTCCTGCCACTGGTCATCTCAACCGATCACTTTCGACCATCACGATTACTCAGCAAGTATCCGGCACGCAGGATGGGCTGCCCTGGTATTAGACCCAGTAATTGACAGATATCACTTCACACAAGTCTTGATGGACGGTGGCAGTAGCCTAAACCTAATATATCAGGATACAATCCGCGGGATGGGGTTAGACCCAACACAAATTCGCCATAGCAATACTACCTTTAAAGGAGTAACACCAGGCCCAGGGGCTCGTTGTACGGGCTCCCTCTCATTACAAGTTACATTCGGCTCCCCCGATAACTTCCGTCGCGAGCATTTAACTTTCCACATCGCTCGGTTTCAAAGTGGCTATCAAGCACTGCTCGGACGCGAAGCTTTCGCTCGCTTTAATGCAATACCACACTACGCCTCCCTCACACTCAAGATGCCCGGTCCACGTGGCATCATTACAGTACACGGAGATATCAAGCGCTCTCTGCGCGGCGAAGAGAGTGAGGCTGCCTTGGCAGCCGAACATTAAAGGCGTCCGGACCAGCGATCGAGTCCGGCGCCGCTATTTACACCGAATAAGTGATCACACCCCTATTTGTCAATACAAGGGGCTCAATGCGCGCAGACAAGTGGCAATTTCTTATCATCTTCATTTATACATGGTTTCTTTAAAAACTATCTTTTTGCATGACAACTTTTTCACTTAACTTCCTCTCTTTTACAGACGATCATCGTGCTACACCCGTCCAAGATACGGCACAACGGAGACATAGGCGCACACATGCAGCAGCGACCCGCTCAAAGGATTCTTTTTAGATTAAGACCCTGCGTAAACCTTTTTTACTGTCTCTTGTTGATACATATCCACCGTTGTGAAGGATGCTGACGTCTTGGCATGTGGCCACGCAAGAACAATGCACGTACCTGGACACAAGGGGCTTCTTACAAAGGCCATTATTTAGGCCAGGTTTATACCACAAAGACTGAATACCTTAGGGAGTGTTCGGCGTCGCGAGTTTGGCCCTATATGCATCAGCTCCGAATCATTGTCTTTGGTCAAATGTTGGGTTTGCCCGGCTCCTGTGTTTTGGTGCCTTACGTTCCGCTTTGGCTAAGGTAGCACCAGGAGAACTACTGCGATTGTGCCCTGGTTCATCCGGACGAGCACCTCAGTAGAGAAAGCCGAAAACTGACTGTCATGATATAGCGTGAGACTGGTCAACAACTCGATGACCTGTGGGAATGTTAGAATTCCTCCACCTTAACGAAGGGCCGTTTTCCGGCCAGGCATGTACGCACCCCGAGATCGGGAGAGTGCGGAGCCACCAGGGGCTATCTAGTAGCCCCACTGTCAAACTCCTATGGCTAAGTGAAAGTGTTAAAGCATTATAGTCCGGTTGCCTCGCTCGCTCCGCTATCACCTCCTTAATAGGACCAAGACATTGGGTTAAGTGTGAACACGTGTTTTTTCTAGCACCTCCACATTATATGCGTGGGGGTTGAAGCCGACGACTGCAATCTTTCAGGTTATACACACGTATACAAAAACGGCCGCCCAGGAGGCATCATATTACTTTCAGGCAAAAGTATAAAAATAGCCTTATAAAACTCTATAAAAGCATTTCGCTTACAATGAGATTACATATCACTCAAACATAATATTTTTTGAGCACTGGATCTCTACCAAACGGGCACCCTCAAGAACTTCTTCAAAGTAGTGCTCAGCAGCCTTTCGACCTATGGCCGAATCCCGCGCTGCAACATTGGTAGCATCCATCTCCGCCCAGTATGCCTTGACACGGGAAAAGGCCATCCGTGTGCCCTCTATGCACGCCGACCTCTTCATCGCATCAATGCACGGCACCACATCGAGTAACTCCTACACCAAGCCGAAATAGCTGTTCGGTTTTGACCCTTCCGGCCATAACCGATGTCACGAACGGATTTTCCAGACATTGATTTCCAGAAAATGACCGTCGTGCTCACCAGCCCTAGGATTACTATTAGCTGATGAGGCACCAACTTGATACAGAAATTCCAAGCAAAAATACAAAATATGTAGTACAAGACCATTCTGGCCTGTGAGTATAACAATTGGGTTTCTAGTGGTCGATGGCGGAAGCGGTTTGTGAGTCGTCAGTGTCTATGGGACTCCATTTCCCACAGGAACAGCTGACCAGGTCAACTCCTATCTTCGCGAGGCTGCTATCACCGTTGCTTAGTTTCCGGGGCTGTCACCGCAACGCTCCTCTCCAAGCAGAAATCTGGCCAAGACAATAGCCAATGACAAGCCAGTGAGTACTTTGAATGTACTCGCAAACATTATGAACACTGGGATAATATAATTGATAATCATGCACTGAATTATTCTATGATCACATCGTCAGTCATAAATAAAACATCTTTTATGCGTGCAAACAGGTTATTTATATGCAACATGAATAAGCAATAATGGAGTGGGAATAAAATGCCGCAGTCGGGCGTCTGTGAGACACCACATAAAGGGCTTATAAAGTAAATATATAACAAGCAATGCCACAGCCGGGCGAATCAGCGACACCATATAAAGGGCTTATAAAATAAATAAATAACAAGCAATGCCACAGTCGGGCGTCTCAGCGACACCACATAAAGGGCTTATAAAACAAATAACAAGCAATGCCACAGTCGGGTGTCTCAGCGACACCACATAAAGGGCTTATAAGATAAATAAATAAATAACAAGCAATGCCACAGTCGGGCGTCTCAGCGACACCACATAAAGGGCTTATAAAACAAATAATCACAATGAATATCCAGGAGGTAGAACCGTCCGAGGGATACTCAATGATATAATGGGTTAGTCCAAAATAATAATAACCATAATCTTCACAAGTCACAATCCAAGTTCTGGTTTTATCAATTTTCTCCTCCGAAGACCGACACTAAGACCAACACTTGACCCATCCCAGACTGTAATCCTTAACCATGGACACGGCTATTCGAATAGGTTTAATCTCTACAGAGGGTGTACTCTTTACCCACGAGTAACGGATTCCTTTAGTCCATCGGGACTAATTCCGTCTACGGCCTTTTAGTTGAAAACACGCCTAACTTGCACACACCAGCTTAACTCATCGGTATCTGGAATCACCCACGACACTTGTTAAGCAAAACTCTAAGTGGGGAGGCTACAACCTCGCGTAGCATGGGATCAAATTTATATCGCGCGCTCTAAGGGGTGGCCTCCCCTCTCGGTCCCAACCGGAAACACCCATGCCCCCTGACCAGGTGGCATGCCTGCCGGCTACAACCGACATCTTCCACCATGGCCCCTCTGTACGGTGTGTGCTGGAAAGGGGTTGACGACTTACTGAACCGTACCCTACCTGCGGCAGGGACGAGTGGTAGTACGAGGCAAATATGGGGTTTACTGGAACAAGACTCGATCTACGGCCGACTCTGGAGGCTTATAAGTTCCCTGCATGACATGTATATCAAATATATTTCAACCGACGAAATCACCACCTATTATACCTTACTATGCCATACCGAACATAACGTCCCGACGGGGACCGGCGACAAGCTCACTCCTACCCAAGGCAGAGGCTTTCCCGGATTCCTTTCCGGCATGCATGCAAGGCACATGAGGATGATTACCATCACCAGTATATTCATTTCCAACAGCAAGGAAATCACTAATATGCCTTCATGCAAATGATCACATCGCCACATAAAATAACGAGTTCTCCGAAATGAGATGGTGTTATAAACGAGTCAACTAACACACCAAAAATATTATGCCGGGGATCAGAATGCTTGACTTCATGGTGTGGAAGGGCAGGGTGCACTCCAAATCTTTTGAAAGCTTTCTTCTCTTCCAAAATCCTATTTTCAAAAATATGCAAATAACACATATTTCAAAAATAGTACAAAAAAAGTTGTTTGGAAAATTTTCAAATAAATCTTAAAATAAACTAGACAGAATTTGAGAGATGTAGGAAAAAGAATCAATTCATTTGGAGTTATATTTAAAAAGTTATAGACAGTCAAAGCTCTGGTCAAAATCTGTTTTTAAAAGAAAATCCAGAAAACAAAACGGTTCGAATGGAATTACGCTTTCGCACAGAGAAGACGTACTTGAGTCTTTACGCCTCCACTTATCCAGCGTGGGCGGCGCGTGAGTCACTGACAGTGGGCCCGGGGGACCCACTGGTCAGGTTTGACTAGTCGACCTCCCTCCTCTTCCTCTGCCCCGAGAGGAGGCGGGACTCCGGCGATGCTCGCCGGCGAACGGCGGCATCGTTCGGGAAACGGAGGTCACCCACGGGCTCAGGGGATCGAGACGGTCACTCCGGTAGTCGATACGGTCTCGGGGGTGGACGGAGCTGCCGGCGGCGAGCTTCGCTGCGGACGGTGGCCGTCGGGCAAAGTGATTTTGGGGCTACGGTGGTTCTCGATCAAAATCGAGTAGGGGGGTGGGTTCACGGGAGGAAGAGAGCTCCTGGTGAAGAGAACGGAGGGGGAAAGGCTCTGGTAGCGCCGGAATGGCCGGGGCAGTGGCAGCGGCTGCGGTTGCCGGAGATGGGGAAGGAGACCTCCCCGGGTCGATTGGCTGCCAATGGGGGTCCTAGGGAGATGTCTTGAGACTGCCTGCCTGCGGAGACGAGCTCGGGGCTCCTTAAATAGGCGATCGGGGTCGGTTCCGACGGTGGCCGCGGATAAGGTCGCCGGCGATCGCCATTCTGTAGCTAGGGCGTCGTGGCGGCGACGAGCGCTAGTGGACACGCTTGTGGATGAGCTCGTGCTGTTCCAGGGGCCAGGTGGCAAGCGGGAGAGGCTCGGGCGGCGCCGACATGAGCAGGGGCTGTCGGGCGGCCGTGGGGGCTAGCTCCTGTCTTGCTGAGGACGTGGCGAGGGGCGGCTTGGCGTGATGCGGTGAGAAGGGGAGTGCGTGGCGCAGCTCTGCAGTGGGTAAAACCAGGGGCGCGACGCGTTGGCTCGGGAGCGGCACGTGCAAAACGCGTGCTCTGCTCGCGCCCAGAGCACGCACGGAACGTGCTCGACGAAATGCCAATGCATGCCACAGGGCTCGGGTGAGGCTGGCACTTAGCAGACCTAGGTTAGGAGTAACTGGGAGTCTAGTGGACAGGTTAGTTTGATCGGAGGTGCAAGTTCACAGTGCAATGACAAAAATCATGTCAAAGCTGTTCATGCACTCTAGGTGTTTGACAAAATGCCACAGGCACCTAGGCATTTCTTGGAGGGGCCAAAATCTCCAGATGGTGGTCTCATTAGATGAATAAGAGGGTGGTGAGGTTAGTTTGTGAAAAGCACAAACTTGTTAGTGCAAGTTTTGCAAAACTACAATTCTGGACAGGAGATAAATGGCATTATTTCATGAACCAAAAATATTCAAATGGGTGCATGCTCCTGGACTTAGGGGTTTCGTAGGGCTGTCTACAAGTAGGAGAAGGCACAAGGTTACCGGAGCAAAAATAAATAGGGTTGCAGTAGAAATCACAAGGTTGGACCAGAATGGAAAAGAGGTTGATTCACTCAAAATTTTCAAAGAACATCACTTGGTTTTTGCATAAAGTTGAATCATATGCTACTACCAACATCCCATAATTTTGGTGGACGCCAGAGAGAAATATTTAAATGGGTTGTAGTGCAAAATTGCACTCTGTACCAGAGAAGAAAAATTGATGCAGAGCTCAAAATATTACATGAATAAAAGATATTTTTGTATAAAAGTGATTTAAAAACATCACATGACATCTCCAAATTTTGGTTGGAACTTTAAGTGAATTTATCAAATGGTTGTAGTTCAAATATGGCCATATAACCTTGAAAACCAATTTTCAAGAAAATAAAGATCAGGCAAATTAATTATGTAATTATTTCTACTAATAAAAGAAGAGTTTTTCTTGAGAGGTTAAACAAGTCCAATAACATATTTGAAAGGTTTTCACTTTAGGGCACAACTTCATGAAAATAAGAAAGGAAATGTTTCAAAAAATCAAAAGGGAGTCCAAAAAATCAAAGTTTTAATTCCTGGCAAAAAATTTAATTAACAAACAAAGTTAAAATTTTGGGGTGTCACAACACTTCCCCCCTTAAGAAAAATCTCGTCCTCGAGATTTGTTCAAAGTCGTTTTAAGAAAAACTATACGCAATAAAAATGTGGCTATAGTGAGAGGGCAATAAGTGGTGAAAAACCACAGTGTGAATACTGGTGCTGCATGGAAAAATCTACAGTTCGGGACAAAACGTGATATTTCTATGCTGGATATAAATTTAGAATAACTTCTAAATTTAAATATATGTTGGTCGTACCCGAGAGCACAGTGCTCTCTCTGGCCGACAGGTGGACCCGGGGCCCACTGTCAGCCTCTTCTTCTCCCTCTGGTTCTCTCTTCTTCCTCTCTCCCGTGCGCTTTCTCCACCAGCGACGCCTAGCGCGTAGGGCATCTAGGCCGTACCGTGGTAGTGCGCGGTGTACTATCTGCCGGTGCAGCGTGCACTCACCTCGCGGGCCAGCGCGCTGTCAGCACTGCTCGCGGATTCGTCTCTGAACACCGGCGATCAGCGACGAGCGGCGTTGGTGGACTTCGCCCACCGTACACTGAGCTCGAGCTATAAAACGGCCGGGGTGCCCCTCTCTTCTTCCTCACACCTGGCCTCACTTCTCCTCCTCCTTCTTCCTCCACTACTGCTTACAAAAACTCGGGTTAGGCTCTAACGGCGGAGGCGATGCCTGACTGGTTTGCGATCCTGATATGCGGAGGGCTGGCGACACTGTTGGGGCTATTCGTGCTCCTGTGCACGATGATCCTCGACGATCGTCGTGACGCTGCTGTTCGGGTGTTGGCTCTCCGTGGTGGTGGTGATCACGAGGAGTAGATGGGGTGTGCCGGGTGCTAACTGTTGTTAGGGGGTGATTAGATGGATGTAACACCGTTGCAAAGTTTTGCAAACAGTGTATGTGTTCGAATGATTATGGTTGTGAGTCTGCTGCCGTGGTGCTGTGTGAAATTAATTAATCCACGCCGTGAGAAGGTGCAGATGTAGCAACTCAGGGAAAAGAAATCTCACTCCAGGATTTTGCGAGGGAAAAACAGTTAATTTAAAGGAGCATAAACCACAACAAAAACTACACACATTAGTAGAAGCCAAATAATTTACTCGTCGTACAAACTCAGGGTATCACGCATAAGTCACACACATAAATAAATGTTGCAATAATGAACACCACAACGATGTCTAGAATGGAAACGGTAACTGGACGGGGTCCCTAGAAAATGTCTCTGGTACTAGGATACACTCCTCTTCTATCGGGGAAAGTGGATTGACCAGTCGATGCACGTGTATCTCCTGGTCGGGCATTAGTGCTCTGCCGATGGCGATCTGAGGATTTAAATCTGCGAGGCTCTGGAGATAACCCATCACACGTTGGGTTAAACGCTCTTGAGCGATGACGTACTGGACAAGGTTGGCCATGACTGGGTCTCTCTCAATTCGTCCACCGGGAGAAGATGTCACTCCTCCAGGTGCTGCACGGCTCGGGAAGTAATAATACCCTCGTTCGCTGGCATAGGGTACCGCGAATCGAAGGCGAGCAAGCGCTTCGTATGCAACAGATTCTATGGCCATATGCGGGGTCGGCATAGATTTCCCCACGAAAGAGACCTCCGTTGGGTCTTGGTTTGAGTTTATGGGAGGGATGTGTATTGCTGCCCAATATCTCAAGGTGGAAGGGGTAATTCTCGATTTGAACAGCTCGTACTGGGGTGGCTGGGTGGCGCCCATGGTACTGCAGGTAAAATCCCACAATATCTTGACAAAACTACCTGGGGTTGCATCTGGGGTTCTCAGATAAATGTTGGGGCTCGGCATGGCAAGAAATGGTTGTGAGGGTGGTGCACAAGGTAAGAGGTGCTTGGCAAGGTCACGCGGTGGCCTTTTTATAGCACTGGAGCTGGGTCATTTTTACCGTGGTGAATGGTAAAGAAAATTTTCAGCTCTGTTCCAAGGGTCGGGGTCAAGCCACAGATACACACATTTCACTAAAGTGACGTGTTACTGTGGGGGTTGTCGGGGAGGTTTTTGGTAACTGTGTCTGGGATAGAAATCTTATACTGCATACTGGCGTATCCAGGCAAGGCGACTATTAAAACAGAGGCACGACAACAGGCGGCATTTAATTACAAGGCCACACGATTACAAAGCGAGGGTACACAGGGACTCGATACGACTCGGGTGACTTAGTCTACCTCGTTTACATCCAAGCGGGTGTGCCTTGTGGATGTCGAGGTTTCTCCACGGGTCTCACCGTCGGAATTAGCTGGAGTGGGTTGAGGGGCTGCAGGCTCGGGGTAGCGATGAGGGCCATCTCGGGGATTGTTGGCCACAACCCCGTTGGAGTGTGCTCCCAATATGCGACGAAGCACTTCTGGGGTTATCGCAGCACCTTGGCCGACGGCTGGGGCAGATGTTAGGGACTCGATCGGGTGTCCAAACAGCACGACTGGGTTGTCGGCGTTGGGCTCGTTCTCTTCTCTCGCCGGGGCTCGACGAACTAGCTCTCCACGAGCTGCGATTAGATCAATGGTGATTTGATCGCACAGTTCCTCTAGTGCACTTACATAGCGCACTAGGTGCAACAATGCAGGATCTGTCTCGTGATCTCCGTTGGCAACTTGGGGTGGTCTACTATACCCTTCACGTCTGGGGTAGTAGTGGAACGAGCGACAGTTAACTCTGGGCGACAAGTGCCGGAGATGAACTATAGCTTCTCGAGCAGCTAGTTGGATGGCTTGTGTCTCAAAGGAAGTCATTCTTCCGGTGAACCTGTAGGGGCGTTCGGGTGCTAGACCCCTACCGTAGATGTGTACAGTGGCCCAGAATTGACGGTTCTCACCGCTCATGGATCCTTGGTACACAACATATTCTGGGGGCTCTTCTAATGCATAGGCACGACGGGTGAGGTTTGTGAGTATGGTCACAAAGCCTCCAAGGTTGGGTGTCGTGGTCTCATTGTGCACGACAGGGCCAGGCATTGTAGCTTGGTTTGGGGTAGAGGCTGTGCTGGGCTGTGTTGGGGCTAGCGTGCCCCTTTTTATAGGAAAAGGGGACGGAGTCTTCCTTCGCACGTTTGCAAGAAAGGACTATTTAGGGGCCGGTTACTGGCGCGTGATCGATAGGCTTAGGTTGATAGGTTGGGCACCGACTGCCAAAAGGTGTCGGGTCACTGTGGGGCTATCTTGTATGAGAAGCTTGGTTCGGTTATGGCTTGATGGGTTGGCCTGCCTAAGTTTATTGACCTGGCTAAGATAGGATTAGCCAATGGTCAGCCTGGCTCTGATACCAAGTCTATCACGACCGGATTTTCCAGACATTGATTTCCAGAAAATGGCCATCGTGCTCACCAGCCCCAGGATTACTGTTAGCTGATGAGGCACCAACTTGATACAGAAATTCCAAGCAAAAATACAAAATATGTAGTACAAGACCATTCTGGCCTATGAGAACAACAATTGGGTTTCTAGTGGTCGATGGCGGAAGCGGTTTGTGAGTCGTCAGTGTCTATGGGACTCCATTTCCCACAGGAACAGCTGACCAAGTCAACTCCTATCTTCGCGAGGCTGCTATCACCAAGTCAAGCTCCTATCTTCCCTCTGTACGGTGTGTGCTGGAAAGGGGTTGACGACTTACTGAACCGTACCCTACCTGCGGCAGGGACGAGTGGTAGTACGAGGCAAATATGGGGGTTACTGGAACAAGACTCGATCTACTGCCGACTCTGGAGGCTTATAAGTTTCCTGTATGACATGTATATCAATTATATTTCAACCGACGAAATCACCACCCATTATACCTTACTATGCCATACCAGACATAACCGTCCCGACGGGGACCGGCGACAAGCTCACTCCTATCCAAGGCAGAGGCTTTCCCGGATTCCTTTCCGGCATGCATGCAAGGCATATGAGGATGATTACCATCACAAGTATATTCATTTCCAACAGCAAGGAAATCACTAATATGCCTTCATGCAAATGATCACATCGCCACATAAAATAACGAGTTCTCCGAAATGAGATGGTGTTATAAACGAGTCAACTAACACACCAGAAATATTATGCCGGGGTTCAGAATGCTTGCCTTCATGGTGTGGAAGGGCAGGGTGCACTCCAAATCTTTTGAAAGCTTTCTTCTCTTCCAAAATCCTATTTTCAAAAATATGAAAATAACACATATTTCAAAAACAGTACAAAAAAAGTTGTTTGGAAAATTTTCAAATAAATCTTAAAATAAACTAGACAGAATTTGAGAGATGTAGGAAAAAGAATCAATTCATTTGGAGTTATATTTAAAAAGTTATAGACAGTCAAAGCTCTGGTCAAAATCTGTTTTTAAAAGAAAATCCAGAAAAGAAAACGGTTCGAATGGAATTACGCTTTCGCACAGAGAAGACGTACTTGAGTCTTTACGCCTCCACTTATCCAGCGTGGGCGGCGCGTGAGTCACTGACAGTGGGCCTGGGGGACCCACTGGTCAGGTTTGACTAGTCGACCTCCCTCCTCTTCCTCTGCCCCGAGAGGAGGCGGGACTCCGGCGATGCTCGCCGGCGAACGGCGGCATCGTTCGGGAAACGGAGGTCACCCGCGGGCTCAGGGGGTCGAGACGGTCACTCCGGTAGTCTTTACGGTCTCGGGGGTGGACGGAGGTGCCGGCGGCGAGCTTCACCGCGGACGGTGGCCATCGGGCAAAGTGATTTTGGGGCTACGGTGGTTCCCGATCAAAATCGAGTAGGGGGATGGGTTCATGGGAGGAAGAGAGAGCTCCTGGTGAAGAGAACGGAGGGGGAAAGGCTCTGGTAGCGCCGGAATGGCAGGGACAGTGGCGGCGGCTGCGGTTGCCGGAGATGGGGAAGGAGACCTCCCCGGGTCGATTGGATGCCAATGGGGGTCCTAGGGAGATGGCTTGAGACTGCCTGCATGCGGAGACGAGCTCGGGGCTCCTTAAATAGGCGATCGGGGTCGGTTCCGACGGTGGCCGCGGATAAGGTCGCCGGCGACCGCCATTCTGTAGCTAGGGCGTCGTGGCGGCGACGAGCGCTAGTGGACACGCTTGTGGATGAGCTCGCGCTGTTCCAGGGGCCAGGTGGCGAGCGGGAGAGGCTCGGGCGGCGCCGACATGAGCAGGGGCTGTCGGGCGGCCGTGGCGACTAGCTCCTGGCTTGCCAGGGACGTGGCGAGGGGCGGCTTGGTGTGATGCAGTGAGAAGGGGAGTGCGTGGCGCGGCTCTGCAGTGGGTAAAACCAGGGGCGCGGCACGTGCGAAACGCGTGCTCTGCTCGTGCCCAGAGCATGCACGGAACGTGCTCGACGAAATGCCAATGCATGCCACAGGGCTCAGGTGAGGCTGGCACTTAGCAAACCTAGGTTAGGAGTAAATGGGAGTCTAGTGGACAGGTTAGTTTGATCAGAGGTGCAAGTTCACAGTGCAATGACAAAAATCATGTCAAAGCTGTTCATGCACTCTAGGTGTTTGACAAAATGCCACAGGCACCTAGGCATTTCTTGGAGGGGCCAAAATCTCCAGATGGTGGTCTCATTAGATGAATAAGAGGGTGGTGAGGTTAGTTTGTGAAAAGCACAAACTTGTTAGTGCAAGTTTTGCAAAACTACAATTCTGGACAGGAGATAAATGGCATTATTTCATGAACCAAAAATATTCAAATGGGTGCATGCTCCTGGACTTAGGGGTTTCGTAGGGCTGTCTACAAGTAGGAGAAGGCACAAGGTTACCGGAGCAAAAATAAATAGGGTTGCAGTAGAAATCACAAGGTTGGACCAGAATGGAAAAGAGGTTGATTCACTCAAAATTTTCAAAGAACATCACTTGGTTTTTGCATAAAGTTGAATCATATGCTACTACCAACATCCCATAATTTTGGTGGAGGCCAGAGAGAAATATTTAAATGGGTTGTAGTGCAAAATTGCACTCTGTACCAGAGAAGAAAAATTGATGCAGAGCTCATAATATTACAAGAATAAAAGATATTTTTGTATAAAAGTGATTTAAAAACATCACATGACATCTCCAAATTTTGGTTGGAACTTTAAGTGAATTTATCAAATGGTTGTAGTTCAAATATGGCCATATAACCTTGAAACCCAATTTTCAAGAAAATAAAGATCAGGCAAATTAATTATGTAATTATTTCTACTAATAAAAGAAGAGTTTTTCTTGAGAGGTTAAACAAGTCCAATAACATATTTGAAAGGTTTTCACTTTAGGGAACAACTCCATGATAATAAGAAAGGAAATGTTTCAAAAAATCAAAAGGGAGTCCAAAAAATCAAAGTTTTAATTCCTGGCAAAAATTTTAATTAACAAACAAAGTTAAAATTTTGGGGTGTCACAACCGATCCACAACAGACCTCAGGGAGAGTCCGGACAACCTATTTAGTTCGGCCCATTCGGCTAATTGGTCAGTCAATGAAAGTGGACGCTCGGGAGTATGGAATTGTCTCCAAAACAGCTGGTCTACTCCACGGTCCGTCTGACCCTGGAAGTACTTGGCCGCATTGGCAGCGCTCGCCGCCAAATCCATATACACATCCTGCAAGCTCCACAGCCGATCCAGGGGGCATACTGTGGATCTCCGAACTTCCTCTACAACATAAAGGATTTCCCAGCTACAATATCCTCGGCTTCCCGCAGCTCCTCCTTCTTTGCCCTCATAGCAGAGCGGAGGTCCTTTCTTCTCGCAGCAGCCTTCTCAAGGTCCGATGCCTTCGCCTAGTTTTCCTTTTCAAGAACCCGACAACGGTCGGCGGCGACTTTTAATTCTATGGCCATCTTGGCCATCTTGTCTCAGCTCTCGCCATGTGCGGCCTTCTCGGCTTGCAACTCTTCGGCCGCCTTTAAAGCAACCGCATTACCCAACCTCGCTTGTTCCTTGGCTCGGGCAAGTTCTGCCCGCAAGGCTTCAACAGTGGCAGCCCTATCTGCAGTCACAACATATTAAAGATACTGGCATCATGCTACTCTTCTTATGTGACATTCACAAGATAATGACACTTGCCCTGTGCTCGTCAAGCCTTTTGTTAACAAGCTCGATGTTGGCGTCTGCCGCATCCAACTGCCGTTCTAAATGGGCAAAGTCGCTAGTCCGGCTAGCCACCGGAGCTTCCATAACCTGCACATAGAGGCAGTATGGTTATTACCTGGGAATATGATCCTCTGTTCGTCGTCGTTTCCGACGACAACGAGAGTCTCAGGGGCTACTATCTACGCAGGGCACACCTAGCATGTGCAGGACTATCATACATTCTTTTACGTACCTCAAAACCTGTCAGTAGACTCATAAAAGCTTCATGCAATCCGCTTTCAGCGGACGATATTCTCTCCATCACCGTATCCATCAGCACACGATGTTCATCTAAGATGGCCGCTCGCCTCACCAACTCCCTTAGCACATCCGATCACACACTAGACGGTGCTGGACTCTTTTGTCTGCTCTCTTTGGGAGCCAGACACTGGGAGCTTCGGGGGTCAATGGGATTATCTTCTGGCCTCACTGGACTCGGAGAGGCCCTCCGCGACGACACTTCAGGTTCAATGTGTCCGCAAAAGTACCTTTGGGCCAAGAGACGTTGGACAACTTGCTGACCATAGCTCCTCTGCACTCCGCGTGCTAGCCATCCACCACCTTCGGCTTCACGTTAAAGACTTTGAGCCACAGCCCGAAGTGGGGTTGGATGCGGAGGAAGGCCTCACACACGACGATAAACGCCGAGATGTTGAGGAAGGAGTTCGGGGACAGATCATGGAAATCTATCCCGTAATAATACATCAGCCCGCGGACGAAAGGGTGGAGTGGAAACCCTAGCCCGCGGAAGAAATTGGGGAGGAACACTACCCTCTCGGTGGGCTTCAGCGTGGGGATGACTTTTCCCTCGGTCGGCAGGCCGTGAGTGATCTCCTTCGTGAAGTATCCGTCGCCCGAAGCTCCGTAATGTTCTCCTCCTTGAAAGAGGAGACCATCCACTTGCCTTGACCTCCGGATCCGGACATGGTTGCTTGAGTGGAAAGGAGATGAGAACTTGGGCGCTGGAGCTCGAGATTGGAAAGGCAGAGATAGAGAGAGGGCGTGAGAGAGGAAGAGTGAATCCTTATCCCCTTATAAAGGTGACGAATATTAAACGCCTCCTCGCTCGCCTTAAGATTCACCTATTCCCAAGGGCTGTATAAACGACACAGTTGGGTTACCCATGCCCGCATTGATGAGAATCCCGCGATAAGGGGGACACGATCTATGCTTTGACAAGACGTGCCAATGGCAACTGCGTCTTGGGACGTGGGGCGTCGAAACATGAAAGCGGTTTGGAATTATGGCCGATCAGACGTAATACCGTGCTACGAAAAAGTTGTTAGGGGATGGAACTCGTGTAAGAATATATTCTCTTTGCGGTTGTGTATGGTGTGTGGGACAGGTCCAGATACAATCATCACATCTGAAGATCAACTAGGAGTTCGAAAAGGGGAACCCGCCTTGCAATGCCGAAGACAATCTGCGCGCCGGACTCCTCGTCATTGAAGCCAGGTTCAGGGGCTACTGAGGGAGTCCTGGACTAAGGGGTCCTCGGGCGCCCAGCCTGTGATCCATGGGTCGGACTGATGGGATGTGAAGACATGAAGACCGAAGACTGTACCTGTGTCTGGATTGGCCTCTCCTTGGCACGGAAGGCAAGGTTGGCGACCGACTATGAAGATTCCTTCTTATGTAACCGACTCTATGTAACCCTAGATTCCCCCCGGTGTCTATATAAACCGGAGGGGTTAGTCCGGAAAGGATATACTCATTACCATAGTCATACAGGCTAGACTTCTAGGGTTTAGCCATTACGATCTCGTGGTAGATCAACTCTTGTAACACCCATATTCATCAAGATCAATCAAGCAGGACGTAGGGTATTACCTCCATAGAGAGGGCCTGAACCTGGGTAAACATCGTGTCCCCAGTCTCCTATTACCATCGATCCTAGACGCACAGTTCGGGACCCCCTACCCGAGATCCGCCGGTTTTGACACCGACAATTGCCGTGCGTGCGCACTAGAACGTGTCCCAGCCAGAGTCCCGCCGGAGTGGAGTTCACCACCTTCGTCCTTGTCCCGCTGCTAGAAGTACTCCGCTACTTCGAGTTGTTCCGCTGCTAGCATAGAGCAAGTGTAGTATCGCAGGCGTAGTGTCGCCGTGCTGATGTGCTTCTTTGTGATACGTCTCCAACGTATCTATAATTTTTGATTGCTCCATGCTATTATATTATCTATTTTGGATGTCAATGGGCTTTATTTTACACTTTTATATCATTTTTGGGACTAACCTACTAATCGGAGGCCCATCCCAAATTGCTGTTTTTTTGCCTATTTTAGGGCTTCGAAGAAAAGGAATATCAAACGGAGTCCAAACTGAATGAAACCTTTGGGAACGTGATTTTCTTAACAAACGTGATCCAGGAGACTTGGAGTGGGCGTCAAGAAACAACGGAGGAAGCCACGAGGCAGGGGGCGTGCCTATTGATGACCCACAAGTATAGGGGATCTATCGTAGTCCATTCGATAAGTAAGAGTGTCGAACCCAACGAGGAGCAGAAGGAAATGATAAGCGGTTTTCAGCAAGGTATTCTCTGCAAGTACTGAAATAAGTAGTAACAGATAGTTTTGTGATAGGATAATTTGTAACGAGCAACAAGTAACAAAAGTAAATAAAGTGCAGCAAGGTGGCCCAATGTAACACCCTCGATGCGACTATATCTCCCACGTGTCGAGGCACGACTTAGAGGCATAATCGCATTGAAGGCATATGTCGCAAGTGAGGTAATCTTCACACAACCCATGTAATATAATAAGGGAAAGAGATACATAGTTGGCTTACAATCGCCACTTCACCCAATTACATGAATAAAGCATTGCATCAATCAGATACAGTCAAGGCCCGACTACGGAGCCAAAATAAAAGAAGAACCCCAAATGCGACAAAAGGTCCCCGATCGACCCCAACTGGGCTCCACTACTGATCAACTAGAACGAAACAAGACAAAGGACAAGATCTTCATCGAGCTCCTCCTTGAACTTGGTTGCGTCATCTGCACGGACTCATCAGCACCTGCAAGCTGGTTCTGGAAGTATCTGTGAGCCACGGGGACTCAGCAATCTCGCACCATCGCGATCAAGACTATTTAAGCTTATGGGTAAGGTAAAAGGTATGAGGTGGAGCTGCAGCAAGCGACTAGCATATATGGTGGCTAACATACGCAAATGAGAGCGAGAAGAGAAGGAAAAGCACGGTCGATAAAAGCATGATCAAGAAGTGATCCTAAACAACCTACGTCAAACATAACTCCAACACCGTGTTCACTTCCAGGACTCTGCCGGAAAGAGACCATCACGGTTACACACGCAGTTGATGTATTTTAATTAAGGTCGACTTTAGGTTTTCTACAACCGGACGTTAACAAATTCCCATCTGCCCATAACCGCAGGCACGGCTTTCGAAAGTTCAAATCCCTACAGGGGTGTGCCAACTTAGCCCATGACAAGCTCTCACGGTCAACGAAGGAATATACCTCCTCTCGAGACGTTCCGATCAGACTCGGTATCCCGGTACAACAAGACATCTCGACAAGGTAAAACTAAACCAGCAACACCACCCAGATGTGCCGACAAATCCCGATAGGAGCTGCACATATCTCGTTCTCAGGGCACACCGGATGAGCAAGACGTCGGGTAAGCCAGCCCAGAGTTGCCCCTGGTAGCCTCGGACATCGCTCAGTTGGACCAACACTCAGGGGAGCACTGGCCCGGGGGGGGGGGTAAAATAATGATGACCCTTGAGCCAGCCGACTCAAGGGAAAGAAAAAGGCTAGGTGGCGAATGGTAAAACCAATGTTGGGCATTGCTGGAAGAGCTTTACTTAAGGCGAACTGTCAAGGGGTTCCCATTATAGCCCAACCGCGTAAGGGACGCAAAATCCGGGAACATAACACCGATATGATGGAAACTAGGGCGGCAAGAGTGGAACAAAACACCAGGCATAAGGCCGAGCCTTCCACCCTTTACCAAGTATATAGATGCATTAAATAGAGAAGATATACTGTGATATCCCAACAAGTAAACATGTTCCAACAAGGAACAACATCTCCATGTTCCAACAAGGAACAAACTTCAATCTTCACCTGCAACTAACAACGCTATAAGAGGGGCTGAGCAAAGCGGTAACATAGCTAATCAACGGTTTGCTAGGACAAGGTGGGTTAGAAGCTTGGTTCAACAATATAGGAGGCATGATAAGCAAGTGGTAGGTATCGCTGCATAGGCATAGCAAAAGAGCGAGCAACTAAGCAAGCAAAGATAGAAGTGATTTCAAGGGTATGATCATCTTGCCTGAAATCCCGCAAGGAAGAAGAACGAGTCCATGAAGAAGACAAACAGACGTAGACGAACGGGTTCTCACAAACGCAACGTTACTGGAACCAACCCGAAGAAGAAAACACCGGAAAAGAAGCACACAACATAGTAAACAACCAACACATGAACATGATATGATATGCAGGATGTGGTATGCGATGCATATGCATGATTTGACAAGAGATGAAAGAACCTGGCCTCAACTTGGAAATCCAAGTGTGCCACTGGAAAGGTGAGATGAAATCGCTTGAAAATGATATAAAGAATGCCGGAATCGGAGTTACGGTTTGGAAATGGCAAGCGATTCAAATGACTCCGGTCTGTGATTTATAGCAAGTAGTCATCTAAATGCAATGAGATGAACATGCTACAGCACCCAAACATGACAAAAAAATACATGGCAGGGATGCATTCAAGATGCTTAACAAAAGTCTAGCACTGAGCTACGGCCAATTCATCCATTAACAAGTTCAAACAAGCATGGGAAAAATGCATATGGCAAACAGATCTCAGACTTAGTGAAATTAACACTTGTCTGGAATTTCAGATCAGGTAGCCCTCTTCGGAGCAACAAAACTACATTCTACAGGACCTGAACATGGCAAAGTAAAGCATGGCATGGAGCTACTCAAAGAGCTTAACAAAAGTCCCTTAGTGACCTTGAGCCAAAAGGGATCAGAAAATACAATTGCAAGCATGAGAACATGGCAAAAACATAATCAGTTCTCAGACTTAGTGAAAACTGGAGCATGCTGAAACAGAACTCAAGTAGGCATGTTTACGAGCTCTATGCACTCACTACAGATCAAGTCATGACAAGCTAAGCATACACCCATCAAGAAGGCACAAAATTCAAGCTAGACATGGCAAGAACAATGGCATAGAATGCACGGATCAACTACAACATCATCGGCAAAATTGCAAACAAGTTGACAATCTGCCCAGATTCACAAAGTAGCAAAAGTAGAGCTCGATTAACTCAAGCTAGGGTGCTCCATAATTGCAAACAAATATATGGATGGATAGAGCACTACAATATTAACAAAACATCCTTACTGATTATCCTCAAAAGAGGCACGGATCACTAGGAAACAACATGAACATATGGCATCATGAGATAAACAGATCAAGGACTTAGTGGAATTGCCAAGTCCCTGAAATCGGAATTACCAAGTGCACCACTTTGCAAGATTGCACTAGTCGCCACACACATCACAAAAATACATGGGTTGCACCTCTGGAAAGATGAAAAAACCCTTAACAAAACATATGTAGAGCATCAGGGCATATCATGCACACATTAATCATGGCAAAAATGACAAAAAGCTAAATGGAGAAGCAAATCTGACAATTAACTCAAGTAGCCCACTACTAACAGCATTTCGGGCGTCAAGATGCACTCAAATGAAAATGATGCAGTGGAATGAAATGATGTACTCTCTGAGATGAACATTTTGATATGCTATATGCATGAATCGGAGCTACGGACGGAAAGTTACGGCACGATGAACAGGAGCATAAGGATCTGGGAATTTGGGACTTAGTGGAATTTTACCTCCGCGAAAAGTCAACGCGGGATGAGGTGGTGCGGGATGGCTAGATTCGGGACATGGGGAGGCGTTTGGATGGCGGGGTCGGTGGATCTGGTCCAGATCTGGCTGGACCGAAACTCCGGCGAGGTGGCGCGAACTCCGGCGAGGTTCCGGCGACGAGGGGCGGCGCAGAGGCCGGCGGTGACCCGCGACGAGGCGGCGGAGGAGATGGCCGGCGTCTCGAGCGGCGAGGCGCGGTGCTTGCGGCGGCACGGCGGCCGGAGGCGAGGTGCGGCACGGGTGGAGCGCGTGCGGCGGCGCGGCGATGCAGGCGGCGGCGGCCGATGACGCGGTGGCGGCGGGGAACGGCGAGCGGCATGTGAGGCGGAGAAGGGTCGGGCGGCGGCGCGCGGGCCTGGGGGGCCGGCCCTGGGCTCCCGTGGGCCGCGGCGGGGCTGAGGAGAGAGAGGGAGGCCCGGGCGACACATGGCGGCGGTGGATTCGTCGGAGGCGTGGTTGGACATGTCCGGGCTGCGGGGGAGAAGTGTCCGGTGCGCGAGGTAGGGGAAGGCTAGGGTTAGACCGCGAATTTTGACGGGGTGCACATATTTATAGGTAGAGGGAGCTAGGAGAGTCCAAAAGAGGTATGGTTTTCGGCCACGCGATCGTGATCGAACGCTCTAGATGATGGAGCAGGTTTAGGTGGGTTTTGGGCCAAATTAGAGGGGTGTTGGGCTGCAACACACACGAGGCCTTCTCGGTCCCTTGGTTAACCGTTGGAGTATCAAACGAAGTCCAAATGGTACGAAACTTGACAGGCGGTCTACCGGTAGTAAACCAAGGCTGCTTGGCAAGTCTCGGTCCAATCCAGAAATGTTTAATCCCCACACATAAAAGAAAGGTAGAAATGACCACCGGAGGAGAACGAAGCGCCGGATTGCAAAACGGACAACGGGGAAAATGCTTGGATGCATGAGACGAACATGTATGCAAAAGAAATGCACATGATGACATGATATGCAATGCAAGACACGCAAGCAATGACAACACAACAAAAGCGAATCACTGGACGACACCTGGCACATCGGTCACGGGGCGTTATAACACTCCACCACTACGAGAGGATCTCGTCCCGAGATCTAGAATGGCACCGGAGGGACAACGAAAGAGAAAGAGGAGAGGTAAAACTAAGTTGCTTCTTTGACAAACGAGTGAAAGCAAAGAACCTAAAGAACCTTGAAAAAGGTTAAGCCATTTCGAGAAAAGAATGCAACGCAGATGAACGAAGTTGAAAACACTCCGTTAGAAAATAGGAACGAGGGAGAACAACTTCGGGCAGTACTCTGATTGAAAAGAGAAGAAATTGAATAAGAACTTGATATGATGAGAAGATACTTGATGACATTACAAAACACTGACTCCGGAACTATTAAATGAATGGAACAAGGAGTAAGAAATATCTCAGACAGCACTCCAGTTTAAAAGAGATGAAAAACTTGATAAAATGAAAGAGCTTGAGCAAAGGGGCACAACACTCCGGTTAAGAGTATAAGCATGATAAGGACAAGAAGAAGGTTTGAAGAGAGCAGCAACACAATTCCTCCGGGAGAGAGTAATAGAAGATAGTTGATTAAAATAAAGAATGGAGAAGAAAATGCCAACTTCTGTCACAAAAGAGCTTGAGAGGGCATCCTTAGAAATCGGGTCGAGCAGAGTTGGTGGAAAACCAACAATGAAAGGATAAGCTTGATATGGTCTTGTGGAGTACACCTCAAACTAAGAGATGAAAACATGTCACTCACGGGAAAAAGAGTTGGATTGATATGACCAAATTGGCGAGAAAGTATATCGCACCGGAAAGGATATATGAAGAACTTGGATCATTTATTAGCACCATAATAGCAACAAACCTTAGAGAAGGCTTTAGGTGAAATATAACCCAAGATAATAGCAATGAAGAGATTAATGGATTTAAACTACCTCATTCTTTATAACTTGTGAATCATGAAACACGAAGGAAAAATTATCAAGAATAACATAATATCACCTTCAATGATATGGACGAAAGGAATTGCCCTCCGGATTGCAAGAAGAAGAATGCTTGAACTCCCTAGAAATGAATCTCGATGAAAACTTCGAGAAGGAATTAAATCCTTGATGAACGCATCATGTAGAACCTCCATGAAGAACTCTGGTAAACAAAAGATAACGAAAAGAAAGAGGAGTAGAAAACACAAGGTGAAACCTTGTAATGATTTAGATGAATCTCCGTGATAATTAGAGCTGGAACTCCGGGAAAGAAAGATAAAACAAATGAAAACAAGAATTTGATAACCCTTCGGAATAAGGAATTAATCGCTTGGATGAAACAAGAATAAGAATTATGTTATGGGTATCCTTCACCAATTTAATTGATGACGAGCAAATGGATTTGGCACACAACTTATTCTCGTAGCGGGCAACGAGGGGCGGCGCAGAGGGCGGTGGTGACCCGCGACGAGGCGGCGGAGGAGATGGCCGGCGTCTCAGGCGGCGAGGCGCAGTGCTTGCGGCGGCGCGGCGGCCGAAGGCGAGGGGCGGCGCGGGTGGAGCGCGTGCGGCGGCGCGGCGATGCAGGCGGCGGCAGCCGACGACGCGGTGGCGGCGGGGAACGGCGAGCGGCATGGGAGGCGGAGAAGGGTCGGGCGGCGGCGCGCGGGCCTGGGGGGCCTGCCCTGGGCTCCCGCGGGCCGCGGCGGGGCTGAGGAGAGAGAGGGAGGCGCGGGCGACACATGGCGGCGGCGGATTCGTCGGAGGCGCAGTTGGACATGTCCAGGCTGCGGGGGAGAAGTGTCCGGTGCGCAAGGTAGGGGAAGGCTAGGGTTAGACCGCGAATTTTGACGGGGTGCACATATTTATAGGTAGAAGGAGCTAGGAGAGTCCAAAAGAGGTACAGTTTTCGGCCATGCGATTGTGATCGAACGCTCTAGATGATGGAGCAGGTTTAGGTGGGTTTTGGGCCAAATTAGAGGGGTGTTGGGCTGCAACACACACGAGGCCTTCTCGGTCCCTCGGTTAACCGTTGGAGTATCAAACGAAGTCCAAATGGTACGACACTTGACAGGCGGTCTACCTGTAGTAAACCAAGGTCGCTTGGCAAGTCTCGGTCGAATCCGGAAATGTTTAATCCCCACACATGAAAGAAAGGTAGAAATGACCACCGGAGGAGAACGAAGCGCCGGATTGCAAAACGGACAACAGGGAAAATGCTCGGATGCATGAGACGAACATGTATGCAAAAGAAATGCAGATGATGACATGATATGCAGTGCAAGACACGCAAGCAATGACAACACAACAACAGCGAATCACTGGACGACACCTGGCACATCGGTCACGGGGCATTACACCGAATCCTTTTTGTAGCAAAGGACAAGCCTGGACAAACTCTTATATAGAGAAGAGCGCTCCCGAGGACACATGGGAATATCGTCAAGCTAGTTTTCATCACATTCATATGATTCGCATTCGGTACTTTGATAATTTGGTATGTGGGTAGACCGGTGCTTGGGTACTGTCCTTACTTGGACAGGCATCCCACTTTTGATTAACCTCTATTGCAAGCATCCGCAACTACAACAAAAGTATTAAGGTAAACCTAACCATAGCATGCAACATATGGATCCAAATCAGCCCCTTATGAAGCAACGCATAAACTAGGGTTTAAGCTTCTGTCACTCTAGCAACCCATCATCTACTTATTACTTCCCAATGCCTTCCTCTAGGCCCAAATAATGGTGAAGTGTTATGTAGTCGACGTTCACATAACACCACTAGAGGAGAGACAACATACATCTCATCAAAATATCGAACGAATACCAAATTCACATGACTACTAATAGCAAGACTTCTCCCATGTCCTCAGGAACAAACATAACTACTCACAAAGCATAATCATGTTCATAATCAGAGGGGTATTAATATGCATATAGGATCTGAACATATGATCTTCCACCAAATAAACCAACTAGCATCAACTACAAAGAGTAATTAACACTACTAGCAACCTACTAGTACCAATCCCGGACTTGGAGACAAGAATTGGATACAAGAGATGAACTAGGGTTCTGAGAGGAGATGGTGCTGGTGAAGATGTTGATGGAGATTGCCCTCTCCCGATGAGAGGAGCGTTGGTGATGACGATGGCGATGATTTCCCCCTCCCGGAGGGAAGTTTCCCTGGCAGAACAGCTCTGCCGGAGCCCTAGATTGGATCCGCCAAGGTTCCGCCTCGTGGCGGCGGAGTTTCGTCCGAGGAGATGGCTTATGATTTTTTCCTCATCGAAAGACTCCATATAGCAGAAGACGGCCATCGGAGGGCCACCAGGGGGCCCATGATGTAGGGGGCGTGCCCAGGGGGTAGGGCACGCCCCCACCCTCGTGGGCAGGGTGTGGCCCCCCTGGTGAACTTCTTGCGCTCAGTATTTTTTATATATTCTGAAAATGTCTTTCATGAAGTTTCAGGACTTTTGGAGCTGTGCATAATAGGTCTCTAATGTTTGCTCCTTTTCCAGCCTAGAATCCCAGCTGCCGGCATTCTCCCTCTTTATGTAAACCTTGTAAAATAAGAGAGAATATGCATAAGTATTGTGACATAATGTATAATAACAGCCCATAATGCAATAAATATCGATATAAAAGCATGATGCCAACTGGACGTATCAACTCCCCCAAGCTTAGACCTCGCTTGTCCTCAAGCGAAAGCCGAAATCAAAAAATATGTCCACATGTTTAGAGATAGAGGTGTCGATAAAAATAAAATACAGACATGAGGGCATCATGATCATTCTTAGAACAACAACTTATATAATTCTTGTCATATGATTTCTTATGCTAGAGTAATAATTCAATCACAATTTCAAGTATGAATCGTAAACTTCATTGAAAACTAACAAACTATAATCTGAGTCATTGGAGCAATTGCAATTTATCATAACATAGGAAAGAGTCAATATATAAGAGCTTTTCAGCAAGTCCACATACTCAACTATCATATAGTCTTTCACAATTGCTGACACTCACGCAATACTTATGGGTATGGAGTTTTAATCGGACACAGAGAAACATAGGGGCTTATAGTTTTGCCTCCCAACGTTTTACCTCAAGGGTAATGTCAACAATAATAGTTCATGAAAACACACATCCAATTAGCCATATATACCAGGATCTTTCCAACATACTATGCTTGCCAAAGGATAAAATGTAAAAAGGAAGGGTGAAGATCACCATGACTCTTATGTAAGGTAGGAGATAAAAGTAAAAGATAGGCCCTTCGCAGAGGGAAGCAGAGGTTGTCATGCGCTTTCATGGTTGGATGCAAAAAATCTTAATGTGAAAGAACGTCACTTTATACTGCCACTTGCGATATGGACCTTTATTATGCAGTCTATCGCTTTTATTTCTTCCTTATCACATGATCGTATAAAGCTTATTTCTCCCACACTAATAAGTCATACATATTTAGAGAGCAATTTTTATTGCTTGCACCGATGACAACTTACTTCGAGGATCTTACTCAATCCATAGGTAGGTATGGTGGACTCTCATGGCAAAACTGGTTTAAGGGTATTTGGAAGCACAAGTAGTATCTCTACTTGGTGCGATGAATTTGGCTAGAATGAGGGGGAAAGGCAAGCTCAACCATGTTGTATGATCCATGACAATATAATTTATCTCAAGTGTAAGAAAACATAACCCATTACGTTGTCTTCCTTGTCCAATGTCAACTCTTTAGCATGTCATATTTTAATGAGTGCTCACAATCATAAAAGATGTCCAAGATAGTATATTTATATGTGAAGACCTCTCTTTCTTTATTACTTCCTATTAATTGCAACAATGACCAAAACTATGTTTGTCAACTATCAACAAATTTTATTCATCATACTTTTTCTATGTGAGCTCATTACTCTCCATAAGATCCATATGATCTCTTTGTTTCCCTTTTTATTTATATCTCTTTTCTTTTATTCACTTAGGATCATGGCAAAATAATCAAGCCCTTGACTCAACACTAATCTTTATTATATAATATATATAGCTCACGGACTCGATTACATAGAGGGATCATAAAGCCAAACTCAAAACTAGATCATGCCATAAACTTTATTCTACTAGATCAAGATATTACCAAAAGGATCGAACTAAGAAAAATGGTAAAGATAAAAGTGATGGTGATACGATACCGGGGCACTCCCCCAAGCTTGGTAGTTGCCAAGGGGAGTGCCCATACCCATGTGATTATGTCTCTCTTTTCAGGGATGGTGATGTGATATTCTTGGCGATGATGCCCCTCGGGATACGATTCTCCTCCTCGAGCTTATTGACTTGTTGCTTGAGGTCCATTATTTCCTTTCGGAGTTTTCTTGTAACAGCCAAAGCTCCCTGCACCAAGGGTGCTGCATAGCTGCGGGAGAACCAGTGACACTCCTTTTCATATTCTCATAAGAAAGAAATCTAACATTGGAAGGGATAACCAAGTTTGGAATAGCCGAGCTCTGCAGTTCTCCCATTGTGAATCCATCTCGGAAGCTGGACGTGACTTCTTGATCCTCTTCCATGGCATCTATCCTCTTCAAATCAGCCTCCAGTTCTTCCTCCGTTGTTGGCCCAAAGAGGTTAACATTGTTGTTTGTCATTGGTCTCGGTGCCGGATGAGACACCCAGCTCTCCCCGACTGACTCTTGCGAAGACATCTTGCTCTAATCTGCAGCAGCAACAGCTCAAAACACAAACAGAGGATAATTGCGTGATACGGGAGTCAAAACCCCCGGGAGATTATATAATGGATTTTTATCGACCAAAATACGTGTCGTGTAAGAAAACGGAGTACGAAAAGCGCATGAGGTGCCCATGGGGTAGGGGGCGCGCCCAGTAGGGTAGGGCGCGCCCTCCACCCTCGTGTACTTCCCGGACTACTTCTTATATTTCTATTTTTCTAAATATTCCAAAACGGAGAAATATTGCCTTAAAAACTGTTTTGGAGTCGGTTTACTTACCGTACCACATACCTATTCCTTTTCGGAGTCTGAAACGTTCCGGAAAGTGTCCCTTATGTATTCCTCCGGGGTTACGGTTTCAATAACATTGGTTTCAACATTTATGGGATTACCTGAGATATAATGTTTGATTCTTTGACCGTTCACCACCTTCGGATTTGTGCCTTCGAAGTTGTTGATTTTTATGGCACCTGAACGATAGACCTCCTCGATAATGTAAGGACCTTCCCATTTAGAGAGAAGTTTTCCTGCAAAAAATCTTAAACGAGAGTTGTATAGCAATACATAATCACCTACGTTAAACTCATGCTTTTGTATCCTTTTATCATGCCATCTTTTAACTTTTTCTTTAAACAACTTGGCATTTTCGTAGGCTTGGGTTCTCCATTCATCGAGTGAGCTAATATCAAATAACCTCTTCTCACCAGCAAGTTTAAAATCATAATTGAGCTCTTTAATAGCCCAATATGCCTTGTGTTCTAGTTCTAGAGGTAAGTGACATGCATTTCCACAAACCATTTTATACGGAGACATACCCACATGATTTTTATATGCAGTTCTATAGGCCCATAATGCATCATCAAGTTTCTTGGACCAATTCTTTCTAGACCTATTGAGAGTCTTTTGCAAAATTAATTTGAGCTCTCTATTACTCAATTCTACTTGACCACTAGACTGAGGGTGATAAGGACATGCAATTCTATGATTAACATAATACTTAGCAAGCATTTTACGGAAAGCACCATGAATAAAAGTGAACCACCATCAGTCATTAAATATCTAGGGACTCCAAATCTTGGAAAAATAACTTCTTTAAGCATTTTAATAGAAGTGTTATGATCATCCTACTAGTTGGAATAGCTTCTACCCACTTAGTAACGTAATCAACAGCAACTAAAATATGTGTATATCCATTAGAGGCAGGAAAAGGTCCCATATAGTCAAAGTCCCAAACATCAAATGGTTCAATAACGAGTGAATAGTTCATAGGCATTTCTTGACGTCTACTAATATTACCAATTCTTTGACATTCATCACAAGATAAGACAAAGTTACGGGCATCTTTGAAGAGAGTAGGCCAATAAAAACCAGATTGCAATACCTTATGTGCAGTTCTATCTCCAGCATGGTGTCCTCCATAAGCTTCGGAGTGACACTTGCGTAGGATCTGTTCCTGTTCATGCTCAGGTACACAACGTCTTATAACACCATCTACTCCTTCTTCATAAATATGTGGGTCATCCCAAAAGTAATGCCTCAAATCATAGAAGAACTTTTTCTTTTGCTGGTATGTGAAACTAGGTGCTATGAATTTGGCAACAATGTAATTAGCATAATCAGCATACCATGGAGCAGTATGAGAAGCATTTATGACATTTAATTGCTCATCAAGAAAGCTATCATCAATAGGTAGTGGGTCATCAAGCACATTTTCTAACCTAGACAAGTTGTCTGCAACGGGGTTCTCAGCTCCCTTTCTATCAACAATATGTAAGTCAAATTCTTGTAGCAAGATAACCCATCTAATAAGTCAAGGTTTAGCATCTTTCTTTTCATAAGATATTTAATAGCAGCATGCTCAGTGTGAATAGTTACTTTAGAATCAACAATATAAGGTCTGAACTTATCACAAGCAAATACAACTGCTAAGAATTCTTTTTCAGTAGTGGCATAATTTCTTTGAGCATTGTCTAGGGTTTTACTAGCATATTGAATAACGTCTTATTGACTCTTTGCCCTAGAACAACACCTACATCATAATCACTAGCATCACACATAATTTCAAAGGGTAAATTCCAATCAGGTGGCTGAACAATAGGAGCAGAGATCAATGCTTTCTTAAGTATTTCAAATGCTTCTACACAATCATCATCAAAGACAAATGGTATATCTTTTTGTAGTAAATTAGTTACGGACCGAGAAATTTTTGAGAAGTCCCTAATGAACCTCCTATAAAATCCGGCGTGACCAAGGAAACTTCTTATACGTTTGATGTCCTTGGGGCATGGCATCTTTTCAATAGCATCAACCTTGGCTTTATCAACTTCAATACCTCTTTCAGAAACTTTATGACCCAAGACAATACCTTCATTAACCATAAAGTGGCAGTTTTCCCAATTCAAGACAAGATTAGTTTCTTCACATATCTGCAAAACTCGATCAAGGTTACTCAAGCAATCATCAAAAGAAGATCCATAGACGGAGAAATCGTCCATGAAAACATCACAAAAGTCAGAGAATATAGCCATCATGCATCTTTGAAAGGTAGCAGGTGCATTACATAAACCAAAAGGCATACGTCTATAAGCAAAAGTACCAAAAGGGCAAGTAAAAGTACTCTTTGATTGATCCTTGGCTGACACAGGTATTTGATAGAAACCAGAATAACCATCTAGAAAGCAAAAATGTGTATGTTTGGGTAATCTTTCTAGCATTTGATCGATAAAAGGTAAGGGGTAATGATCCTTTTTAGTGGCCTTATTTAATTTGTGGAAATCAATTACCATCCTATAACCTATAACAATTCTTTGAGGAATCAACTCATCTTTATCATTAGGAACGACAATAATACCTCCCTTCTTAGGGACACAATGGACAGGATTTACCCATTGGCTATCAGTAATGGGATAGATTATACTTGACTCAAGGAGCTTTAGTATTTCCTTTCTCACCACTTCTTTCATTTTAGGATTCGGCTATCGTTGATGATCATGAACTAGTTTAGCATCTTCTTCCAAATTTATTTTAAGTTGACATAGAGTGGGACTAATGCCCTTAAGATCATCAAGAGTATACCCAATAGCAGCACGGTGCTTCTTCAGAGTTTTCAATAATCTCTCTTCCTCATGCTCTGAAAGGTTAGCACTAATAATAATAGGATATATCTTTTTCTCATTAAGATAAGCATATTTCGGGTAACGGTTTAAGCTCAAACACGGGATCACCCTTGGGAGGAGGAGGATCCCCTAGGATTTCAACAGGCAAATTGTGTTTCAGAATAGGTTCCTGTTTAAAGAATACTTCATGTATTTCCCTTCTTTCATTCATAAACATATCATTTTCATGGTCTAGCAAATATTGTTCTAAAGGATCACTAGGAGGTACGGCAATAGAAGCAAGACCAATTATTTCATCCTTACTAGGTAATTATTCTTCACAGTGTTGTCTACTAAATTTAGAGAAATTAAATTCATGAGACATATCATCTAAACCGATAGTAACAACATCCTTTTTGCAATCTATCTTAGCATTAACAGTGTTTAAGAAGGGTCTACCAAATATAATGGGACAAAAGCTATCTTGTGGGGAACCAAGAACAAGAAAATCAGTAGGATATTTAGTTTTCCCACACAAGACTTCAACATCTCTAACAATTCCCATTGGTTAAATAGTATCTCTATTGGCAAGTTTAATTGTGACATCAATATCTTCTATCTCAACAGGTGCAATTCATGCAGAATTTCTTTGTATAAGTCATAAGGTATTGCACTAGCACTAGCACCCATATCACATAAGCCATGATAACAATGATCTCCTATTTTAACAGAAATAATAGGCATGCCTACCACATGTCTGTTTTTATCTTTAGCACAAGGTTTAACAATTCTAGCAGTCTCATCAAGGAAATGAATAACATGCCCATCAATACTATTAGACAAGAGATCTTTAACAATAGCAATATTAGGTTCATCTTTAATTTGCTCAGAAGGTGTATAAGTTTTAATATTGCTTTTACGAACCACAGTTGAAGCTTTAGCATGATCCTTTATCCTAACAGGGAAAGGTGGTTTCTCAACATAAGAAGTAGGAATAATAGGATCATTATAAGTGATAGTATTTTCTTCAACTTTAATAGGTGCAGCTACTTTTACTCCTATGGTAGGATGATATTTAAACCACTTCTCCTTCGAGAGATCAACATAAGTAGCAAAAGATTCACAGAAAGAAGCTACTATCTCAGAGTCAAGTCCATATTTAATGCTAAATTTACGGAAAACATCGGTATCCATAAAAGATATAACACAATCAAACTTCGGTATCATACCTGACTCCTTAGCTCCATCGAGGTCCCAATCTTCAGAGTTGCGTTTAATTCTTTCCAATAAATCCCATTTGAATTCAATATTCTTCGTCATAAAAGATCCAGCACAAGAAGTATCGAGCATGGTGCGATTGTTATCAGAAAGCCGAGCATATAAATTTTGAATAATCATATCTCTTGAGAGCTCGTGATTGGGGCATGAATATAACATTGATTTAAGCCTCCCCAAACTTGAGCGATGCTTTCTCCTTCGCAAGGCCAAAAATTATATATATAATTGCGATCACAATGAACAAGATGCATAGGATAAAACTTTTGATGAAATTCCAATTTCAATTGTTTGTAGTTCCATGACCCCGTATCATCACATAGCCTATACCATGTCAATCCATCTTCCTTCAAAGATAAAGGGAAGACCTTCTTCTTAACAACATCTCCAAGTACACCTGCAAGCTTAAATAATCCACAACCTTCATCCACATATATTAGGTTCTCATCAGGATGAATTGTTCCATCTCCTGTAAAAGGATTAGCTAGCAGTTTTTCTATCATACCCGAAGGAATCTCAAAGCAGACATTTTCATTTTCAGTAGGTTCAGTAGGTTGAGGAGCAACTCTTTGCTCTACTAGTCGGGGTGAAGATACCCCGAACAAGCCCCTCAGAGGATTACTTTCCATAGTAACAAGTGACAATAAATTTCAGCACACTATATAAATTTTCCTTACCAAATTCCACCTATCAAAGGCGCTTCACTCCCCGGCAACAGCACCAGAAAAGAGTCTTGATGACCCACAAGTATAGGGGATCTATCGTAGTCCTTTCGATAAGTAAGTGCGTCGAACCCAATGAGGAGCAGAAGGAAATGATTAGTGGTTTTCAGCAAGGTATTCTCTGCAAGTACTGAAATAAGTAGTAACAGATAGTTTTCTGATAGGATAATTTGTAACGAGAAACAAGTAACAAAAGTAAATAAAGTGCAGCAAGGTGGCCCAATCCTTTTTGTAGAAAAGGACAAGCCTGGACAAACTCTTATATAGGGAAGAGCGCTCCCGAGGACACATGGGAATATCGTCAAGCTAGTTTTCATCACGTTCATATGATTCGCGTTCGGTATGATAATTTGGTATGTGGGTGGACCGGTGCTTGGGTACTGTCCTTACTTGGACAAGCATCCCACTTATGATTAAGCTCTATTGCAAGCATCCGCAACTACAACAAAAGTATTAAGGTAAACCTAACCATAGCATGAAACATATGGATCCAAATCAGCCCCTTACGAAGCAACACATAAACTAGGGTTTAAGCTTCTGTCACTCTAGCAACCCATCATCTACTTATTACTTCCCAATGACTTCCTCTAGGCCAAAATAATGGTGAAGTGTTATGTAGTCGACGTTCACATAACACCACTAGAGGAGAGACAACATACATCTCATCAAAATATCGAATGAATACCAAATTCACATGACTACTAATAGCAAGACTTCTCCCATGTCCTCAGGAACAAACGTAACTACTCACAAAGCATAATCATGTTCATAATCAGAGGGGTATTAATATGCATATAGGATCTGAACATATGATCTTCCACCAAATAAACCAACTAGCATCAACTACAAAGAGTAATTAACACTACTAGCAACCTACTAGTACCAATCCCAGACTTGGAGATAAGAATTGGATACAAGAGATGAACTAGGGTTTTGAGAGGAGATGGTGCTGGTGAAGATGTTGATGGAGATTGCCCTCTCCCTATGAGAGGAGCGTTGGTGATGACGATGGCGATGATTTCCCCCTCCCGGAGGGAAGTTTCCCTGGCAGAACAGCTCTGCCGGAGCCCTAGATTGGATCCGCCAAGGTTCCGCGTCGTGGCGGCGGAGTTTCGTCTGAGGAGATGGCTTATGATTTTTTCCTCATCGAAAGAATCCATATAGCAGAAGATGGCCATCGGAGGGCCACCAGGGGGCCCACGAGGTAGGGGGCACGCCCCCCACCCTCGTGGGCAGGGTATGGCCCCCCTGGTGAACTTCTTGCGCTCAGTATTTTTTATATATTCTGAAAACGTCTTCCGTGAAGTTTCAGGACTTTTGGAGCTGTGCATAATAGGTCTCTAATATTTGCTCCTTTTCCAGCCCAGAATCCCAGCTGCCGGCATTCTCCCTCTTTATGTTAACCTTGTAAAATAAGAGAGAATAGGCATAAGTATTGTGACATAATGTGTAATAACATCAAATAATGCAATAAATATCCATATAAAAGCATGATGCAAAATGGACGTATCACCTACCCCCTGGGCATGCCCTCCACCCTCGTGGGCCCTCCGTTGCTCCACTGACGTATACTTTTCCTCTTATATATATCCACGTACCCCAAACATCTAGGAGCACCACGAAAACCTAATTCCACTGCCGCAACCTTCTGTACCCGAGAGATCCCATCTTGGGGCCTTTTCTGGAGCTCCGCCTATCGGTGTCAAAACCGGCGGATCTCAGGTAGGGGGTCCCGAACTGTGCGTCTAGGCCGGATGGTAACAGGAGACAGGGGACACTTTGTTTTACCCAGGTTTGGGCCCTCTTGATGGAGCTAAAACCCTACTCCTGCTTGATTAATATTGATGATATGGGTAGTACAAGAGTGGATCTACCACGAGATCAAGGAGGCTAAACCCTAGAAGCTAGCCTATGGTATGATTGTTGTGTATGGAGTTGATTCTGTCCTACGGACTACAACCCTCCGGTTTATATAGACACCGGATAGGGTTAGGGTTACACAGAGTCGGTTACAATGGTAGGAGATCTTGAATATCGCATCGCCAAGCTTGCCTTCCACGCCAAGGAAAGTCCCATCCGGACACGGGACGAAGTCTTCAATCTTGTATCTTCATAGTCCCGGAGTCTGGCTGCAGGTATAGTCCGGCTACCCGAACACCCCCTAATCCAGGACTCCCTCAGTAGCCCCTGAACCAGGCTTCAATGACGATGAGTCCGGCGCGCAAATTGTCTTCGGCATTGCAAGGCGGGTTCCTTCTCCAAGTCCTTCGTAGAAGATTGTAATCACCAAGAGTAGTGTCCGGCTCTGTAAAACAAGTTTCCACATATCGCCGTAGAGAGAATAATGTTAAACACAAATCAAATCTGCTGACGTATTTTGTAGTGCGCCATCACACTACAGCCAAATCCTTTACTCGAATCGTTTTTACTTTTCCACCTCAGCATGTTTTGTGAGGCGGTTTCCTTGGCACGTCCTGTCGAAGCAGAGATTGTGTACCCTTTTTACGGGATTCTCATTAATACGGGCGTGGGTAACCCAACCGCGCCATTTATCATGGTGCTCGGGAGGCAAGTGAGTTTTATTAGGCAAGTAGGGATGCACAACCGCATCCGCCTATATAAGGGGATAAGGATCCACCCTATTTACCTACGCCTTCTTCCTCCCTTGCCTTCCCATCTCTCGCGCACCCGACCTCCCGCACCCAAGCCTGCACTTTCCACCTCAACCTTCTCCAGCAATGTCCGGAGCGGGAGGCAAATGGATGGTCTCCACCATTACGGAGAGCAAAATCAAGAAGCTAAGGAAGGCCGGGTACCTGTCCAAGGACATCGCGCACCGGCTTCCGAGGAGGGACAGCTCATCCCCACCCCAAGGCCCCATGAGAGGGTGGTATTTATCCTCCACTTCCTCCGCAGACTGGGTTTTCCACTCCACCCATTTGTCCGGGGCTCATGTTCTACTATGGCCTGGATTTCCACGATCTAGCTCCGAACTTCATCCTCAACATCTCGGCGTTTATCGTCATGTGTGAGGCCTTTCTCCGCGTCCGCCCCCATTTCGGCCTCTGGCTCAAGACTTTCAACGTCAAACCCAAGGTGGTGAGCGGCAGCCAGGCGGAGTGCGGAGGCGCCATGGCGGGCAAGATGGCCAACGTCCCATGGTTCGAGGGCTCTTTCATGGAGACCCTAAAGGGATGGCAATCCGGGTGGTTTTATATCACCGAGCCACGCGATCCGGAATGGACCGCGGTCCCTGAGTTCCGATCCGGACCCCCCACGCGGCTTGTGTCCTGGAAAGAGACGGTCCTATCATGGGGCAACGAGGAAGAGATAGCCGGATTGCAAACATGCATCCGGTCCCTAGTGAACAAGCCAGTCTGGCTAGTTAATATAATCCAGGTTATGCTCGTCTGCCGGATCATCCCGTGCCAACAACGGGATTTCAATCTGTGGGAGTTCGACCCGGTGCAGCATCAAACCCTCAGTGCGCTCTTCGACACAACATACGAAGACGCCTGGAAGATGCTATTCAAGGGCGCCGAGGCTCCCGCATCCGCTTCCGAGGACCGCGGATACAGCTTGCAGCATCATGCTAGCAAGGTACGCTATCTACACCTTTTATAGGATGTTTTAAGCCTTTTCATAGTTTGACTCTATGCGGGATCTAAACTCCCCTGCCTTTGACAGGCTTGGCGGGCGGTGGCCGAACCGATTAACTGTCCGGCACCGCTGCTCGAAGACCCAGCCCCAGCCCTACTGGTGAAGCTGCTGACTCCGGCGCCTTATGTGGTGCCGGAGAAGAAGGCCAAGAAGAAGAAGACTATGGGGACTCGAAAGAGTACCCGTAATGTGGTGCTGTCGGACTCGTCATCCGACGAGTTTGAGACGCCCTCCTCCCATGAAAACGAGGAGGAGGAAGAAGATACCTCTCCCCCTTCAGCGGGGGGAGGAAAGAAAAGGAAGGCCACCCCAGAGGGGGGGCCTGAAGGGTCCAAGAAGAGGAAAACCCCTCCGCCGGACTACGCCCCCGACACCGAAGAAGACGAAGAGGAGTGGCCGGACAGGGCCAAGCGTCCGGCGAAATCGTAAGTTCGGATATTAGAGTAACTCGTGATGTTCCTTTGTTGCATAGCTTTACCTAATGTCGATGATACTTATGCAGTCTGCCCCGGGCCAAACTCAACGAGTCGTCGGGCGGCTCCCTGGATTCATTGGACGTGAACTCCGTTCCGCCCGCTGTCTCCCCCTGCACTGCAGATGACGCCGAAGTAGCGTCGCAACGAGCTCCGGGGCAGGAGGAGGTGGTCCTGGAGGAGCCGCAAGGCGACCTCCCGGACCCCAGGAGTGAAGGGGACAAGACCCCCCAGGGCTCCAAGTTCGGCTTCGAGCCGGACACCGTGCCAGAATCTTCAATGATTCCGGACCGCAGCAGGGGAACTCCTTTGAAGAGGAGCAGGCCTTCTGAGCCGGCAGCCTCCGTCCAACCGAAGGCGCCGGACAATCTGCTGGAGGTGCTTGAAGGCACCTCCATCGACGAGGAGCACAGTACTGTCATGAGTACGGTGATCCAGAAGGTTCAGTCCGCCAAGAGCGGGATGAATGAAGCTTGTGCAAGCCTCCTAACAGGCTTCGAGGTAAGTAAAAAATATGTAGAAATATTACCGCATAGATAATAGCCCTTGATGCTCTGTTTGGCGTTCGGAAAGAAAAGCCGAATAGAGGATCTAATAAATTTCGTAGGAGTCTAACAATAAAGAGTCAATATGCGTATGCAGGCTTCGCTGCTAGCCACCGCCGCACTGACTGCGGAGGTGGGTACCCTGAAGCAGGGGCTCGAGCGGTCCGAGCAAGAGCTCAGCCATGCCAAGCGGCAGCTCGAGGAGAAAGAAGGTAAGAAATACCTTATAAAAAGGTGCCTATAGAGAGGCTTGATTGCGAAAAATAACAGGATTGTGCTGCTTATTGTAGGGGCCACGACTGAGGTGGCGACCCTCAAGCAGGCACTAGCTGAGGCCGAAAAGAAAACGGCCTCGGAGCGCACCGAGCGGGAGAAACTTGGGACTCAGGTCGGCGAGGTGCAGCAAGAGCTTCAGGCTCTCATGAAAAAACATGAGAGTTTGGAGCTTGAGTCAAAGACCCAAGCGTCCGAGCTCGCGACGGCCCTTGAGACTGCCAAGTCTGCCAAGGCCGAAGCCCAAAAGGCCCTCCGAGAGTTGGAGGATATGAAGAAGATAGCAGCGGGTAAGGCATTCTTTATGCAAAGCAGAAATATAAAAGTAAACCACTTGTTACTTACCCGAATCCGGAGATCTCCAGGGGCATTCGTAGATTTTCCCCGCAGCGTATCCGATGCCGCCGCATTCTACCGAGCTGAAGAGGGCAGCTCGACGGAGAAGGTGTTTTGGTCTCAGTATGCTGTGGCCGGACACCCTGTGCCCTTGAGCGACCAGCTGAAACAGCTGGTCGAACTCCACAAGGCGTCCGAACAAGCCATGAAGGGCTTCATAGTTCGGCTGTGGCCCGGAGAGGCCTTGCCTGGGAGCTACTTCAGGCTGGTGCAGCGGCTGGTGGAGGCCTATCCAAGGCTCGACATCCTCAAGCGCTCCGTCTGCATCGAAGGTGCCCGTAGGGCCCTTGCCCGTGTAAAGATGCACTGGGGTAAGCTAGATGGGGAGAAGCTTGTGAAGGACGGGCCACCGTCGGGGAAGGAGCATCGCAAGCCCGAGAACTACTACGAGGATGTTCTTGCGGGTGCCTGTCTTGTGGCAGATGAGTGTACCAAGGATGTAATTTTTGAATAAACTCGCTCGTTTTTATCCTGTGCGCTGAAAACTTGTTCATGGGCGCTTTAAGCAATGCTTGTTGAATTTAAAATATTATTTTCTGTGTGGCCGTTTATCAAAAATTTGAGAGATGGCCAGTCGTCGGCTTCTGCCCCCATGCCACTAGTGCTGGGGTGTTCGGGGATAAACCTGAGCACTCTTTTTCCCATAGTTGGGTCCTTCGAGGGAGGCGCTCAGCACAGCGAACCAGGCAATCAGACTATAATGCTTGAACACTCTCACTTAGCCATAGAACGTTATAATTTTAAATTTCGGCGAGGCCCCTAGGTCAGAAGAGCGAGTTCGGCGCACTATCCACGCCTTGGCTGGGGTCATCCAGCTCCTCGCTCGAAGCGGCATAACTCTTTAGGGACTCGAAAAACCTCTCGAACAGCGACCGGTCTCTCGCCTCATCATGACAGTCAGTTTTAGCTTTCTCCACTGAGGTGCTTAACCCAGCTCAACCGGGGTACAATCGCAGTGGTTCTCCTAGTGCTACCTTAGCCGATATAGGGGAACGTAAGGCACCAAAACATAGGAGCCGGGCAAACCCAACTATTGACCCAAATCATGATTCGGAGCCGATGCATATAGTGCTATAAGTTCGGGGTGCCGCACTTGTGAAATTGTACAGACTTCTCACGTCATATTGAAGGGTACTGAAGCCCCTGGCGTACTTGCCGTACCATAGTGTACGGGTGCAACATGTCATTAATGAACATATATATGAAAATAGTAATGCAGAAAATAGACAAAAAGCTAAGCATTGTTTATGGAGAGGCTGTTTATCAAAGCCGAACGATACAAATAGTGCGGTAAGCAAAAGATATTGGACTGTTCAGTATATCCTGACCAGGGAAAGGCCGCGGAACCTTATTTAAAACAGGTATACCGCTCGTAACAGAGACCACCTGGGAGCTCCATAATGCGGCATGGCTTGTCTGCCTCCCTGGATCTTGCATCATTTGTGCGGCAGTCGAATTGCCGAACAGGTCGTCCGAAGTATGGAGTCCTGAAAGTAAGAAAAGAAAAAGAATCCGGCAGCCCCTGGTACGTTTTAAGCCGTACTTTGGGCGTGCCGTTTATTGTGCCCCTTCCCCTGTGCCCATGGTATTTCAAGGGCGTAGTTATGTACGCGAGGTACTGATTTCGCTATGTCGCGAGAGCTGGGGTTGGGGCCGCATTGCTACGCTTGTTCAGAGTGTGCCAGGTGGTCCTGCTGCCGGTTACTCCGGGCGCGCTTGGCAGTGTCTGGCTTTTTAATGGCCGGACTGGAGAATTGCCTAAGAAGGCTACTTTGTACCTCCGTTGCGAGGGCCACCGTGTGCTCCTCTGTACGGAGGGAGCGTTCGGTGTTTCCGTTGAATTTTGCGAATGCAGTTCGTCCGAGCAGGGCGTGATAGCCACTACGAAACGGGACTATATCGAAGATTAACTCTTCGCTTCGGAAATTATCCGGGGATCCGAAGACCATGTCAAGTGTTACTGAGCCTGTACAGTTGGCTTCTACACCTGGTATAACGCCTTTAAAGGTCGTTCTTGTGGGTTTGATCCTTGAGGGATCTATGCCCATTTTCCGCACTGTGTCCTGATAAAGCAGGTTCAGGATACTGCCGCCGTCCATGAGGACTCTTGGGATGTGAAATCCGTCGATGATTGGGTCGAGAACCAATGCGGCGAATCCGCCATGATGAATGCTAGTGGGATGGTCCCTTCGATCAAAAGTGATCGGGCAGGAGGACCATGGGTTGAACCTTGGGGCGACTGGCTCCATCGCGTATACGTCCCGCAGCGCACGCTTCCACTCCCGCTTGGGAATATGGGTTGCGTATATCATGTTCACCGTCCGCACTTGTGGGGGAAAACCCTTCTGTCCATTGCTGTTCGGCGGCTTGGGCTCCTCCTCGTCGCTGTGCAGCCCCTTGTCTCTGTTTTCGGCTCTTAACTTGCCTGCCTGCTTGAACACCCAACAGTCCCTGTTAGTGTGATTGGCTGGCTTTTCGGGGGTGCCATGTATCTGGCACAAGCGATCGAGTATTCGGTCCAAACTAGACGGGCCCTGATTATTCTTTTTGAATGGCTTTTTCCACTGACCGGATTTGTAGCCTCTGAATCCGGCATTGACTGCCGTGTCGTCATTGTTGTCGCTGTTAACGCGGTGTTTTTTGCTTATTCCGACGTGTCCTGCCACTTTTGTCCTTGGTATCCGAATTACCAAGGTTCTTTGATAAGTTGTTACTGCGAGCTAGCCATCTGTCCTCTCCCGCGCAAAAGCGGGTCATGAGTGTCGTGAGGGCTGCCATGGATTTCGGCTTTTCCTGTCCCAGGTGTCGGGCAAGCCACTAGTCGTGGATGTTATGCTTGAAGGCTTCTAGGGCCTCTGCGTCCAGACAGTCGACTATCTGGTTTTTCTTTGTGAGGAACCGTGTCCAGAATTGTCTGGCTGATTCTTCTGGCTGCTGAATTATGTGGCTTAAGTCGTCGGCATCCGGCGGCCGCACGTAAGTGCCCTGGAAGTTATCGAGGAATGCGGCTTCCAGGTCCTCCCAAGAACCGATTGAGTCTGCTGGCAAGCTGTTAAGCCAATGCCGGGCCGGTCCTTTAAGTTTGAGCGGGAGGGACTTGATGGCGTGTAGATCATCGCCGCGTGCCATGTGGATATGAAGGAGATAGTCCTCAATCCATACCGCCGGGTCTGTAGTGCCATCGTAGTGCCATCGTATGATTCGATGTTTACGGGTTTGAAGCCCTCTGGGATTTTATGATCCTTTACTTCATTCATGAAGCATAGCGGGTGTGCGGTGCCTCTGTACTGGGCTATATCACAACGTAGCTCGGAAGAGCTATGTCTGTTGCGTTCGGCCTGGCCGGATTTGTTGTATCCGGAGTTAAGATCATTGTCACCTGCCGTAGGGCGCCTGCGTGATCCGTAGATCGATCTTGTCTGTCTTGCCTTATCCTCCAGTATGTCTCACAGGTCGGGTGCGTTTGCCCGTGCCTTAGCTGTGCGGCGTCGGGGCATGGCTTGGTTGGAGGGCTGAGAGGCCTCTCTGTCGCAGGCACGGGGTGGCCAGTCTGCCATGTCATGCGCTGGTGATGTAGGTGCTTCCTCCTCTGATCGGGGTAGCGGCCTGCGCTTCGGGTAACTCTTGGAGGGGCGTTCGAGTTCATACTCTTCGGCCACAAGGACTTCATTCCATCTGTCATCTAGCAAATCTTGGGCAGCTCTAAGCTGTTGTTGCTTTTTCTTGAGGCTGCTTGCCGTGGCTAAAAGCCTGCGTTTAAAATGCTCTTGTTCGGCGGGGTCTGATGGTATGACGAATTCATCGTCATCGAGGCTTGCCTCGTCTTCGGAGGGAGGCATATAGTTATCATCCTCGACCTCTTGGTCCGCCGCTCTCTCATGAGGGCTGGCTTCTCCATCTTCCTGTGTCGAATCTTGCTAATGTGGGTGTTCTTCGGCGCTATCCGGGGTAGTATTATCTCCCGTGCCGGAATCACCGTTTTTGCTTTGGCGGGATTTAGAGCGGCGCCGCCGACGTCGGCGCTTTTGCTGTTTCTTGGGGGCGTCGTCCCCCACTGTTCTGTCGCCATCTCTGTCTTTTGGAGTATCCACCATGTATATGTCATATGACGAGGTGGCTTTCCAGCGCCCTACAGGTGCTGGTTCCTATTCGTCTCCTATATCGTCGTCCATGCCGTCGATGTCTTCGGAGCCGAAGTCAAGTATGTCGGTTAAATCGTCAATAGTGGCTACAAAGTGGGTGGTGGGTGGGTTTTGAATTTCCTCGCCTTCCGTATCCCACCCTTGCTGACCGTAGTCCGGCCAGGGCACTCCTGATAAAGAGAGAGACTTAAGAGAATTCAGGATGTTGCCGAAGGGCGAGTGCTCAAAGATGTCCGCGGAGGTGAACTCCATTATCGGCGCCCAATCGGATTCGATCGGCAGGGGCGCGGGGAGCTCGGAGTTCGGAGAGGGATCCAGCTCCTCGGAGTCATGGGCCATGCGGGGTGTGGGGCTGGAGTTCGGCTCAATCGCCTCTGAGATCACAACCCCTGAGGCAGCGTCCAACCGCTGAGCCTCGATTGGTGTAGTAGGTTCCGAAACAATGGCCGAAACCGATGCGTATGTGGCCTCCAGGGCGCTGTTCGGCGGCAGAGCTATATCATGCCCATCGAGACAGTGCGGCGCGCTTGGCTGTGGCTCGAATTTGTCGAAGATCAAGTCTCCGTGGATGTCACCCGTGTAGTTTAGGCTTCCAAACCTGACCTGATGGCTAGGGGCGTAGCTTTCGATCTGCTCAAGGTGGCCAAGCGAGTTGGCCCGCAGTGCGAAGCCGCCGAAGACGAAGATCTGTCCGGGGAGAAAAATCTCACCCTGGACCGCGTCGTTGTTGAAGATCGAAGGAGCCATCGGGCCTAAAGGCGACAACACAGAGGAACTCTCAATGAAAGCACCAATGTCGGTGTCAAAACCGGCGGATCTCGGGTAGGGGGTCCCGAACTGTGCGTCTAGGCCGGATGGTAACAGGAGATAGGGGACACTTTGTTTTACCCAGGTTCAGGCACTCTCGATGGAGGTAAAACCCTACTCCTGCTTGATTAATATTGATGATATGGGTAGTACAAGAGTGGATCTACCACGAGATCAAGGAGGCTAAACCCTAGAAGCTAGCCTATGGTATGATTGTTGTGTATGGAGTTGATTCTGTCCTACGGACTACAACCCTCCGGTTTATATAGACACCGGATAGGGTTAGGGTTACATAGAGTCGGTTACAATGGTAGGAGATCTTGAATATCGCATCACCAAGCTTGCCTTCCACTCCAAGGAAAGTCCCATCCGGACATGGGACGAAGTCTTCAATCTTGTATCTTCATAGTCCAGGAGTCCGGCTGAAGGTTTAGTCCGGCTACCCGAACACCCCCTAATCCAGGACTCCCTCACCGCCGGAGGGGGCAATGATCACGGAGGGCCTCTACATCAACTCCATGGCCTCTCGATGATGTGTGGGTAGTTTACTTCAGACCTACGGGTCCATAGTTATTAGCTAGATGGTTTCTTCTCTCTCTTTGGATCTCAATACAAAGTTCTCCTCGATCTTCTAGGAGATCTATTTGATGTAATCTTCTTTTGCGGTGTGTTTGTCGAGATCGATGAATTGTGGGTTTATGATCAAGTTTATCTATGAACAATATTTTATTCTCCTTTGAATTCTTTTATGTATGATTGTTTTATCTTTGCAAGTCTCTTCGAATTATCAGTTTCGTTTGGCCTACTAGATTGATCTTTCTTGCAATGGGAGAAGTGTTTAGCTTTGGGTTCAATCTTGCGGTGTCCTTTCCCAGTGAGAGCAGGGGCAGCAAGGCACGTATTGTATTGTTGCCATCGAAGATAAAAAGATGGGGTTTATATCATACTGCATGAGTTTGTCCCTCTACATCATGTCATCTTCCTTAAAGCATTACTCTGTTCTTATGAACTTAATACTCTAGATGCATGCTGGATAGCGGTCGATGTGTGGAGTAATAGTTGTAGATGCAGAATCGTTTTGGTCCACTTGTCGCGGACGTGATGCCTATATACATGATCATACCTAGATATCCTCATAACTATGCTCAATTCTATCAATTGCTCGACAGTAATTCGTTTACCCACTGTAATACTTCTGCTCTTGAGAGAAGCCACTAGTGAAACCTATGGGCCCCGGGTCTACCTTTCATCATATTAATCTTCCAACACATAGTTATTTCCGTTGCCGTTTATTTTACTTTGCATCTTTATTTCCCTTTATCATAAAAAAACCAAAAAATATTATCTTATCATATCTATCAGATCTCACTCTCGTAAGTGACCGTGAAGGGCTAGGCAACCCCTTTATCGCGTTGGTTGCGAGGTTCTTATTTTTTGGTGTAGGTGCATGGGACTTGAGCGTGATATCCTACTAGATTGATACCTTGGTTCTCAAAAACCGAGGGAAATACTTACGCTACTTTGTTGCATCACCCTTTCCTCTTCAAGAGAAAACCAACATAGTGCTCAAGAGGTAGCAAGAAGGACTTCTGGCGCTGGTGCCAGGGAGATTCGCGCCAAGTCAAGTCAAGATTTGTCTCCCAACAATGAGTCATTTCTGGCACCATTGCTAAGTCAAAACATACCAAGTACCCTTCACAAACTCTTATCCCTCGCATTACATTATTTGCCATTTGCCTCTCGTTTTCCTCTCCCCCACTTCACCCTTGCCGTTTTATTCGCCCTCTCTCTCCGTTCCCCTTCTCTTTCCCTATTTGCCTCTTTTGCCCGTTTCTTGTTTGCTTGTGTGTTGGATTGCTTGCTTGTCATGATGGCTCAAGATAATACTAAATTGTGTGACTTTGCCATACCAACAACAATGATTTTCTTAGTACTCCGTTTGCTCCTCTTACCGATGCTGAATCTTGTGAAATTAATGTTGCTTTGTTGAATCTTTTCATGAAAGATCAATTCGCAGGCCTTCCTAGTGAAGATGCCGCTACCCATCTAAACAACTTTGTTGATTTGTGTGATATGCAAAAGAAGAAAGTTGTGGATAATGATATTGTTAAACTTAAGCTATTTCCATTTTCGCTTAGAGATCGTGCTAAAGCTTGGTTTTCATCTTTGCCTAAAAATAGTATTGATTCATGGAATAAGTGCAAAGATACTTTTATCTCTAAGTATTTTCCTCGCGCTAAGATCATCTCTCTTAGAAACGATATTATGAATTTTAAGCAACTTGATCATGAACATGTTTCACAATCTTGGGAGAGGATGAAATTAATGATATGTAATTGCCCTACACATGGTTTGAATCTTTGGATGATTATACAAAACTTTTATGCCGAGTTGAATTTTGCTTCTAGAAATCTTTTAGATTCGTCCGCGGGAGGCACTTTTATGGAAATCACTTTAGGAGAAGCTACTAAACTCCTAGATAATATTATGGTAAATTATTCTCAATGGCATACCGAAAGATCTACTAATAAAAAATTGCATGCAATTGAAGAGATTACTGTTTTGAGTGGAAAGATGGATGAACTTATGAAATTGTTTGCTAATAAGAGTGCTCCTACTGATCCTAATGATATGCCTTTGTCTACTTTGATTGAGAATAATAATGAATCTATGGATGTGAATTTTGTTGGTAGGAACAATTTTGGTAACAATGCATATAGAGGTAATTTTAATTCTAGGACGTTTCCTAGTAATTCCTCTTATAATTATGGTAATTCCTACAACAATTCCTATGGAAATTATAATAAGATACCCTCTGATTTTGAATCTAGTATTAAAGAATTTATTACTTCGCAAAAGAGTTTCAATGTTTTGATTGAAGAAAAATTGCTTAAGATTGATGAGTTGGCTAGGAATGTTGATATAATTTCTCTTGATGTTGATTCTTTGAAACTTAGATCTATTCCACCTAAGCATGATATCAATGAGTCTCTCAAAGCCATGAGAATTTCCATTGATGAGTGCAAAGAAAGAACCGCTAGGATGTGTGCTAAGAAAGATTGCTTTGTGAAAGCGTGTTCTTCTAGTTTTCATGATAATTGGGATGAAGATCTAAAAGTTATTGATGTGTCTCCTATTAAGTTTTGTTTTTATAATATGAATCTTGATAATGATGGGACTGAAGATGAGCCACCTTTACCTAGAAGGCGTTCCAAAAATTCAGAGTTTTTAGATCTTGATGCAAAAATTGTTAAAAGTGGGATTGAAGAGGTTAAAACTTTAAATATCAATGAACCCACTATCTTGGATTTCAAGGAATCTAATTATGATAATTACTCTTTGATATATTGTATTTCCTTGTTGCAATCCGTGCTAAATTCTCCTCATGCTTATAGTCAGAATAAAGCTTTTACTAAACATATCGTTGGTGCTTTGATGCAATCTTATGAAGAAAAACTTGAGTTCAAAGTTTCTATCCCTAGAAAACTTTATGATGAGTGGGAACCTACCATAAAATTTAAAATTAAAGATCATGAGTGCTATGCTTTGTGTGATTTGGGTTCTAGTGTTTCCACGATTCCAAAAACTTTGTGTGATTTGCTAGGTTTCCGTGATTTTGATGATTGTTCTTTAAACATGCACCTTGCAGATTCCACTATTAAGAAATCTATGGGAAGAATTAATGATGTTATTATTGTTGCAAATAGGAACTATGTGCCCGTAGATTTCATTGTTCTTGACATAGATTGCAATCCTTCATGTCCTATTATTCTTGGTAGACCTTTCCTTAGAACGATTGGTGCAATTATTGATATGAAGGAAGGGAATATTAGATTCCAATTTCTGTTAAGGAAAGGCATGGAACACTTCCCTAGAAAGAAAATTAAATTACCATATTAATCTTTTATGAGAGCTACTTAAGGATTGCCTATGAAAGATGGCAATACCTAGATCGATCTTCGCTTTTATGCCTAGCTAGGGCGTTAAACGATAGCGCTTGTTGGGAGGCAACCCAATTTTATTTTTATTCCTTGCTTTTTGCTCCTGTTTAGTAATAAATAATTTATCTAGCCTCTGTTTTGGTTGTGTTTTTTGTGTTTAATTAGTGTTTGTGCCAAGTAGAACTGTTGGGAAGACTTGGGCAAAGTCTTTTTGATCTTGCTGTAAAAAACAGAAATTTTAGCGCTCTCACCCTTCCACCATTGCTAGCCTCTCTAGTATCGTGCAACTTTCGCCGGTACCATAAACCCACCATATACCTTCCTCAAAAAAGCCACCATACCTACCTATTATGGCATTTCCATAGCCATTCCGAGATATATTGCCATGCAACTTTCCACCGTTCCGTTATTATGACACGCTTCATCATTGTCATATTGCTTGCATGATCATGTAGTTGACATCGTATTTGTGGCAAAGCCACCATTCATAATTCTTCATACATGTCACTCATGCATCATTGCACATCCCGGTACACCACCGGAGGCATTCACGTAGAGTCATATTTTGTTCTAAGTATTGAGTTGTAATTCTTGAGTTTTAAGTAAATAAAGTGTGATGGTCATCATTATTAGAGCATTGTCCCAAGTGAGGAAAGGATGATGGAGACTATGATTCCCCCACAAGTCGGGATGAGACTCCGAACGAAAAAAAAGAAAGAAAATAAGCCAAAAAAAGAAAGAAGGCCCAAATAAAAAAATAAAAAATATGAGAGAAAAAGAGAGAAGGGACAATGCTACTATCCTTTTCCACACTTGTGCTTCAAAGTAGCACCACGTTCTTCATATAGAGAGTCTCTTATGATATCACTTTCATATACTAGTGGGAATTTTTCATTATAGAACTTGGCTTGTATATTCCAATGATGGGCTTCCTCAAAATGCCCTAGGTCTTCATGAGCAAGCAAGTAGGATGCACACCCACTTAGTTTCGTTTGTTGAGCTTTCATATATTTATAGCTCTAGTGCATCCGTTGCATGGCAATCCCTACTCACTCACATTGATATCTATTGATGGGCATCTCCATAGCCCGTTGATATGCCCAGTTGATGTGAGACTATCTTCTCCTTTTTGTCTTCTCCACAACCACCATTCGATTCCACCATAGTGCTATATCCATGGCTCACGCTCATATATTGCGTGAAGATTGAAAAAGTTTGAGAACATCAAAAGTATGAAACAATTGCTTGGCTTGTCATAGGGGTTGTGCATGATTTAAATATTTTGTGTGGTGAAGATAGAGCATAGCCAGACTATATGATTTTGTAGGGATAACTTTCTTTGGCCATGTTATTTTGAGAAGACATAATTGCTTAGTTAGTATGCTTGAAGTATTATTATTTTTATGTCAATATTAAACTTTTATCTTGAATCTTTCGGATCTGAACATTCATGCCACAATAAAGAAAAATTACATTGAGAAATATGTTATAAAGCATTCTACATCAAAAATTCTTCTTTTATCATTTACCTACTCGAGGACGAGTAGGAATTAAGCTTGGGGATGCTTGATACGTGTCGTGGTTTTGTCACGGCAGATGTCCTCGTGAAAGGACTTAGTGGTGGAGCCATCGTTACGGGTTAGCTTAAAGGGGTTGAAGCGGACAAGGGACGCAAGAGTTTATACTGGTTCGGCCCCTTACGGTGAAGGTGAAAGCCTAATCCAGTTGTGATGGAATTGCTAGGGTTTCGATGGCCAGGGAGCGAATCCGCTTTGCCTGGCTCTCAAGTTATTGTGTGTTGCCCCTGAACCGCCATAGGGTCGCCCCTTTATATACATAGGTCGACACTCATCGGTTTACAGAATCCCGAGGCCAGATCATAAACATGTCCGGCTCGGTCTCTCTTCCTTCTATCTTACAATACAAGCTATATATCAATGTCGGTTTATGTCTACAGGTCTTAACCCGCCTTTGGGCCTTGGGCCTTCATGAAGCGCCACCATCTTTGTCTTCATGGGCTTCAAATAAAGTAATCATCATGGGGATAATCCGGCCTCTCCAGGCCGGTTTATGTCCATTAGTAATATCCCCCACATTAGGCCCCAGATTGATTTTAACTTCTTCATGTCAATCTTCAACACTTAGAAAAATTCCTCCCTTTGCACGTTCGCATAAATCTTGTAAACCGCCATGACGCCATCCTCCAGATTTGTAGTAAACCGTCGTGACATCACCTGTTCATTAAAGCCAAAGATACCCTTTATTAATGAGCATCCAACAATCGAGGCGAAAACCTTGTTATATATCCATTTTTTGGGCTTCTCGATTCCCGCGCTTGTCGCTTATCTCTTTGCCTTATAAATAGGGCTGAAGATCCCTTTCCTTTTCCTCCCGTTACCTCTTCATATCTTCTTCCACCTCGCGACGCCTCTGCATCCGAGCACCGCCGCCGTCGTTGAGCTTCGCCTCTGCCTCATCGTCGGCCGCTGCATCAACCTAATCGCACCATAAAAACACGGCGCACCTCTGCTACTTCAATAACTTCGGTAAGTCTTTCCCGCTTTCCTCTATAGATCCACTTAGGGTTCACACGGCACTACAAAAAAATACACTTCCGTGATGATATGTGTTTGTCACAGTAGGTCACGTTTTTTGTCATGCATGTACATCCATGACGATTTTATGACAGAATCAAGATAGTCATACCTGTGTTGTTGTAGAAGTGTTCCATGACATTACCAAAATTATCATCACGGAAGTGTCCACTTCCATGATGATAAATCGCGCATCATAGAACTGCTTTCATCAAGGGTGACCAACACGTGGCATCCACCGTAACGGAACGCCGTTAAGCTATCAGGTCGGGTTTTGGATCCGATAACCGTTAACAGCCCCTACCAATGGGGATTTTCCATGTGTAAAATCATCATTAGCTGGAGGAAACACGTGTCGGCTCATCGTTGGGACAGATATCATCCACTCATTGGATGAAAGGCGCCTATGATACGTCGACATGTGGCACGGCCCCACAGAGGCCCATTCCTATGAAAAGGTCGGCCCGTTTGACTTGGTCAAAAGGTGGCGGGCCGGCCCATGGAAAGCCTGCTAACGGCCTGTTCGCATATAGCCCATTTACAGCCCGCTAACCCAAGGCCCGTTACGCCCTATCTGAATTAGGCCCAGTAGCGTCATCTGGGCCATCCAATATGATTCCAGACTATTTTCAATTCTGGCGCATGTATGGCCCATGACGTCTTTCAGCCCATATGAGGCCCTATGTAACTCTTGGACTATTAACGACCCGTGGTGAAACTGGCCCGTAATGAACAGTGTATCACTTTACACCCATTAACGACCCGTGGTGAAATTGGCCCGTAATGAACAGTGCATCACTTTATACCCATTAATGGCCCATTATTCCGTTGGGCCGTTTCCAGCCCATGTTATCTTTCGTCCTTCTCAGAGCCCATTTATTCTTGGGCTCATTTCCAGCATTCGTTTACTTACGGCCCATTACTGTCATTTTCTGCTTGTGGGGCAAATTCAGCCCGTGGTTATAGTCGGCCTGTTTGTGGTCCATTAATACGTTGGGCCGTTTTCATAGCGTCATCAAATACGGCCTATTAACGATGGCCCGCTATGGTCGGCCCATGAACGAACGATTCCAACTCTAGCCCGTTTACGGCCATAATGCGGTCTGTTTGGCCCATGTTTGGCCAATTGATCATACGGCCCGTATAAGGCCCATTGATGATACGGCCCGCAGAAGGCCCATTGTTTCTACGGCCCGTAGAAGGCCCACTGTTTCTACGGCCAGTAGGAGGCCCAGTGTCACTACAATAAATATTAGCCCATGGTTATTGTGGCCTAGTTTTAAAAAATAGGTTATTGCAGCCACTAGCTAACTGCGAAAAATGAACTGCAATGACTACAAGCAAACAAATAAACAAGACAACAAGGAAATAAATAAGCAAGCAACTAACACTAGGCTATCACGGCTATTACACATATTACATCCACTGGGCATCAAAGTTCGCCACCAGTGCAAATATAGGGAAGAAAGCAGCATATCATATGCACTCGTTGTCAAAGTTGGCGACCAGCGCAAATAAACGCCGCAGCAAAACAAATCCAGAACTAAAACCACTTCAGAAGATCTCAAGAAACAATATCCTGGGTACCCATAATGCTGGCAAGATGCTTAGCAAGCTTATTAAATTTCTCTTGCTTGGCGCTTAAATCCTCCAACGCTTGCTGTTGCACCAGAAAATATGCATCTGAATTCTGCAGGGACTTCCTCAGTCCTTCAGCTTCCTATTGTAGCACATCTTATCGATGTCTTTCAACTTGAAGTTGAGACTCAAGAAGACGAACTGATTCAGGCAGCGAGTTCGAAGAGCTTGTGCCAGCAGTAGTGGCCAGTAACTCGAACACTACATCTAGACAGGACTTTTGGGTTCCCTTAGTGTCGTCAAGATAGTTTTTATCAGCTTTCTTGGAGACCAACAGGGATGTCTCACTATCTTGAACCTTATCTTCATTACTTCCTTTACCATTGGATAACGCGGTACTGTTCTCCAATATTTTGTCCGCATTCTAAAAGAGAAACAAGCAGACACATCACATGTTTACCATGTTGTATATGAAACTCATTTTGGTAAATGAGTTCAGTAGTAAAGTGGACAGGATAACAGCATGAAACAAACATATATCTATGTACCATGGTCACTTTATGGTCTAAATCATTCTAGTTTTTGTTGCCAAATCAAGATAGAGACACAATTCAAATAATATTTGTTCAAGACAAAGCAGAATAGACAGAATATAAGCGTGGGTAACTATAGAGCAATAACAACACTTGTAATGTGCATGACATGAGGACATAATTGTTTATTCAATTGAAACTGAAATCAACATAGAGCAGGTTACAACAGCAAACCAGTTAAAGAAACATGTTTAAAACATACCTGTTGCGCCATTGGAGTTTCAATTCCATACTTCAAATTTGAAATTAGTTGGTATGAGTAAATATAGTCATGCAAGAGCAAAGGAGTATGAACCATAGCTACAGAACCTGACCTGAGAAAAAATCTTCTTCTCCTTTAAGCGTTGAGTTGGGATTCGGAGTGGTGGTCCTCGTGGTTTGGGCACTACAGTTCCCTTACTAACTGCTCGTGTTTGGGTGCTCTGTGGTGGAGACGGTGCTGTGTCAATTGGAACTGGGTTACTATCTGCCGGGGTTGGGGTTAGAAGGGGTGTAGCTGGTTCTCTGTCCAACTGGGTAGGGGTACAATCTGCGAGAGTCTGGGTTATGTGCAGTGGATCAGGTCCTTGGGCAAGTACAACCGTGGTTCTATCTGCATCAACTGGTAGCACTATCTTTTCTGAAGACCATGTTGTTACTCCCTTAGATACTGCCATCACGCTCTCCAATTCAAATGGCTGATAAACAAGAAAAGTAATTGAAAGTATAGACATTGTATGATAGACAGGTGCAATGGATAGTGGGGAACAAAAGAGGGCATGAAATAATTCATATTTATGTTGTCTAACCAAACAGGATAGCATGACACAATTTCACATATATGATGGCTAACTTAACAGGATAGCATGACACAATTTCACATTATGATGGCTAACTAAAAAAGATGGAAAGACATAGTTCAAAATATGAGACTATGTAAACAGGATGACATGACATAACTATATAATGTGTTTATTAAATAGGTTGGCATGCCATAATTCACATACATTCACAGATAGAATGCCATAATTCAAAATATGATGACTGTAAACACTAAACAGGATGAGATGATATAACTATATGATGTCTTTATTAAATGGGTTGCCATGCCATAATTCAGATAGATGATGTGTGAGGGAGTCCTGGATTAGGGGGTCTCCGGACAGCCAGACTATATCCTTTGGCCGGACTGTTGGACTATGAAGATACGAGATTAAAGACTTCGTCCCGTGTCCGGATGGGGCTCTACTTGGCATGGAAGGCAAGCTAGGCAATATGGATATGTATATCTCCTCCTTTGTAACTAACCTTGTGTAACCCTAGCCCCCTCCGGTGTATATATAAACAAGAGGGGTTTAGTCCGTAGGACAACATACAATCATACCATAGGCTAGCTTCTAGGGTTTAGCCTCTTCGATCTCGTGGTAGATCAACTCTTGTACTACTCATATTATCAAGAATAATCAAGCAGGACGTAGGGTTTTACCTCCATCAAGAGGGCCCGAACCTGGGTAAAACATCATGTCCCCTTCCTCCCGTTACCATCCGCCTTAGACGCACAGTTTGGGGCCCCCTACCCGAGATCCGTCGGTTTTGACACCGACATTGGTGCTTTCATTGAGAGTACCTCTGTGTCGTCGCCGTTAGGCTTGATGGCTCCTTCGATCATCGATAGAGATTGTGACACCCAAAAAAATTTCTTTTGGCCTTGTTTTATTAAATTAAATTTTTTGCCAGGAATTAAAACTTTGATTTTTTGGACTCCCTTTTGATTTTTTTTTGAAACATTTCCTGTCTTATTATCATGGAGTTGTTCCCTAAAGTGAAAACCTTTCAAATATGTTATTGGACTTGTTTAACCTCTCAAGAAAAACTTTTCTTTTATTAGTATAACTAATTACATAATTAATTTGCTTGATCTTTATTTTCTTGAAAAATGGTTTTTCAAGGTTATATGGCCATATTTGAACTACAACCATTTGATAAATTCACAAAAAGTTCCAACCAAAATTTGGAGTTGTCATGTGATATTTTTAAATCACTTTTATACAAAAATATCTTTTATACATGTAATATTTTGAGCTTTGGATCAATTTTTCTTCTCTGGTCCAGAGTGCAATTTTGCACTACAACCCATTTAAATATTTCTTTCTGGCCTCCACCAAAATTATGGGATGTTGGTAGTTGCATATGATTCAACTTTATGCAAAAACCCAGTGATGTTAGTTGAAAAATTTGAGTGAATCAACCTCATTTTCATTCTGGTCCAGCCTTGTGATTTCTACTACAACCCTATTTATTTTTGCTCCAGTGACCTTGTGCCTTCTCCTACTTGTAATCAACCCTACAAGACCCCTAAGTACAGGAGCATGCACCCATTTGAATATTTTTGGTTCATGAAATAATGCCATTTATCTCCTGTCCAGAATTGTAGTTCTGCAAAACTTGCACTAACAAGTTTGTGCTTTTCACAAACTAACCTCACCACCCTCTTATTCATCTAAAGAGACCCCACTCTGGAAGTTTTGGCCACTCCAAGAAATGCCTAGGTGCCTGTGGCATTTTGTCAAACACCTAGAGTGCATGAACAGCTTTGACATGAATTTTGTCATTGCACTGTGAACTTGCACCTCTGATCAAACTAACCTGTCCACTAAGCCTCTAGATGACTTTAACCTAGGTCTGTTAAACCCCAACCTCACCCGAGACCTCTAGCATGCCCTGGCATTTTGTCGAGCATGTTCCGTGCGTGCTCTGGGCGTGAGCAGAGCACGCGTTTTGCACGTGCCGCGCCCGAGCCACCGAGTCGCGCCTCTGGGTTTGGCCCGATCTGCAGAGCCGCGCCACGCGCTCCCCTTCTCACCGCAACGCGCCAAGAGCCCCTCGCCATGGCTCCGGCAAGCTAGGAGCTAGCCGCCACGGCCGCCGACAGCCCCTGCTCAGTTCAACGCCGCCCAAGCCTCTCCCGCTCGCCACCTGGCCCCTGGAACAGCGCGAGCTCATCCACAAGCGTGTCCACTAGCGCTCGTCGCCGCCACGACGCCCTAGCTACAGAATGGCAGTCGCCGGCGACCTTATCCGCGGCCACCGTCAGAACCGACCCCGATCGCCTATTTAAGGAGCCCCGAGCTCGTCTCCGCATGCAGGCAGTCCCAAGCCATCTCCCTAGGATCCCCATTGGCAGCCAATCGACCCGGGGAGGTCTCCTTCCCCATCTCCGGCAACCGCAGCCGCTGCCACTGCCCCGGCCATTCCGGCACCACCAGGGCCTCCCCCTCACCAGGAACTTTCTCTTCCTCCCGTGAACCCATTCCCCTACTCGATTTTGATCGGGAACCACCGTAGCCCCAAAACCACTCTGCTCCCGAAGCCCCCTCCGCCGCGAAGCTCACCACCGACGACTCTTTCCACCCCCGTCTACCCAGCAACCACTGGAAGGACCGCCTCGGTCTCGCGAATCCATCCAGACCCTCTGGAACCCGCGGGGAACCGCCGTTCGCCGGCGACGATCGCCGTTGCCTCGCCTCCGTTCGGGCAAAGGAAGAGGAGGGAGGGATAGACCAATAAAACCTGACTAGTGGGCCAGGCGGGCCCACTGTCAGTGACTCGCGCGCCGTCCACGTTGGAGTAAGTGGGAGCGTATAACCAAAATACGACTTCGACGTGTACGTATATTCGAAACGTTTTTCTTTTTCTTTTTTAATTTTAAATAACAGATTTTGACCAAAACTTTGACTGAGCTTAACTTTTTAAATACAACTCCAAATGAGTTGGTTCTTTTTCCTACATCCCTCAAATTCTGTCTAGTTTATTTTGAGATTTATTTGAAAATTTTCCAAACAACTTTTTTGTACTGTTTTTGAAATATGTGTTATTTGCATATTTTTGAAAATAGGATTTTGGAAGAGAAGGAAGCTTTCAAAAGATTTGGAGTGCACCCTGCCCTTCCACACCATGAAGGCAAGCATTCTGAACCCCGGCATAATATTTTTGGTGTGTTAGTTGACTCGTTTATAACACCATCTCATTTAGGAGAACTCGTTATTTTATGTGGCGATGTGATCATTTGCATGAAGGCATATTAGTGATTTCCTTGCTATTGGAAATGAATATACTTGTGATGGTAATCATCCTCATGTGCCTTGCATGCATGCCGGAAAGGAATCCAGGAAAGCCTCTGCCTTGGGTAGGAGTGAGCTTGTCGCCGGTCCCCGTCGGGACGGTTATGTCCGGTATGGCATAGTAAGGTATAATGGGTGGTGATTTCGTCGGTTGAAATATATTTGATATACATGTCATGCAGGGAACTTATAAGCCTCCAGAGTCGGCCGTAGATCGAGTCTTGTTCTAGTAACCCCCATATTTGCCTCGTACTACCACTCGTCCCTGCCGCAGGTAGGGTATGGTTCAGTAAGTCGTCAACCCCTTTCCAGCACACACCGTACAGAGAGGCCATGGTGGAAGATGTCGGTTGTAGCCGGTAGGCATGCCACCTGGTCAGGGGGCATGGGTGTTTCTGGTTGGGACCGAGAGGGGGGGCCACCCCTTAGAGCGCGCGATATAAATTTGATCCCATGCTACGCGAGGTTGTAGCCTCCCCACTTAGAGTTTTGCTTAACAAGTGTCGTGGGTCATTCCAGACACCGATGAGTTAAGCTGGTGTGTGCAAGTTAGGCGTGTTTTCAACTAAAAGGCCATAGACGGAATTAGTCCCGATGGACTAAAGGAATCCGTTACTCGTGGGTAAAGAGTACACCCACTGCAGAGATTAAACCTATTCGAATAGCCGTGTCCATGGTTAAGGATTATAGTCTGGGATGGGTCAAGGGTTGGTCTTAGTGTCGGTCTTCGGAGGAGAGATTGTTAAACCAGAACTTGGACTGTGACTTGTGACTTGTGAAGATTATGATTATTATTATTATGGACTAACCCATTATATCATTGAGTATCCCCGGGACGGTTCTACCTCCTGGATATTCATTGTGATTATTTGTTTTATAAGCCCTTTATGTGGTGTCGCTGAGACGCCCGACTGTGGCATTGCTTGTTATTTATTTATTTTATAAGCCCTTTATGTGGTGTCGCTGAGACGCCCGACTGTGGCATTGCTTGTTATTTATTTATTTTATAAGCCCTTTATGTGGTGTCGCCGAGACGCCCGACTGTAGCATTGCTTGTTATTAAATTTATTTTATAAGCCCTTTATGTGGTGTTGCTGAGACGCCCGACTGTGGCATTGCTTGTTATTTATTTACTTTATAAGCCCTTTAGGTGGTGTCGTTCAGACGCCCGACTGCGGCATTTTATTCCCCACTCCATTATTGCTTATTCATGTTGCATATAAACAACCTGCTTTCATGCATAAAAGATGTTTTATTTATGACTGGCGATGTGATCATAGAATTTTTTTTTCAGTGCATGATTATCAATTATATTATCCCAGTGTTCATAATGTTTGCGAGTACATTCAAAGTACTCACTGGCTTGTCCCTGGCTATTGTCTTGGCCAGATTTCTGCATGGAGAGGAGCGTTGCGGTGACAGCCCCAGAAACTAAGCAACGGTGATAGCAGCCTCACGAAGATAGGAGTTGACCTGTTCAGCTGTTCCTGTGGGAAATGGAGTCCCATAGACACTGACGACTCACAAACCGCTTCCGCCATCGACCACTAGAAACCCAATTGTTGTACTCACAGGCCAGAATGGTCTTGTACTACATATTTTGTATTTTTGCTTGGAATTTTTGTATCAAGTTGGTGCCTCATCAGCTAACAGTAATCCTGGGGCTAGTGAGCACGACGGACATTTTCTGGAAATCAATGTCCGGAGAATCCGGTCGTGACAGCGATGCAGTCCAGGGTGAGACTTTTCTCCCTGGACAGATCTTTGTATTCGGCGGCTTCGCATTGCGGGCCAACTCACTTGGCCATCTGGAGCAGATCGAGAGTTACGCCCCTGGCCACCAGGTCGGGTTTGAAAGGTTAAACTACATGGCCAACATCCGCGGAGACTTGATCTTCGACGGATTCGAGCCCCTGCCGAGTGCGCCGCACAGTCACGATGAGCATGATTTAGCTATGCCATCGGATAGTGTTCAGGAGACCACGCTGGTAACCGCTCCGACCCTCAATTTTGAGCCAATAGCGCCATCCATGGACGGGTGGATAGACCCCTCCACGGAGGCCGTATTCTCAATGGCGATTGAGCCGAATATCGACCTTACCCTTCACGAGAGCCGTGACGCCGAACTATCGGATTCTTCCCCAGCCACGGACTCCGAACCGCCTGCGCCCTTTCCTATCGAATCCGACTAGGCGCCGATCATGGAGTTCACCTCCGTGGATATCTTTCAGCACTCGCCCTTTGGCGACATACTGAACTCACTAAGGTCTCTCTCCCTGTCAGGAGAGTCCTGGCCGAACTATGTTCGGCAGGATTGGGATGCGGATGATGAACAAATTCGCCGCCCACCCACCACCCACTTAGTAGCCATTGTCGACAATTTGACCGACATGCTCGACTTCGACTCTGAAGACATCGACGGTATGGACGACGATGAGGGAGAAGAAGAAGAACCACTGCCCACAGGGCATTGGACAGCCACCTCATCATATGATATATACATGGTGGACACACCCAAAGAAGGCAATGGCGACGAGACAGCAGAGGATGACCCCTCCAAGAAGCAACCCAAGCGCCGACATCAGCGGCGCCGCTCTAAGTCTCACCAAAGCAAAAGCGGTGACACCGACACAGGAGATAATAGCACTCCAGACAGTGCCGATGACAACAACAATCCCCTCCAGCAAGATTTAGAGCAGGAAGATGGACAAGCAAGCCCTCCCGAGAGAGCGGCAGATGGAGAGGCGGAGGATGATAATTAGATGCCTCCCTTCGAAGGCGAGGCAAGCCTCGACGACGACGAATTTGTCGTGCCAGAGGATCCCGCCGAACAAGAGCGCTTCAAGCGTAGGCTTATAGCCACGGCAAATAGCTTTAAGAAAAAGCAGCAGCAGCTTCAAGCTGATCAAGATTTGCTAGCTGACAGATGGACTGAAGCCCTTGTGGCCGAGAAATATGAACTCGAACGCCCCTCCAAGAGTTACCCAAAGCGCAGGTTGCTACCCCGACTAGAGGAGGAAGCAATAAAACCTACATCTCTAGCAATGACGAGGCTGATCGGCCACCTCGTGGCTGCGACAGAGAGGCATTTCAGCCAAAAACTCAGCCTGCACCCCGACGCCACTCAAATAAAAACGAAAAGGCATGAGGAAACATGCTAGACCCGCGAGACATATTGGAGGACAAAGAAAAACACACAAGATCGATCTACGGATCACGAGGGCACGCCACTACGCGAGACGATAACCGTCACGCCAGATACAGTAAGAGTAAATCCGGTCGGGCCGAACACAGCGGACAAGAATCATTCGAGCTGCGTCGCGACATAGCCCACTACAGAGGCGCCCACACCCCGTATGCTTCACAGACGAAGTAATGGATCACCAAATCCCAGAGGTTTTCAAACCCATAAATATCGAATCATACGACGACACAACAGATCCTGCGGTGTGGATTCATCAAAATGCGCCACTACTATTGTTTTTTTATTCTTTTTTCCGGCCACACAGTGCGCCACTACTGTTGTTTTTTTATTCCTTTTTTTGCAAAACTACTAATGGCGCACCGTAGCATAGTGCGCCATTACTAGTTTAAACTAGTAATGGCGCACTATGCCACGGTGCGCCATTAGAATTTTTTTATTTTTTGCAAAACTTCTAATGGCGCATCAGCAGCAGGTGCGCCATTAGTATGTTGGGTTACTAATGGCGCATGGCTGTGTGGTGCGCCATTAGTAACCTGGGACCAGCTAGATAATTTGGACAGCCACACCTACACACTCACTTTCCCCACTTCATTCCCTCCACCTCCTTCAACAAGCTTGTCGGCTGCCTCCTCCTCCTCACCTCATTTGCACCATAGATTCATCAAAATTAAGTGGTGAAATTACCTTTTTTTGATAGGTAAGTAAGGGGAAAGCTGTCTTCATGTTGTAGATCTACTTTTTTCTCCCCATCTCGCTCCAACAACGTGCACATGCACTTTTTGTGACCTAGCTAGATCTATGTATGTTCGTGGTGTTGCATATGTTTGTGGTGTTGCATATATGTTTGTGTTTGCAGGTACCGGTATTTGAAATGCGATAGTTTCCAATATTTTGCCGAAATGTTGATTCATTTCCGTTTCGACGAGAATTTTGGCACTATGCATTCTTTTTGGTCCTATTTTTAGGGAAAGTCATGCCATAATTTTTCTTGGTTCTAAAATATCGTTTTGCTCTACCCCGCAGGCGACATGGTCCGCACGATGACCGAAGGCATCGTGAATAGGTTTTTGAGCTCCGCAAAGGCCGAGATGCTTCAAAAGAACGAGACGGAGATAAGATGTCCGCATCGTGAAGGCCTTATTGCGGACCCGGATTCCGGGCAGGTGCGGGACCACCTGCTCTTGCGTGGTTTCATGGATGGCTATCGGTGGCAAGGTGATGAACATGACTATGAAGTCGTCCATGGGGGCCAGGCAAGAAATGAGGAAGGGCAGCCAGACAACCACCGCGGCTCGGGCGGGCGAGAAGACGAAGAATCTCTAGGACATGATCACGACGGTGATGCTGTACACAGTCATCGTGTAGAAGATGCCGGACATGATGATGAGGAAGATGCCGGAGCAGACGAAGGGCATCATCATGAAGATGAAGATGCCGGCGGAGCAGACGACGATGGACCATCGATGGGCTGGGTGCAGGACCCTCATATTCAAGAGTTGCTTCTCAAGCAGACGGATAACGCAAGAGCTGCCGCCTGAGAGAAAGCCAAGCTGGATCAACTGGAGATAGACGCGGTTACTCCATTGTATGAAGGATGCAGGCCCGTGGATACCCGCCTGAAAGTAACGCTCATGGCTCTGGAGATGAAGGTAAAACACAAAATGACCGACACATGCTTCGACGAGAACATGTCATTCTGGCACGAACGTCTTCCCAAGGGGAACAAGTGCCCGACCAGTTTCGAGGAGGCGAATAAAATCGTGTGTCCTCTGGATTTACCGCACATGAAATACCATGTGTGCATGAAGAATTGCATCACTTATCGGGACGAGCACGCGGAGTCTACCATATGTCCGGTGTGCGGCGTCACTCGATACAAGAAGAGGAAGAAAGCTCCTCGAAAAGTGGTGTGGTACTTTCCGATCACTCCTCGTCTGCAGCGGTATTTCGTGGACCCTAAGGTAGCAAAGCTCCTGCGTTGGCACGCGGATAGGGAGGAGAAGAAGCAAGAAGATGACGCAAATGATCCTGAGATAAATAAAAAAGACAAGATGCTGAGTCACCCAAAGGATGCGAGCCAGTGGCAAGCGTTGAACTTCGAACACCCAGAATTTGGGAAGGATCCAAGGAACATCGTGCTGGGTGCGAGCACCGATGGAGTCAATCCGTTTGGCAGCCAGAGAAGCACACGTAGCACCTGGCCTGTGTTTGTGTGGATGTACAACCTTCCCCTTGGTTGTGCATGAAGAGGAAGTACATTCACATGAGTATGCTAATTGAAGGGCCGAAACAACCAGTGAATGACATCAATCTGTATCTAGGGCTGCTAAAAGAGGAGCTAGACACGCTGTGGAAAACGCCAGCCAATACGTGGGACTCCGCAGAGAAAGAATATTTCCCTATGAGAGCCGCACTGCTCACGACGGTGCACGACTATCTCGGTTACGGATATCTCGCGGGGCAGGTGGCCCACGGATTTTTTGGATGCGTCAGGTGCATGGATGACGCAACGTATTGCCAGCTAGATAGAGATCCCGGGTCTTCAAAAACCGTGTTCATGGGACATCGATGGTGGCTTCGCGACGATGACCCGTGGTGGAAACGCAAGGATCTGTTCAATGGTGAAACCGAACCCCGAAGACGCCCGGAGCGGCGAGGAAATAGACCAGCTGTTGAAAAATTGGAAAGATTGCCCATTGTCGGAAAAGAAGCAAAAGGCACCAGAGCCGGGAAAGAAGCGAAAGGCGCCAGAGCCGCTGCTGAAGGTATGGAAAACGAGGACTGTTTTCTGGGACTTGCCGTACTGGAAGATCCACCATGTGCCTCACAGCATTGATGTCATGCATATCACGAAGAACGTGTGCGAGAGTCTGCTTGGTACCCTGCTCAACATGCCAGAGAGGACCAAGGATGTGCCGAAAGCAAGGGCAGACTTGAAATCAATGGGCATCAGGGAGGAGCTTCACGCTAATGATGATGATGATGATGATGATGAGGCGAAGCAGGACACGGAAAGTCGTCGCAAAGGCAAAAAGGCCAAGAAAACCGGAAACGACTACCCTCCCGCGTGCTTCACGCTAAGTCAGGAGGAGATCGAGCAGTCTTTCACCTGCCTCGTAGGAGTAAAACTTCCTTACGGTTACGCGGGGAAGATAAGCAGATACCTAGATCCAGCGAAGCAGAAGTTCAGCGGGATGAAGTCTCACGACTGTCACATGCTGATGACGCAGATACTTCTAGTTGCAATCCGTGGGATCATGGACGCGCACGTCCGTGAAATGCTATTTGGCCTATGCAACTTTTTTGACATCATCTCTCGGAAGTCGGTTGGCGTGAGGCAACTCAGAAGGCCACAGGAAGAGATCGTGGTGATACTATGCGAGCTTGAGATGTACTTCCTGCCCGCATTCTTCGACGTTATGGTGCATCTGCTTGTCCATATCGTGGAGGATATCATCCAACTCGGGCCGACGTTCCTGCACAGCATGATGTCGTTTGAAAGGATGAATGGTGTCATCAAAGGATACGTTCGCAACATGTCACGTCCAGAGGGAAGCATAGCCAGGGGCTTTCTGACCGAAGAGTGCATCTCCTACTGCACGAATTATCTAGGCATCGAGGACTCCGTTGGTCTGCCCGTAAACAGGCACCTCGGCAGGCTCGCTGGATGGGGTCATCGTGAGGGTCGCCGCGAAATACATGTCGACTTCGAGGGTCGACTCGCCGACTTTGAAAGAGCAAACCTAGTCGCGCTACAACACATAGACGTGGTCGATCCTTGGGTGGTAGAGCACAAAACCTTTATTGAGAAGACGTACAATGACCGAGGCCAATAGAGGACGTACGGAGATATAATCAAAGAGCACAACTCATGTTTCACGCGTTGGTTCAAGCAGAAGCTTCTGTCGTACCCTTTACATGAGGATTCTTCCGCGGAAAAACAACTCATATTCACCTTGTCATAGGGCGCCGAGCACAACCTGATGACCTATGAGGCGTACGATATCAACGGCTACACATTCTACACCGAGGACAAGGACATGAAGAGTGATGGTTATCAAAACTCCGGGGTAACGATGGAATCCTACACCGGTAACGACAAGGACAGATACTGCGGAAGGATCGAGGAGATCTGGGAGCTGAGCTACACTGGAGAGAAGGTCCCGATGTTCCGTGTCAGATGGGCCAAGAGCATCCTAAAATAATACCGGTATTTCACCACCATGGTTATACCCGAAGCCAAATCCAAGACCGCGGGCGCAAACGTCACCGCGAAAAATGAGCCATGGGTACTGGCTTCCCAAGTGGACCAATGCTTCTTCATTACCGACCCGTCAAAGCCCAGTCGTGTTGTCGTGAGGAGAGGCAAAAGGAAGATCATCAGAATGGATGGAGTAGCCAATGAGCAAGACTTCGACAAGTACGGCGACCCGAAGATTGAACATGACGATGACGATGAAGTAGCAGCATACACCACAAGAAGAAGCAGGACCACCCTACCTAAAGGACGTCTGTTCCACAGAAGAACTCCATTTGCGAAAAAGAAGGGCAAGAAGATTGTGAATAGATAGCTAGCTAAGATCGATTGTATTTAAATCATAGCCTTCATTTCTCGATTGTATTTCATGGGCACTTTTTGAACTCATGAATGTTTTTAAATTTCATGGACACTCGATCTCGATCCCCCTCCATCTCGATCGCTGCCGAGGACCCCCCGCACCCTCTCCCCCGCACCCTCCCCGTCCTGCTTGTCAGGACCCCGATTCTAAGTCACACCGATCTAGCCTGTAACACCTCATATCACTTTGCGGCCTCATGCACGGTATTCCCACGGGTGTTGCCTTACCATGGCTCGGGACCATTTGCGCCTTTTGGCTCACGTATATGATAGTGTCGCTAGCATCTATATAACTGAGAACCCGGGCCGACATGACTAGTCGTGAACCCAAAGTGGCACTAACTTATGGGGACAGGCATACATGAATCAACATCGAGCATGTTGGTGAGCAGCGCGTGAATCCGGGCTGTAGCACTGGGCTAACAGGACTCCAGGAACCCGGGCTGTAGCAGGCTAGGCAGGACTCCGGATGTCACCGCGTGACATTTCCCCGAAGGGACAGACACATGAACAAAGTGAATCACATGCCAGCCAGTCAAGTGTTCCGGAGCAGTAGTGCTGGGCTAGCAGGACTCCGATGAACCGGGCTGTAGCGGACTACTATCGCTCATGGAAGCACAAGACTACATTTCCCCATAAGAGAGGCTACCAAGGATAAACAACTAGGTTGTCGGATCCCACACATACCAAGCATTTCAATCATATACACAATATGCTCAATATGTGCAATACAACATGGCATCACAACAAGACTCTACGACTCAGAGTATTATTCATTAGGCTCCGAGGAGCCAAGTTTTACAAACATGGTTCTCATGACCCAACATACAGAGCATACAAGCAACAAGCACATGCGGAAGCTTAACTTGTCTGAGTACAGACAACTAAAATGAAGAAGGCTGAGGAGCCTGACTATCTACAAGACCCTCCCAAGGGTACGAGATCGTAGCTGAGGTAACAAGCTAACCGTCGAAGTCCACACGGAACTACTAGCGAGACTGACGTCTCTCTGCAAAACATAAAATAGGCAAACATGAGTACAAATGTACCCAGGAAGACTTACATCAGAACTATCTACATATGCATCGGTATCAACAAAGGGGTGGTGGAGTTTAACTGCAGCAAGCCAGCTTTGACTCGGTGCCTAACCTGAACTACGACTGCAAGTAACTCTTTTGAGGTGGCGCACATGAGTCCACATATTCACCATACCAATACACCACTATGGATCCGCTCCCGTCTCCCTGCGGGAACGCCATCAATAGCACGCACGCTTATCTTGTGAGTTTTAGAGTATCCACTTTCACTTGTCTATGAACTATGCAAGGGGTCCAAGTTTCCATATCCGAGGAATCTGGCTATTCGAATAGATAATGATAACCCTGCAGGGGTGTACTTCTTCACACACGCTCTCGCCACTTATTGCCATGTACACATCATGTACCTCGGCAACCTTCAAGCGGAAGCCGGGCGAGGGAGTCGGGCATGACCTGACTAACCAACAAGTCTCTAGTCCAGGTTTATCGCCTATTCGGGTTCCATCCGCAAGGAGATCCGGCCGGGGTGTCACTCACGGCCCCAAACGATGTGTGTAGGGTTCCCAAGCCCACCATCCGGGTGCCACTTGGTACACCGTGCCACTGTGCCTAGTCTGTCCCAAGCCCACCTGTACCGGGTGCCACTTGGTAGACTACTAACACTACCTACAAACACCAGAAACTAGTTGCAACTCCTGGACAGAGATCAGGTTGATTAATAAGTCGAGAGGGGCACTTAAGCATTCCAATGTGTGGTAGTAACTGTTCATGGATCACAAACACAGAACTCAGTTCCTAAGGACAGCTGCAATGAGACAACCCACCATGTACTCCTACATGGCCTCTCACCACTACCTTTACCAAATCGTGTTCACACACTTAGCTCTCAACAGTAGGACATGTTCACCACATTCCAATTCATCCCCGATGAATCAGACCTGACTCAACTCTAAGCAGTAGCAGGCATGACAAACAAGCATGAATGAGTAGGCACAATAGGGCTCAAACAACTCCTACTCATGCTAGTGGGTTTCATCTATTTATTGTGGCAATGACAGGTCATGCAGAGGAAAGGGTTCAACTACCGCAGCATGTAACAGTTGAATCGGTGTTGTCCTAATGCAGTAAAAGAGAGCAGGAGCGAGAGAGTGGGATTGTATTAGAATGAACAAGGGGTTTTTGCTTGCCTGGCACTTCTGAACACTACTAGGGAAAAGCCTAGCAGCAGCGCGGGTTTTCGGCCTTTTAGTAGCGTGGGGGCCGGCGCTACTAATAAGGCGATACAGCTAATGTATAGCAGTAGCGCTGGTCCACCCGCGCTACTGCTACACAAGTGTTGCAGCAGCACGCTTAAAGGAACCTCGCTGCTGCTAATAGCTATAGCGCGTTTCCCCTGTGCGCGCTACTTCTACAACCGCGCTGCTCCTAACTTTTCTCCACTCGCTACTGCTAATTTTAGTAGTTTTTTGTTTTTTCGGCATATTTGTTTTGTATTTGAACAGGCTTTATAGAAGAATCTTTAGCACATACAAATGTCATCATGATACACATACAAATGCCTGCGAGACCACAAATGTAATCATAGCATATACATACAAATAGTCTCGTCATAATCATCATCCAACACAAAGTGGTATCTTGTCATCATTTGAAAATTGCGATACATGCAAGTCTCGAATACTTGCAACTACAATGTCATCCATCTAAAGAAAGCTATACGCTCGAAGAGCTATCACTATGAGTGAGAGCGGAACTATGCAGTACATGAGATGGCGGTTATGAGTCCTCTCTTGCGCTAGCGTGAACCTTAAGTAACTAGCTTCTCCTTCTTGTCTGCTTTTGAAGACTTTATGGCTGGCGTCCGAGAACCCATTCACTTGCGCCTGACACTCATGCCACTTGTTGTACACCCCCGGAACCTTCCCTTTGTACACGACATAGCAGTTCTATCTCGCCATCAAGAAACTAGGTACCTGTTAGAGATGCATGTTCATGAAGATGATGTACAATCATATATATGCAACAAAATATACTAGAGAACACCGACAAAGAAAGGGTTAGCAACTAGATGCAACATACAGTACGCAAATTAATTAACTAGAGGTACGCAGGTCATCGTACGCAAACTGACAAAGTAGCGTTACGCAAGTTCGGCAGGGATCGTGGACATCACAAAGTTGCATCGCTACAAATAGTATACAAGTTCAACCGACACATATCATCATCATCGGCATCATAAATCACAAGAAGTTCCATCCTTCCATATCATCGAGGATGGACCCTAGCTTCTTGAACGGCGTGAGGTCTAGACGTTGCATGCCTATGCGAGTTCGGACGTCAGCTCGCGATATAGGGCCGTGGTGGAACATCCCCTTCTCATCGATGACTTCTTTCATGATGATCGTCGTAATGTCGCTTTGGATGCGAAAGAAGTCATCTCTAAGTTTATAATCCGCTTCTCCATGAGATTCTAGCCACTTGTGGATATGATCATCATTTCTGCTTCTCATGCGAAGCTTTTGGTGATCCATGTTGAACTGATTCATGAGATGGAGGATGTACAATCCATCCTTCTTGCTTGGTTTTGGGACTTGGATGCAGGAGAAGTTAGTTTTATGCGCAAAACCCATCTTCTTATTCCTTTGTTTCCTGATCTGCATGTGGCCACCTCTAAAGCTGAAGCCTTGGAGAGCATCATCTAGAATATTCATTATGTGGGTGTAGTATTTTTTCTCGTAGTCTCTGGAAGGGTCAAAATACACGGCGTGGGAGACTTGCGGATAAAGAACGTTAAGGACGGTGCGCCCGTTGCTGCGGGGAAAAGACACCTCAAATTATTCCCCATAGAGAGAGAAGGAATGATTGAAATGTATGAAAGGGTTGTTCGAAACTGACTTACTTTGGATGATAAGGCACGAGGACAATTTCCCGGTCCTTATTCTGTACCATGATGTTTTGGAGGTAGTCCCTAGCAGTTTCACGCTCAAAGTCGCCGAGACTCAAGAAAGACTCGTGCATGTAGTACGGATCCGCCACACAGATTTGCGAGACTTCTTCACTATTCATGACAGAGCACATATGTAGCGCAAAAAGGCAGACGATTGTAAAATCGAGCCGCCTTGTCAGAAACATCTCAAAGATATGGTCAAACCGCAGGAAGAACACCTCCGCGGGCCATGTCTCGACGTAGCACTTCCCCTCAGGCACACGAGCCGCGTATGTCGGAAATCCTGGTCCTTTGAGGCTAGTAGGCTTTTCTCAGTCGACAGCACATGGTCGTGCAGTCTCCTAAGATCCCCTGGTAGTGCCTCCAGTAGTTTCGCCGGTAGCATCGGCTCGCCCGTGAGATGGAACATGGCCGCACCTTTCACGGGTACACGCTCTTCAGAATGCATCATTTGGCTGCTATGTGCTCTAGCTTGTTTGGAGGCAGCTATCTTCCCCGATCTCTTTCTCTCCTTTTTCTTGGGCACACCTTCTAGACCCTTCCTTAACCCCTGCCCCAGTGTTCCTGGGCTAAGTACTGTACGACCCTCGCGCTAGGATAGTTGAGCCTGTGTTGAGGCGGCATCTTCAGGCGTGTCCTGTGAGGATTTCATGAAGAGAGACTTTTTGCAATCCCTGCTACGACCTTCCTGCCCGGGCATATCATCCATATCCTCATTAGCAAGCTGATAGCCCGATTCGTCATATGGTTGACTCATCAATTCTATGTCACAGTCATACGCGTTTGTATTGAGGAAATCCATAGGGTCGACCTCCGTGTCATCATCCATTCTCTATTCTACAAGACAAATTACATCAGCCAACACTATTGCACCCCCTTCATCATGTCGTCCGCCGCTCTCACCCGGCACTACATGAGCTGGTAATTGCGTAGGCGGGGTGGTGGTCTCCGCACATGCTTGTTGATGTGTGGTTATTGTTGTGCTCTCGGCCGGCTCTAGACGAATAAGATTCTTCGGCCATAGCAGCACCCAACCCTTGCAGCTTCCAATCCGTGGCGGGGTCTCGTCGTCCGCTCCCACATGCTGTACTGGAGGAGTCAGCTTCTTTCCCTTCTTGTTCGTCGAAGAATAATTGAGCCCCTCATTGTGACTTTGCCTTTTCCATGGAGTACAATTTTTCTTTGATAATGTAGTATTGATTCTTCTTTTGACGTATACTTCATCATCATCGTCATCTTCCCTCATTGGGTTGCTGTACTGATCATAGTCTTCCTCGTTGGCGACTCCATCCATTCCAATGATGTTTCTTTTGCCTTTCCTCACGACAACACGACTGGGATTGCATGGGTCGGTTATGAAGAAGCATTGTGTCACGTGCTTAGCGTGTACCCATGGCTCGTTTTTGGCGATAGCGTTCACGGTAGCGCTCTTGGCGTCGGGTATAGTCATGGTAGTGAAAATCTGGCTTTCTCTTTCGACATTCTTAGCCCATCTGACACGGAACATCGTTGTGTTGTGCAGTCCAGAGTAGTCAAGCTCCCAGATCTCCTCGACCCTTCCATAAAATCGTTCAGTTGCACCATTGTCGCTGCCGGTCATGCATTCCATCGTCACCCCTGAGTTCTGATATTCATCACTGTCCATATCTTGGGCCTCCGTGTAGGACGTGTATCCGTTGATATAATATGCCTGATAGGTTACGAGGCTGGGTGAGGGGCCATGTGCTAAGGCGTATATGAGCAATCCGTCCTTAGAGCCCGCCTCCGGGGGATTAGCAATAATATGCTCTTTGAACCAATGCAGGAAAGTGGAGTTGTGCTCTCTAGTAACTTCGGTGTCCGTCCTGCATACCCCCCGGTCACGATACTTCTTTGCGATAATTTCTTTGTGTAGTGCCACGAAAGGATCTACCTCGTCTAGGTGTTGTAGCACTACCAAGTTTGCTCTGTCAAAGTCGCTGCGTCGATCTGAGTATGCCACGTGTAGTTCCCTGCGACCGTTGCAGTGACCTTCTCCTTCGAGCCTCCCATCGTGCTTGTTAACGGGCAAACCAACACTAACACCAGGCGGCTGGTCTGCGCCATATAGAAAATTCTCATAGAAAGAGATGCACTCTTGTGTCAAATATCCCTGGACGATGCTTCCATCCGGACGGGACATGTTACGAACGAATCCTTTGATGATCCCATTCATCCTCTCAAACGGCATCATGTTGTGCAGGAATGACGGCCCCAGGTCTATTATGTCATCCACAATATGGACACACCAATGCACCATCACGTCAAAGAACGCAGGCGGGAAGTACATCTCAGGCTCATTCAGTATCACAATGATCTCTTCCTGTAGCCTTCGGAGCTGCTTCACACTGATCGACTTTCGAGAGATGACGTCGAAAAAGTTGCAGAGACCAATAAGCGTGTCACGGACGTGCTTGTCCATTATCCCTCTAAGGGCAACAGGTAATATCTGCGTCATCATCACATGACAGTCATGAGACTTCATCCCGCTGATCCTTTTCTTGTCTGTGTCTAGATATCTACTTATCTTGCCACAGTAACCGGAACTAACTTTGACTCCGGTAAGGCACTTAATGAATTGATTGATCTCAGCCTTACTTAAGGTGAAGCAAGAAGGGGGCAATAATCCTCATTCTTTATTTTCTTGCCCTTCTTCTCCCGTGCCTCTGTCTCCATCTCTGTATCATCTGACATTTTACGTGGCGGCATGTGCAGATCTTCCCTTATTTCCAAATCTTGCAAGTCTTTTCTTGCCTTCGGCCCATCCTTGGTCTTATCCGTCATGTTCATCAGTGTTGCGAGCAAGCTCTCAAGGACATTCTTACAGATATGCATTTGATCAAGGCAATGAGGTGTATCGAGTTTGTGCCAGTACTCCAAGTCCCAGAACACAGACCTCGTCTTCCATACCTTCAGCAGCGGCTCCGGCGCCTTTCTCATCATCTTTCCTAGCGCGGGGCACTCCTTCCAGTTTTTCAACAGCTCATCGATTTCGGCACCGCTCCTCTTACGTGGAGGTCCTCGATGCTCAGCGTGACCATTGAATAGATCTCCACGGTTTCTCCATGGGTCAGCCTGTTCGAGCCATCTTCGATGCCCCATGTACACGATTTTCCCAGACCCGCCATCTTTCCTTGACGTTAGCTACTGAGACGTCGTATCATCCATGCACCGCGCGCATCCGCAATATCCATGGCACACCTGGCCTGCCACATATCCGTAACCAAGATAGTCATGCACTGTCATGATCAGCGCGGCTCTCATGTTGAAATACTCGCCTTTGCTGGCGTCCCATGTCTTGGCCGGTGTTTTCCATAACGTGTCTAACTCCTCCTGAAGTAGCCCCAGATACAAATTAATATTATTTCCTGGTTGTTTCGGCCCTTGAATAAGCATGCTCATGTGAATGTACTTCGATTTCATGCACAACTAGGGGGGAGGTTGTACATCCATACAAACACAGGCCATGTGCTATGGTTGGTGCTCTGGTTGCCAAACGGATTCATGCCATCGGTCCACGCGCCGAGCACAATGTTCCTTGCATCACATTCAAAATACCGATAGAAGCTGTTCAACGCTCTCCACTGGCTTCCATCCTTGACGTGTCTCAGCTTCGGATCATCTCCATCGTCAGGCTTCTTCCTCTCCGCGTGCTAGCGCATTAGCTTTGCTTCCTTGGGATCTACAAAATACCTCTGGAGACAGGGAGTGATCGGTAAGTACCATACCACTTTCTGGGGACATTTCTTCCCGGCCTTCTTGTATTGAGAAGCATTGCACACCGGACAACTTGTTTTTTCCGCGTGCTCCTTCCGATAAATTATGCAATCGTTGATGCATGCATGGTATCTAACGTGTGGCAGATCAAGAGGGCACACGATCTTCTTGGCCTCATCAACACTACTAGGACATAGATTACCCTCGGGAAGAACATACTTTACGTACTTGAGATGCTCATCGAGGCTAGTGTCGGTCCATTTGTTTTTAGCCTTCATCTTCAGCACTTGGAGCGTGAAAATCAAGCGGGTCACCTCAGGATTGCAACCATCATACAATGGAGTGTTCGAGTCTACCACCAGTTGCTCTAGCTTAGCCTCCTCTCTAGAAGCAGCTCTCTCAGTACTCGTCTCCTTGGGAAGCAATGCTTGAACATGAGGGTCCCGCACGATTGAACTTAGTAACGACGAACTCTGCTGCGTGGAGTCCATGTCGTTCTCTCCGCCGCCATGTCCGGCCCCTTCTCCACCGCCATGTCCGGCCTCTTCCCCGCCGCCATTATCGATCATCTCTTCGTCTTGCCCCATGTCATCATTGCCTACCCCGTCGGCATCCTCAACATCGTCATCCTCATCTTCAGTTACCCACCGAGTATAGCCATCCATGAAACTAGTCATGAACAGGTGCGCTTCGACACGACCATCGACATGGGGGTCAAGCCAAACTATTCCTTTGCATTTTCGACACGGACATAAAACTCTGTTAGGTTATTTTCCTTTATGTCCTACACCGCCGACCACAACCACCTGTCCACCATCGTTCCACTCACCATCGTGAACTCTGCACGGTAATAATAAACAAATTGATTAAAAAATGCGTGCATTCATCAAAGTCATACAAAAATTCGGCATGACCTTCCTTAAAAGTAGGACATATATAGATCTAGAGTTTACTCGGAATTCGCCGAAACGGAAATAAATCGACATTTCGGCAAAACATAGGCAACTCAAATGCACAATTTGGCATCAACTCATGCCACACACACAATTTCCATAAAAATATCACACACACATGCATAAACATATTTCCATTTTGCAAAAGCATGAAATATTAATCACACCTCTATCTCGAGATCGAGCACACGGTGGAGATGATGATGTAGGGAGGTCAAAAGTGCACAAAGCTCTTCTTTACAAAGAAAGATCTAGTTAGGGGGCAAATAGGTCACTTAACTAAATGCTAAATCTACCTAGCTAGCTAATTTGGGAGGAGACAACTTCAACTAGTGGAGGGCGGAGGAAAAAGAGAAAGGAGATGAATTAATGGAGGTGGTGTAGTTATAACTAGGAGTAATGAAGAGAGAGAAAGGTAGCTAGAAGAGGGAGAGTAATGGGGGAAGAAGTATTAAGGAAGAAGAAGAGTGAGAGAGGGAGGATGTGGGAGGTAGGGGAAAGGGAGGAGAGGAGATGGGGAGGGGGAGGTGGAAAAGGTGGTGGGTCCTGCGTCTTAGCAGTAGCGTGGGAGAGAAAGCGCGCTGCGGCTAAGAGCGTAGCAACAACGCGCTTTCCTGTCACGCGCTACTGCTAAACGGGCCAACCCTGTGCACATTTTCAAAAATAGCAGCAGCGAGGTGACAAAAAAGCGCGCTGCTACTATGGCATTAGCAGCAGCGTGCTCCCTGGCGCCGCGCTACTGGTAAACTTATGTCGTTGTGTACTGTCGGTGGATTTTTGTAGCAGCGCGGTTTAAGCGTCACGCGCTACTGCTAAGTTTGCACCAGTAGCGAGCTTTCCGTGGCCGCGCTGCTACTACTTAGTAGCAGCGCCTGTTTTCATGCCGCACTGCTGCTAAGATTCTGTGTATAAGGTTTTCCCTAGTAGTGGAAGATAGTATATATCTTCATCGGTGTCATCGATCACGTCGTTAGAAACGAACGTCTACCGAGAGGGAACTACCACCGGCAAACACAAAAGGAACCACAATCAATGCAATGCACATACATATGAATGATATGTCATATTAAGGTACTGAATTGACCTAGTGCAACAGTTAGCCATATTCATTGAAGTGGAATTCAAACTATATCAAATTCCAACTCCAAACCTATTATGAAATTTGCCCTAATCATGTTTCATCCTAAACAGTGAGGTTAACTTGCTCAAACATGCATGAAAATGGTACACATGGATTCCTTGAATTTTTCTGATAATTTTTCATATATAATTTATTTCATTTGGAGCTATAGATTAATTTCTATGATTTTTAGAAGGTTAGGCAAATTTCTGGAATTTCCTATAAAAGAATAAATCCAGAAAAGAGTTATTGCATCAGCACTGCGTCATGCTGACCTCAGCAGGTCAACAGAACGGGTCCAGGTCAAACCTGACCAGTGGGACCCACTGGTCAATGACCTTGAGGCACTTGGTGTCACAGACAGGTGGGTCCGGTCAACGGTGACGTGGCCAGGTCAAGCTGACCTGTGGGGCCTGTGGGTTAGTTTAATCTAAACAGGGGTTTAAACCAGGGTTAGTTAGGTAGCAGGGCCCAGGTGTCAGTGGCGTAGGGGCGTTGGTTAGTGGGGTGTTTAACCGCTAATGACGGCCACGTCAGCTGCTAGTGTTTAGCCTCCGGCGACCAAATCCGCGGCGGAGGGAGTCGGGATTTCACTGCAGGGCCCTATTCTGCACGCGGGGAGAATCTACGTGAAGCTGGGGGGCTGCCTCATCAAGTGGTGGTGGTGTTTGGGCTCGGGGTGGTCGGAAAAGACGCTGACGACGATGTTGGCGGCTTCCGAAGTTCTGGTGTTGGCGGGGTTGGTGCTAGGGTGCGCGGTAGGGCGAGTGAGTGTGTGGGTTAGGCTCCTGGGGGCCTCCTGAGCACGTTGATGCGCTCCGACACGAGCGGCAGGAGTTGTGGCCGTGGCGGCACCATGGCCGTCGGAACTGAGCTCACAGCTCTGGCGGTGACAGCTGCTAGAGGACGAGCTAGAGGAGGGGAACAAGGGGGGACTGGAGAGGAGCTCACTGCGGGGCTAGCAGAGGTGACAGCGACATGGGGGAAGCGCTGGGCCGGCGAATCAACGGTGGCAATCTCGGGCGCCCATTGGTGAAGACGATGACAAGGACAATGATGTAGGGCAGCCGAGGACGCATGAGTCGGTGGCGAGGACAAGAGAGTCGAGGCGGAGCTCACAGGCACGGCGAGGGGTCGAGGGGGAGGCAGCGGTGGTGGGCTGGGCCGCCAGCTACAGTACTAGGCCTATTGGTGGGCGCCAGGTAAGCTTCTGCCAGGTACGTCCCTCTCTCTCTTTTTATTTTTATTTTCTATTTTGCTTTTCTGTTTTTGATTTAGTAATAATAGTAAACCATTTTTAAAACCCCTGAGAAAATTTGTGGGCACTTTTTAAATGTTTACTAACAGCCCTGAAATGTTTTCAGAATTATTGAAGCATTTAAAATATTTATAGCCATTAAATGCTCCAATTCAAATACTTATGATTTAATCCAATAACCTGAAATGACCTAGGGAAAATATGCACCCATTTTTGTCAGAGATTTTCACCATTTTCAAAAATGATAGACTTTTCCTGAAGTCACTTTGGGTTTATTGGAAGTGATTTTATTTGAGCCTATTCGAATTCATTTGGTGCTAGGGTTTGGTCAGTCCCCATTTCAAGTTTCTGAGAAATTTAGACATGATGCAAGATGATGATGCAATGACAAGCAAGGCCAATGCTAGGGCTGTGACAACTCACCCCCACTAAACAAGAATCTCGTCCCGAGATTCAAGACGTGAGGTAAGAAGACAGAGGGGATACAAAGCTAGCACGATCTTCATGATCCAAGTGCCCTCATCGAAGATGTTGATTCGTTCTACCACATGATCTTGACGTCTTGGCCTTCGAGATCTTTGCCCAACACGACACAAAGGATAAAGGGAAACTCTAGAAGGATCGATCTTCTCGAAGATCGAACAACTCAGGATCAACTCACGGAATGAGACGTATGAATATCTCTTGAGCTAAGACACGAGACACTCATCGGGGTGATAGGAAATAGAAGGTGGTGGCTCGATTTGGTAGGAAACAATTCCATGCTCGAGAACAACGTAGCGAGGAGTTGAGTTGCCATGATATCATAACGAGACATCTTAAGGAAGGTGACTCACAGAAACATTCCCTTATGTGGCAAAAAGAATTACTTTTGATTCTCAGATCATTGAAACTCCTTATACCAGCCTAAGGCAATCATAACAATCGTTTGGTGGAGTACTAAGGGATGGTATACTCGGACTAGAATGGATGATGTGGACTACCTTGTTGAAGACAACGCAAGGGATGATTTTTCTTATCATCGGGAATGGATGGGACCCATGGTAGGATGGCACCACGGCGGGTGCAGGCTGGGAACAAAATGCAAGCACTAGGAATGATTCTAGTAACTGGGGAGAAGCGCAACAGTTGAAAATGATTCCACTGTTTGAATGATTATAGCATTATCGAAGGAACTGGGAGCACATGAACTCCTGGGGAGCAACTTCTACAATAAGTCGCACGAAGTCCTCATGGAGAAGATGGAAAAAATTGCTCAATCGAGATACTACAATGATAGATTTTCTGGCTAGGTGTGTCGGCCAGAACATCAACCTTGTCGGGGACCTACATCATAGATCTTGGAAAAGTTCCAACCATCATATCTACCTGCGATTCAGATCCAGTTGGTAACAGGATATTCTAGACCCATTGAGTGTAGAATAAAATGAAAGTTTGCAACACAAATCGACGAGATGGCGTTGCGAGATTCTCGGGAAATGGACTATGGTAGTAAGCTCCAAAACATGAGCTGGTTCTGCTAACATAGGTGAACATGTTGTCCCAGACAAGCATGACCATGTAGTAGTCTTATAATAAAACACTACCGAGTTCAGGTGGGGAACCATCATCAAGGATAACAAAGTCCTTGCATAAGTCATCATTAGCTCTTAAGAAGGAACTTCTTCTCCTTGAACAAATCAATCAGTGGCTTGGTGTGCTAGGAACACATACAGAATGGAGGCGGCCAACCTATCATACCATAGAGTACTTCGCACATAGGCATGACTAACTTGGGATGATTCCAGAGGGAGCAAAAACAAGCTTTCTCGAACTTATGGCGGCAACTTGCTCCAAATGCACATGAATTTGAGGAAGTCACTTCTTCCATCCAAGCACAAACTTCATGAACGGAACACGAAGGCATTGCTTACAAAGTTTCCAATACTAGGTTGATGTTCAACATGAATCATGGGGGAGACAAAATGCTGCTGATGGGTTCAACAGCAACTCATTGGAATTTCCATATCACTGGACTTCCACCATCATGTGAACATGGTGATAGCATTGGTCAGACCCAAAGGATGTAATGGTGTATATATGCTCGAGGGACCAACCATGAGTAAGACAACATTACGAACATCATTGGTTCTGATTTGATTTAACGATAGCCCGTACTCAAATCAAAGTTGATAAGACAATAGGTCCAGTAACTGATTATAGGGACCAATCGATGAAGATATCATCTTTCTTCAACACACACACACACAAAAAGATATCCCTTATCATGAACTAAGTCAGACAAGCTTCCATCTTCCAACTCTCCAAGTTGTTGTTTAGCTTAACCAACTAGCTCGGGGGTATCCAACACAGATTCTTGGAGAACGGATGGTTTAGTGAAAAACCAACATGATCACGAACTCAACATAGCGATCAGGGAACAACCTGGTAATACTTCCGAGAAGATATTCGGAAAATCACAAACCACCGATATGTTACTTAGCTCGAGCACAATCTTGCTTTTCGGGGCAAGACGATATGATCAAGGGAGCGAGGGATTGACATAATCCTAACTCATTGATCGAAGAGTGCACCAGGAAATATGGACTAGGTAGCACGATCAATCTTAGGATGATGATTCGATAACCAGCACGCTAAGAATGAGAGTATTGTCCATTTACTACCAAGCAACGAGGTTGCTAGGAGTATTGATTTCACACATCACAGTTCACTTGTCGGCATTCCGGTTACAACAACACGGGACCGAAGAATGAATAATGATGGCGATAAGTATCACTGCATCAAGAATTCATAAGAGGTGGTGCAATTCTCATGACATTCTTGACATAAATATGGTAACACTCCAAGGTAGAACAGAGCAAAAGCTTGGTTGGCATTTTGATCTGTGGAATACAACTACTTTGACCCAATCCTAGAAATGGATGAGGTACTGGAGTTTGTTTCTCCTAGTCATTCCAGAATAGAATGGCTTGACAGACCACAAGAATAAGAGGTATCGATGAGTATGAATGCAAGACATGCTCTGAACTATCAAGTGATAGACGGAGATCATGATACCACTAAAGAGAGGGACAAATCAAAGGAACATATATCTTTCTGAGTTGTAGATGCATAGATTAGCATGTCGAATGAGTTCAACATAATTCTTCCGGATAACCCATGCAGAAAGGTAGAACTGGCATAATCACAATTATGAATGGAGAACTCCTCAAGAGTACTCTGATTGTGATCTTTTGATCCAACAAACTTCTGCCATAAGTGGTTCATAGTATTTGGAAGAAGGAAATACCACAGACCTCGAGGACTAATGCAAAGGTTAATAATAACCTAAAGGAACGAGCAAACACTATCAACATGAAGTAAGTAGGGTGAATCTTGGGTTCAAAACCCAGAAATAGAAGGCCTACTAACTAAATGGCATCACGAGATGCTTTCGGGGATTGTGGACAGAATCATCACACCGGGAACACAAAACATGGAGAGATTACTGGGTGACTCCCTAAAACACCTAGGGTCATAATAATAGCCCCAACATATATACCGAGGCAATAGAGTACCTCAACTCACCGATTAGTGTGATTAATTTGGCCCAAATGGACATCAGGAACATGGAGGAATGATTCCAAGTGCATCAGACTATCTAGAAACCTGGGATGACTCGGACAGCATAACGGCTGTAAATGCTCAAAATGATTTGAGAAATCCTGCAAAATGGTGGCATAGCCACTCAACATCACAATATCAAGGTTCTGAGGCCAGCTATGAACATATGGAAGTAGTAGAAACTGAACTGAGGCTTGAACTCAACAATCCTAGGCAACTACGGTTTAGTAACACGTCATCCTGAGAGATAGAAGAGAAGCCTAGTTCTTAACCCCATAGAAAAGATAAGATGACTCAGATCAGAAGGTCATGAGGATAAGGAGTAAAAAGAGCCTTACGTTACCATCCACAATGAATTCCCTTATATAACTAAAGCATTTCTAGACTCAACTTCGACCAGCTTGGCTTGGTAATCCTACAGGCAGTCAGGCTCTGATACCAAAGCTGTCAGGACCCCGATTCTAAGTCACACCGATCTAGCCTGTAACACCTCATATCACTTTGCGGCCTCCGGATGTCACCGCATGACATTTCCCCGAAGGGACAGACACAGGAACGAAGTGAATCACATGCCAGCCAGTCAAGTGTTCCGGAGCAGTAGTGCTGGGCTAGCAGGACTCCGGTGAACCGGGCTGTAGCGGACTACTATCGCTCATGGAAGCACAAGACTACATTTCCCCATAAGAGAGGCTACCAAGGATAAACAACTAGGTTGTCGGATCCCACACATACCAAGCATTTCAATCATACACACAATATGCTCAATATGTGCAATACAACATGGCATCACAACAAGACTCTACGACTCAGAGTATTATTCATTAGGCTCCGAGGAGCCAAGTATTACAAACATGGGTCATGACCCAACATACAGATCATACAAGCAACAAGCACATGCGAAAGCTTAACTTGTCTGAGTACAAACAACTAAAATGAAGAAGGCTGAGGAGCCTGACTATCTACAAGACCCTCCCAAGGGTACGAGATCGTAGCTGAGGTAACAAGCTAACCGTCGAAGTCCACATGGAACTACTAGCGAGACTGACGTCTCTCTGCAAAACATGAAATAGGCAAACGTGAGTACAAATGTACACAACAAGACTTACATCAGAACTATCTACATATGCATCGGTATCAACAAAGGGGTGGTGGAGTTTAACTGCAGCAAGCCAGCTTTGACTCGGTGGCTAACCTGAACTACGACTGCAAGTAACTCTTTTGAGGTGGCGCACACGAGTCCACATATTCGCCATACCAATACACCACTATGGATCCGCTCCCGTCTGCCTGCGGGAACGCCATCCATAGCACTCACGCTTATCTTGCGAGTTCTAGAGTATCCACTTTCACTTGTCTATGAACTATGCAAGGGGTCCAAGTTTCCATATCCGAGGAATCCGGCTATTTGAATAGATAATGATAACCCTGCAGGGGTGTACTTCTTCACACACGCTCTCATCATTTATCGCCCTGTACAAGTCATGTACCTTGGTAACCTTCAAGCGGAAGCCGGGCGAGGGAGTCGTCCACGACCTGACTAACCAACAAGTCTCTAGTCCAGGTTTATCGCCTATTCGGGTTCCATCCGCAAGGAGATCCGGCCGGGGTGTCGCTCACGACCCCAAATGATGTGTGTAGGGTTCCCAAGCCCACCATCCGGGTGCCACTTGGGACACCGTGCCACTGTGCCTAGTCTTTCCCAAGCCCACCTGTACCGGGTGCCACTTGGTAGACTACTAACACTACCTACAAACACCAGAAACTAGTTGCAACTCCTGGACAGAGATCAGGTTGATTAATAAGTCAAGAGGGGCACTTAAGCATTCCAATGTGTGGTAGTAACTGTTCATGGATCACAAACACAGAACTCAGTTCCTAAGGATGGCTGCAATGAGATAACCCACCATGTACTCCTACATGGCCTCTCACCGCTACCTTTACCAAATTGTATTCACACACTTAGCTCTCAACGGTAGGACATGTTCACCACATTCCAATTCATCCCCGATGAATCAGACCTGACTCAACTCTAAGCAGTAGCAGGCATGACAAACAAGCATGAATGAGTAGGCACAATAGGGCTCAAACAACTCCTACTCATGCTAGTGGGTTTCATCTATTTACTATGGCAATGACAGGTCATGCAGAGGAAAGGGTTCAACTACCGCAGCATGTAACAGTTGAATCGGTGTTGTCCTAATGCAGTAAAAGAGAGCAGGAGCGAGAGAGTGGGATTGTATCAGAATGAAAAAGGTTTTTTTTTCTTGCCTGGCACTTCTGAAGATAGTATATCTCTTCATCGGTGTCATCGATCACGTCGTCAGAAACGAACGTCTACCGAGAGGGAACAACCACCGGCAAACACAAAAGGAACCGCAATCAATGCAATGCACATACATATGAATGATATGTCATATTAAGGTACTGAATTGACCTAGTGCAACAGTTAGCCATATTCATTGAAGTGGAATTCAAACTATATCAAATTCCAACTCCAAACCTATTATGAAATTTGCCCTAATCATGTTTCATCCTAAACAGTGAGGTTAACTGGCTCAAACATGCATGACAATGGTACAGATGGATTCCTTGAATTTTTCTGATAATTTTTCATATATAATTTATTTCATTTGGAGCTATAGATTAATTTCTATGATTTTTAGAAGTTTAGGCAAATTTCTGGAATTTCCTGTAAAAGAATAAATCCAGAAAAGAGTTATTGCATCAGCACTGCGTCATGCTGACCTCAGCAGATCAACAGAACGGGTCTAGGTCAAACCTGACCAGTGGGACCCACTGGTCAGTGACCCTGAGGCACTTAGTGTCACAAACAGGTGGGTCCGGTCAATGGTGACATGGCCAGGTCAAGCTGACCTATGGGGCCCGTGGGTTAGTTTAATATAAATGGGGGTTTAAACTAGGGTTAGTTTGGCAGCAGGGCCCAGGTGTCAGTGGCGTAGGGGGGTTGGTTAGTGGGGTGTTTAACCGCTAATGACGGCCATGTCAGCTGCCGGCGTTTAGCCGCCGGAGACCAAATCTGTGGCGGAGGGAGTCGGGATTTCGCAGCAGGGCCCTATTTGGCGCGCAGGGAGCATCTACGTGAAGCTGGGGGGCTGCCGCATCGAGTGGTGGTGGTGTTTGGGCTCGGGGTGGTCGGAAAAGACGCCGACGACGACGTTGGCGGCTGCCGGAGTTCGGGTGTTGGCCGGGTTGGTGCTAGGGTGCGTGGTAGGGCGAGTGAGTGTGTGGGTTAGGCTCCTGGGGGCCTCCTGAGCACGTTGATGCACTCCGACACGAGCGGCAGGAGCTGTGGCCGCGGTGGCGCCATGGCCGACGGAACTGAGCTCACGGCTCTGGCGGTGACAGCTGCTAGAGGACGAGCTAGAGGAGGGGAACAAGAGGGGACTGGAGAGGAGCTCACTCCGGGGCTAGCAGAGGTGACGATGATGTTGGGGAAGCGCTGGGGCCGGAGAATCAACGGTGGCAATCTCGGGCGCCCGTCGGTGAAGACAATGACGAGGACAACAATGTAGGGAAGCCGAGGACGCGTGAGTCGGTGGCGAGGACGAGAGAATCGAGGCAGAGCTCGCAGGCACGGCAAGGGGTCGAGGGGGAGGCGGTGGCCGCAGCAACGGCGAGCGGCGGCGACGGCTCCGCTCGGCTTCGGAAGAGAGAGCGAGAGCAGAGGAGAGGAGGGCCACCAGGAAGAGTGAGAGGGGTCAGGGGGTTGCGTGTCGTGTTCAGGGCGTCGGGGGAGTGAAGCAGGCATGGTGGAGGTGGCCTGCGCGTGGCCAGCAGGCGGCGAGCACGCGCCCTTGTCCTTCTGTCCAAGGAGGAAGACGACAGGGGGCAGCGGTGGTGGGCTGGGCCGCCAGCTATAGTACTGGGCCTATTGGTGGGCGCCAGGTAAGCTTCTGCAGGGTACGTCCCTCTCTCTCTTTTTATTTTATTTTTCTATTTTTCTTTTCTGTTTTTGATTTAGTAATAATACTAAATCATTTTTAAAACTCCTGAGAAAATTTGTGGGCACTTTTTAAATGTTTACTAACAGCCCTCAAATGTTTTCAGAATTATTGAAGCATTTAAAATATTTATAGCCATTAAATGCTCCAATTCAAATACTTATGATTTAATCCAATAACCTGAAATGACCTAGGGAAAATATGCACCCATTTTTGTCAGAGGTTTTCACCATTTTCAAAAATGATAGACTTTTCCTAAAGTCACTTTGGGTTTATTGGAAGTGATTTTATTTGAGCCTATTCGAATTCATTTGGTGCTAGGGTTTGGTCAGTCCCCATTTCAAGTTCCGGAGAAATTTAGACATGATGCAAGATGATGATGCAATGACAAGCAAGGCCAATGGTAGGGCTATGACACCGCTCCACCGTCACAAATGAATGCAACTAAAATTGCAAAAAAACAAATTTGATTATATTTTCAAATAACAAATTTGATGATATTTTTTCATATTCATAAATATTTTCAAATAACAAATTTGATGATATTTTGAAAAAATTATTACTGTTTTTATAAAAAATATTACTGTTATGATTTAAACAAGTTTGAACATATTTAAACACAAATAAATATCAAACAGCATTTTAAATGCATAAAATCAAAATTTGGGGAGCCTGGGAACCGAACCCAGGACCTCCTAGTGTGTGTGCTGCGTGCTGACCAGTCAGGCTAGTGGGCGTTTTCTAATGGAGATAGGGTTAGGTGGAATATAACCTGACCAGTCGGGCTTGTAATTAAAACAAAATTCTAATGACACACCAGTGGGAGGTGCGCCATTAGAATCGTCGTACTTATGGCGCACTAGGGGGAGGTGCGCCATTGCTAACCCTCCCCCACTCCACCTATTCTCCTCGCATTGTGGCCTCCCTCCCTCCCTCGCCAGATCCCCCACTCGACCCCAACCGTACGCCGCCGCCCCCTTGCTCCGCCCCCTTCGTCCGCCGCGCCCGCACGCCGTCGGCGCCACCGCCGCCACTGTGGTCTTGTGCTGCCCGATGCCGCCGCCCCGACCCCCACGGGACTCCACCCGCGCCGCCCCCGCGCCCCCAGAACGAGATCGGCCGAGCGCGCGCCGCCTGCTCCTCTCCTCTCCTCCTCCCTCCGACGAGCGAGGGCCTCCTCCGGCCCCTGCAGCAGCCGATGAGCGCGGCCCCAACGCACCCACCCCACCTGCCCCTGCCGTCCTCCGCCACCAGCCCCTGTTCTCCTTCGACCGCGGCGAGCAAGGACCCGGACGATCTCGGACCCCGACACCGACCCCTTCACCGACCCTGACCCCTCCGGCGACCAGGTACCTCTCCTCCTTCCTCCTTCCTCCCTGAGGGAGTCCTAGATTAGGGGGTGTCCGGATGGCCGGACTATACCTTTAGCCGGACTCCTAGACTATGAAGATACAAGATTGAAGACTTCGTCCCGTGTCCGGGAGGGACTTTCCTTGGCGTGGAAGGCAAGCTTGGCGATACGGATATGTAGATCTCCTACCATTGTAACCGACTTTGTGTAACCCTAACCCTCTCCGGTGTCTATATAAACCGGAGGGTTTTAGTCCGTAGGACAACATATAGAACAACAATCATACCATAGGCTAGCTTCTAGGGTTTAGCCTCTCCGATCTCGTGGTAGATCTACTCTTGTACTACCCATATCATCAATATTAATCAAGCAGGACGTAGGGTTTTACCTCCATCGAGAGGGCCCGAACCTGGGTAAACTTCGTGTCCATTGCCTCCTGTTACCATCCGACCTAGACGCACAGTTCGGGACCCCCTACCCGAGATCCGCCGGTTTTGACACCGACATTGGTGCTTTCATTGAGAGTTCCTCTGTGTCGTCGCCGTTAGGCTTGATGGCTCCTACGATCATCAATAGCGATGCAGTCCAGGGTGAGACCTTCCTCCCCGGACAGATCTTCGTCTTCGGCGGCTTCGCACTGTGGGCCAATTCACTTGGCCATCTGGAGCAGATCGAAAGCTATGCCCCTGGCCGTCAGGTCTGATTTGGAAGTTTAAACTACACGGCTGACATCCGCGGGGACTTGATCTTCGACGGATTCGAGCCACCGCCGAGCGCGCCGCACTATCACGACGAGCATGATCTAGCTCTGCTGCCGAACAGTGCCCTGGAGGCCACACCCGCATCAGCTTCAACCCTTAATTCGGAGCAAACTACGCCGATCCAGGATGGGTGGTTGGACGCCGCCTCGGGGGCTGCGATCCCAACGGCGATCGAGCCGAACACCAGCCCTGCACTCCGCGAGACTCATGACTCCAAGGAACCGGACTCCGAACCCTCCGCGCCCCTGCCGATCGAATCTGATTGGGCACCGATCATGGAGTTTACTGCCGCAGACATCTTTCAGCACTCGCCTATTGGGCCCTGAAAAAGCCACCTCGTCATATGACGTATACATGGTGGACGCACCAAAAGATGACGACAAGGAGCGGAAGGACGCACCGAAGGCTTGTTCCCTCGAGAAGCAGTCAAAGAGGCGACGCAAGCGCCGCCCCAAATCCCGCCTCGACAAAAATAACAATCACACAGACCCAGCGCTGGAGCAGGGCGAACCGCTGCCGGACAACGGCAATCCGGATAATCAAACCGAACAAACAAATTCTATCAAGGATAATGGTCCGGACGACATAACGCCGGACAGGCACCCGGAGCAGCAGAATGCCCGTAAAAGGCTTGTTACCACCGCGAGGAGTCTTAAAAAGCAGAAGCAAAGGCTCAAGGCTGCGCAAGACACACTCCAAATCAGATGGAGAAAAATACTCAACACAGCAGCAAGGTACAGCGACAATCGCCCCTCCAAGAGCTACCCAAAGCGGAAGCTGCTACCTGAATTCGATGAGGAGGCCTCATACCCCCCACAACCAAATATCAAAGCAGCCACCCGGCCGGATAGACGACCCCTCTACCAACACAGAGCGGCATACAACGCCACTCACAATACAACACGCGACCCATGCGAGGGCTCGCACCCAAAGGATGGAGCAACAAGATCCATCTATGGACCACGCAAGCGCGCCCCAGCATACAATGCAACACAACAAATATCCGATCAACGCAGTACACCCAGCTACAGGGGTGCCGCACACCCCCTATGTTTCACCGATGAGGTGCTGGACCATGAATTTCCAGAGGGATTCAAACCCGTAAACATAGAGACATATGACGGAACAACAGACCCTGGGGTCTGGATTCAGGACTACATCCTTCATATCCATATGGCTCGAGGAGATGATATCCACGCCATAAAGTACTTACCCCTCAAGCTCAAAGGGCCAGCTCGTTACTGGCTTAAAGGCCTCCCCAAAAGCTCCATTGGAAGTTGGGAAGAGCTCGAAGATGCCTTTCGGGCAAATTTTCAAGGGACTTATGTCCGACCTCCGGATGCGGACGATTTGAGTCATATAACTCAACAGCCCGGAGAGTCAGCCCGAAAGCTTTGGAACATGTTTCTTACTAATAAGAACCAGATTGTCGACTGTCCGGACGCCGAAGCCTTGGCAGCTTTTAAGCATAGCGTCCGTGACAAATGGCTCGCCAGACACCTCGGCCAAAATAAGCCGAGAACGATGGCCGCATTAACAAGCCTCATGACCCGCTTTTGCGCGGGTGAGGACAGCTGGCTAGCCAGATGCAGCACCAGCGACCCCAGTACATCTGAAGTTCGAGATGGAAACGGGAAATTACAGCGCAACAGCAATAACAAACGCCGGAATAAAGAAGATAGCACGAAGGGCACGGCAGTAAACGCCGGATTCAAAAGCTCTCGGCCAGGTCAAAAGCCGCCCTCTAAAGGCACTAGGGATGAACTGTCCAGCCTCAACAAAATTCTGGACCAAGTATGTCGGATCCATAGTACCCCTGGTAAACCTGCTAATCATACCCACAGAGAATGTTGGGTCTTCAAGTAGTCTGGCCAGCTCAACTCCGTACAAAAGGGGGAGGATACACCAAGTGAAGACGAGAACGAGCCTCCCAAGCAAGACACTGGGGAACAAAAGAAATTTCCACCAGAAGTCAAAACAGTAAACGTGTTACACGTGATCAACGGAAAAAACAACGCGGCACTCCCAGGAAAATATACCCAAGTGCCTGTCACCGCGAAGTCCTGCCACTGGTCGTCTCAACCGATCACTTTCGACCATCGCGAGTACTCAGCAAGTATCCGACGCGCAGGATGGGCTGCCCTGGTATTAGACCCACTAATTGGCAGATATCGCTTCACACGAGTCTTGATGGACGGTGGCAGCAATCTAAACCTAATATATCAGGATACAATCCGCGGGATGGGGTTAGACCCAACAAAAATTCGCCATAGCAATACTACATTTAAAGGAGTAACGCCAGGCCCATGGGCTCGTTGTACGGGCTCCCTCCTACTACAAGTTATATTCGGCTCCCCCGATAACTTCCGTCGCGAGCATTTAACCTTCCACATCGCTCCGTTCCAAAGTGGCTATCAAGCACTGCTCGGACGCGAAGCTTTCACTCGCTTTAATGCAATACCACACTACGCCTCCCTCACACTCAAGGTGCTCGGTCCACGTGGCATCATTTCAATGAACGGAAATATCAAGCGATCTCTGCACGCCGAAGAGAGTGTGGCTGCCTTGGCAGCCGCACACTAAAGGCGCCCGGACCAGCGAAAGCATCCAATAGGTCGTCAAGACCTCAGACACAACTAATCAAGTCCGGCGCCGCTATTTATACCGAATAAATGGTCATACCCCTATTTGTCAATACAAGGGTCTCAACGCGTGCAGACAAGTGGCAATTTCTTCTCATCTTGAATTATATATGGTTTCTTTAAAAACTATCTTTTTGCACGACAACTTTTTCACCTAAATTCCTCTCTTTTACAGACGATCATCGTGCTACACCCGTCCAGGATACGGCACAACGGAGACACAGGCGCAGACGTGCAGCAGGGACCCGCTCCAAGGATTCTTTTTAGATTAAGACCCTGCGTAAACCTTTTTTACTGTCTCTTATTGATACATATCCACCGTTGAGAAGGATGCTGACGTCTTGGCTTGTGGCCACGACAGAACAATGCACGTACCTGGACACAAGGGGCTTCTTACAAAGGCCATTATTTAGGCCTGGTTTATACCACAAAGACCGAATACCTTAGGGAGTGTTCGGTGTCGCGAGTTTGTCCCTATATGCATCAGCTCCGAATCATTGTCTTTGGTCAAATGTTGGGTTTGCCCGGCTCCTGTGTTTTGGTGCCTTACGTTCCGCTTTACCGGCTAAGGTAGCACCAGGAGAACTACTGCGATTGTGCCCTGGTTCATCCGGACGAGCACCTCAGTAGAGAAAGCCGAAAACTGACTGTCATGATATAGCGTGAGACTGGTCAACCACTTGATGACCTGTTGGAATGTTAGAATTCCTCCGCCTTAACGAAGGGCCGTTTTTCGGCCAGGCATGTACGCACCCCAGGATCAGGAGAGTGTGGAGCCACCGGGGGTTATCTAATAGCCCCACTGTCAAACTCCTATGGCTAAATGAAAGTGCTAAAGCATTATAGTCCGGTTTCCTCGCTCGCTCCGCTATCACCTCCTTAATAGGACCAAGACATTGGGTTAAGTGTGAACGCGTGTTTTTTGCGAGCACCTCCGCATTATATGCGCGGGGGTTGAAGCCGACCGCTGCAATCTTTGAGGTTATACACATGTATACATAAACGGCCGCCCAGGAGGCATCCTATTACTTTCAGGCAAAAGTATAAAAATAGCCTTATAAAAATTTATAAAAGCATTTCGCTTACAATGAGATTACATGTCACTCAAACATAATATTTTTTGAGCACTGGGTCTCTATCAAACGAGCACCCTCAAGAACTTCTTCAAAGTAGTGCTCAGCAGCCATTCGACCTATGGCCGAATCTCGCGCTGCAAGAGTGGTAGCATCCATCTCCTCCCAGTATGCTTTAACACGGGCAAAGGCCATCCGTGAGCCCTCTATGCACGCCGACCTCTTCATCGCATTAATGCGCGGCACCACATCAAGGAACTGCTACACCAAGCTGAAATAGCTGTTCGGTTTTGGCCTTTCCGGCCATAGCTGATCCACAACAGACCTCATGGTGAGTCCGGACAACCTATTTAGTTCGGCCCATTCGGCTAATTGGTCAGTCAATGAAAGAGGACGCTCGGGATAATGGAATTGTGTCCAAAACAGCTGGTCCACTTCACGGTCCATCTGACCCTGGAAGTACGTGGCCGCATCGGCAGCGCTCGCCGCCAAATCCATATACACATCCTCTGAACTCCACAGCCGATCCAGAGAGGCATATCGTGGATCTCCGAACTTCCTCCGCACCATAAAGGATTTCCCAGCTACAATATCTCCGGCTTCCCGCAGCTCCTCCTTCTTCGCCCTCATAGCAGAGCGGATGTCTTTTCTCGTCGCAGCAGCCTTCTCAAGGTCCGGTGCCTCCGCTAGGTTTTCCTTTTCAAGAACCCGGCAATGGTCGGTGGCGGCTTTTAATTCTATGGCCATCTTGGCCATCTTATCTCGGCTCTCTCCATGCGAGGCCTTCTCGGCTTTCAACTCTTGGCCCACCTTCAAAGCAGCCGCATTACCAAACCTCGCTTGTTCCTTGGCTCGGGCAAGTTCTGCCCGCAAGGCTTCAACAGTGGCAGGTCCATCTGCAGTCACAACATATTAAAGATAATGGCATCATGCTGCTCTTACTATGTGGCATTTACCAGATAATGACACTTACCCTGTGCCTCATCAAGCCTTTTGTTAACAAGCTTGATGTCGGCGTCTGCCGCATCCAACTGCCGTTTTAAATGGGCAAACTCGCTAGTCCGACCAGCCACCGGAGCTTCCATCACCTGCACATAGAGGCAGTATGGTTATTACCTGGGAATATGATCCTCTGTTCATCGTCATTTCCGACGACAACCAGAGTCTCAGGGGCTACTATCTACACAGGGCACACCTAGCATGTGCAGGACTATCATACATTATTTTACGTACCTCAAAGCTTGCTAGTAGACTCATAAAAGCTTCATGCAATCCGCTTTTGGCGGACGAGATTCTCTCCATCACCGTATTCATCAGCACATGGTGTTCATCCGAGATGGCCGCTCGCCCCACCAACTCTCTCAGAACATCCGATCGCACACCAGACGGTGCCGGACTCTTTTGTCCGCTCTCTTCGGGAGAAGGACACAGGGAGCTTCGGGGGTCAGTGGGATTATCTTTTGGCCTCACCAGACTCGAAGAGGCCCTCCGCGACGACACTTCGGGGTCACCCGCTTCCGGAGTGGAGGAGTCCGGAGGAGGCGTTTCGCTCTCCATCATCTCTGGAAGAAGATCCCCTGAAGACGAGCTCATTTGAGAGGGGCTAAGGCCCGAACTGCAAAGATATATGTGGTGGTTATTTTCTCAGAAGAAAAAGATGGCATACCTGTACTATTAAAGTATTTCGGGTCACTTACAACTCGCTGGAGAATTGATCCCCCCGCGGACTTTGTGCGGCAAAAGCACCCCCAAGGTTGGACCCTCTATGGGAGACTTCTTCTCCCGTTTGGAAGCTTCAGCTTCCGAATCCCCGAGGACAGTCCTTTTCCTCCTCCGGTCATCTTCCTTCATGGAGACGATCGCTCCCTCGGTTAGAATGGGCAGCGTTGGGGGCCCGCGTCCACCCGTATTATCCTCCCCAGTATCTTCCTTCAAGGGCTCTGGGCAAGGTGCGACCTGGAGCATCTTTTCCAATACCGGATTGTTCAAACCCTCAGGGAGGGGGCCAAACACCGAATCAACTTCGCCTTTGTTAGCCAGTCCTGGTCAAAAAAGCAAACTCTCGAAAATAACTTTGTAACAAATGAGAGATAGTATGTTTGGCCGGAAGATTCCTTACCTGTTCGGCGGCGCGGTTACTTCTTAGGCCCACGTCCTCGGTGATTTTCGGACACTCTACCTGAGGTCCGAAGAATGACTTGTACATCTCCTCGTGCGTCAGGCCGAGGAAATTTTGAATGACACGTGGTCCCTCGGGATTGAACTCCCACAAGCGAAGGGGCCGGCGTTTGCAAGGCTGGACTTGACAAACCAGCATAACTTGTATTACCGCAACCAAACTAAAATCTCCATTGAAGAGATCTCGAATGCGGCTTTGCATTATAGGCACGTCCTTGGCTGGACCCCAGCTCAGACCTCTGCTGATCCACGACATTAGCGGTGGTGGAGGGCCCGAGCGGAAAACAGGGGCGGCCGCCCACTTGGCACTTCTAGGAGCCGTGATGTAGAACCACTCCTGTTGCCACAATTCAGACACCTCTGGAATGGAACCTTTGGGCCATGGAGCTCCCGTCATCTTGCATATTGAGGCACCTCCACACGCTGCATGTTGCCCCTCGATCATCTTCGGCTTTACTTCAAAGGTCTTGAGCCACAGGCCAAAGTGAGGGGTAACCCGGAGGAAGGCCTCACACACGACAATAAATGTCGTGATATGAAGAAAGGAGTCCGGAGCTAGATCATGGAAATCTAGCCCGTAATAAAACATCAAACCCCTGACGAAAGGATCCAGAGCAAGGCCTAGACCTCGGAGGAAGTGGGAGACGAACACGACGTTCTCGTTGGGTTCGGGGGAGGGGATGGCCTGCCCTCGGGCAGGCAGCCGATGCAAAACCTCGGCGGTCAAATATCTGGCCTCCCTCAAATTTTTGATGTCCTCATCCATGACGGAAGAAGGCACCCATCGGCCTTGAAGGCTAGATCCGGACATGATTGAAGGTTCGGAGCACCTGACCTGAACTTTGGGTGTTTGAGCTTGAGGTGGGGGAAGGATTCGATTGAGCACGGGAGGGGAAAAGTAAAAGCCTTGTCCCTTTATAAAGAGGGTGAATATCAAGTGTCCTCTCCGTGGCCGTTTGGACTTGCCTGTAGTCTAGGAGTCCTAGAGGCGGTTGGGTTACCCACGCCCGTATTGAGGAGAATCTCGGAATAAGGGGACACGATCTCTGCTTTAACAAGACATGCCAAGGAAACCGCCTCGCATGACACGCTGAGGTGGGACAATAAAACGATTCGAATAAAGGCTTGGCCGTGGTGCGTCACACTACGGAATACGTCAACATATTAGATTTGTGTAAATATCATTCTCTCTATGGCAATATGTGGAAACTTATTTTGCAGAGCCGGACACTATCTTTGTGTTCAAAATCTTCTATGAAGTACATGGAGGAGGAACCCGCCTTGCAATGTCGAAGACAATCTGCGCGCCAGACTCGTCGTCATTGAAGCCTAGTTCAGGGGCTACTGAGGGAGTCCTGGATTAGGGGGTGTCCGGATGGCCGGACTATACCTTTAGCCGGACTCCTGGACTATGAAGATACAAGATTGAAGACTTCGTCCCGTGTCCGGAAGGGACTTTCCTCGGTGTGGAAGGCAATCTTGGCGATACGGATATGTAGATCTCCTACCATTGTAACCGACTTTGTGTAACCATAACCCTCTCCGGTATCTATATAAACCAGAGGGTTTTAGTCCGTAGGACAACATACAGAACAACAATCATACCATAGGCTAGCTTCTAGGGTTTAGCCTCTCCAATCTCGTGGTAGATCTACTCTTGTACTACCCATATCATCAATATTAATCAAGCAGGACGTTGGGTTTTACCTCCATCAAGAGGGCCCGAACCTGGGTAAACTTCGCGTCCCTTTCCTCCTATTACCATCTGGCCTAGACGCACAGTTCGGGACCCCCTACCCAAGATCCACCATTCCCCATTCCCTCCCTCCCTCCCCTCGACCGTGGCAGTCTATGGTTGCAAGATTGGGGAGGGCCTCCTCCTTCCTCCTTTTCCACTGCTGGTGGCAACATCCTCAACCCCCCGTCTTTTTTTCATTTTTGTTAGTTTGATTGTCTGTAAATTGATGTGCCATGACCCAGTAGAGGCACATCCGAATTTTGTGTTTAGTTTTCTCACCCCAAATTGCATCCCATGACCCAGTAGACTAGTACAGATGACATGTCATGACCTAGTGCACTAGTAGACATGTCATGGCAAATTTCACCACCATTCTGTACCATGGTATTTTTGTGATATGTAGTTTTTGATCTGGTTCAGAACTGGTAGGGGTATTCTAGGGCAATTTCCAATATGCAGTGAATGGCAAATTTGGATTCGTTCCACCACAATTTTTCCATTTTGTTTTCTTAGGGAGAACCAAATTTTGCCGCGGCAAATTCATACGTTCTGCCATCACTACGTAGGAGTTCTTTCTTGCCATGCCATAGTTGCCATCAAGTTTTACATTTCTGTCATAGTTTTGACGTGTCAATCACATTATTTCTTCGAGTTGATGCATTGATTATGCCTTTGAGGCAGTTAGTTAACCTCTCACCTATGTTCATGCAGGGATATTATTCTTGGAAAAGCCACTATTAGTGACGGAATAGGAAGATAAGCAGGTACCTATCTTCAGTCCCAATCTAGCAGGGTAGTCCATGGAATCAAACTAGCTAAAGGAGATTCAAACTGCCGAACCTTTAGGTTAACAACTCAACACAAACCAATCCCTGAAAGCAAAAACTCAACACAAACCAAGTGCATTATTTTTGTGACTGTTTTCATGTTTGCAGAACCAATATTTTTGTGCCAACAATCAGTTTACTCCCTCATGCCAACAACCACTCATTTTTTAGTTAACTCCTTACAGTTCAGATCATATTTTGATTGTCAACAATAGTGGACTTTTAAGGCTTTTTTAGAGGCAATACTAGTGGATATTAGGCCTTTTTACAGGCAATAATAGTGGAATTTTAGGCTTTTTTTGGAGGAGTGTGTTTCATGCTGGTCTACAGTGATGAATTAGTCAGAATTGTGTATGATTGTGTCTAAAGTAGATAATCTAAAGATACAGACAAAATAATTAGGGGTGCATGTGTGAATCTAAAGTATATTGTCAACTTCCAACATTTGCTCTGTTGTCCATGTGGTTGAAGCAATGAAGTTGAGTGTGTCATTCTTGAGCTGAAATAGAACTTGACAGCCTGTACAGTGAATATATGCAGTGAACAGAAATTGACAGGTTTTCTTGACTGAATTCAGTCCTGTACAGTGAATATATGAAGTCAATATACATTCATTGTAATTTTTGGGAGTAATTTTTAGTGTCAAATCACTCAAGCAGTAACTGAATTTGCAAACTGAACATGACACAATACTATTCAGTTAATTTGCTTGGACAGTAGTATGTATGCTCATCACTTTATGTATGGTGTTATGCCCTGTTATCTCTGCTCAGTTGACTAATGAAGCACTAGGCTCATCCATGGTACAAGTTCACATGTGAACACTTGAAATTAGTCAGGACATCCCGTACTAATAGATGTAAATTGTGTCCAGTAGGCTTTGAAGCACCGGTTTTTCCTGTTTCTAACTCTGAATCTGATATAAACCATACTGTTGGCATAAGTGATCTTTTGTATATGTGTTGATGCTTTGTTAATATAAAGCTATAGATGATGTTGTACTTGTGATGATGCTACTTGTGATCTTCTAAAATGACCCATTCGCGACTTCATTACGCGGGGATAATGATATTGCAGGTACCCCAAGAGGCCCTTGAGTTTGCCGGAATGTCGATTAACTTCCGTTCCGGCAAATTCGGGTACTCCATATGTCCTATTTTCAGCAAAGGTCATGCTGAAATTTCCCATGAATTTTAGCATGAGTTTGCTAAAAATAGGACATATGGGGTACTTGCGACTAAAAGTAGGATCAACTGCCCGACATTCTTGCTGCATAGGTGGCAATAGAGCCAAGTGATTAGTGCCAAGTGATTAGGCCCAACCTAGGGTGCCTCGGCATCGATAAACCCTAAATGATGAAAACTTAACTTAGCATTTAGGGTGCCTCGGCGTCAACAAACCCTAAATGATGAAACCTTGGCTTCTATAGGGTGCCTCAGTGTCGATGAGAACCTAAATGATGTACGCTTAGGCTTTTAGGGTGCCTCGGCGTCGACAAACCCTAAATGATAAAAGCTTAGATTTTAGGATGCCTCGGTGTCGACAAACCCTAAATGATGAGACCATGATCTTGTTCCTTGAAAATAACCAACTTTTTGACCAAACTTTTTTCCTATTTAGAGTGAAACATGGCCCACAATAATGAGGCCGGTGGTTCGGGTGGCAAGCAATTCTGGGAGCTGTCCCGGGAGATGGAGGAACAACCTCACCGCTGTGAGGACGCCGCGGAAGACACCGATCCTGACTACACAACCCCTAGTGGCGTCGGGGATGACACCACTGATGGTGCCACCGAGGATGCCACCACTGATGATGGCGGCGCACGCACAGATGGCAGCCAACCGAAGAAGCAACGGAAGGATCGGCGCCCGAACGCGCTCCGCACCGTCAAGGAGGAATTTACTCAAGTGGACTCCGACAGGCATCCAACGGAGCACAAACATATAGTCAAGGGGTAATCGGTTCAGCTCGGGTGCATTCTCCGGAGCACCGTCTTGATCAACACCGAGAACCTTAGGCATAAGGACCGAGGGAATTTGCGCAACCTCCTCTTCACGAAGCTGCACGAACGATATAAGTTCCCCGCTGAATTTGAAAACACACGCCTCTCAGGGAATAAAGTGAATAGTGCCGCCCTCACGAGGATGAACATGGTCCTGTCTACTTGGAGAAGCGCGGTGAAGAGAATGATTGAGAAAGGTGATAGTTATGAGAATATCAAGGCGAAAAATCCTTCGATCAGCGAAGAGGACTACAAGGAGTTCAAGATCAAGTGCGAGAGCCCCGCAACCTCCGAATCAAGTCAGTGGGGGAAAGAAATGTGGGAGTTGAACTTACGGGAACACAAACTCGGTCCCAACGGTTACGGAGTGGTGGAGCCTATATGGGACAAGGAGGACGCGGAGCGTGCCGAGCAAGGCCTACTGCACCGCTTCGAGAAATACAACAGTGACAAGCAGACCAGGAACTATATCAGGGCCCGCTACAAGGAGGACCCGATAACAAAGGAGCTTATCATGGATCCGAAGACCAGGGCACTTGAGCTTGTTCTGGCGAAGGAGACTGGAAGCAGTAGCGCGGGGTCGTCTTAGAGCACCCCTGCTTGGGACAGCACTCTAAATAGGGCGTTGAACGTAATGAAAAACAAGGACAAGCTCACTAAGTCGTCGTCAACTGGTCATGTGGCCGGCAAAGGCTTGTCCACGAAATGGTCGTCACACTATACCGCTGGTGGGCGAAAGGAGAAAAAGACCAGCTCAGAAAGCCAGTCGCGCGAGGTTGAAGCACTCAAGGCACAAGTGGCGCGGATTCTGGAGATTGTCCAAGAGCAAGTGCAACAACAACTGGGATCGGCGCTCACCGGCATTATGCCTACCTTGATTCATGGGATAACGACGTGGATTGCGGGTGGCCAACAGGGGCCGCCCCTGATTCCCAGCTTCACAGCCAGCAACTCACACAACGCGCAGGCAGCGCCATTGGTGTCTCCGGTGGAGGAGGTATTGGTGTCTCCAACGCCAGCACGGCCGGCATTGGAGCTTAATGCACCCGGGTGTACGCCGGCCGGCACCTCGCCAACAAGCGGCCCCTCCGTCAGTTACACGCCCGCCGTTGGTGGTGCCTCGACATTAGCCGAGCTCGACGCCATCATCATGGTAACTAATTAAGCCTCTCGGCTGAGGACTTCATCTCCTTGCCTTTGACTAGGCATCCCTGACGCCCTACATGTTTTCGCAGGGCGTCGCCGATGTTCCGTGCACTCTCCTGCACTTCGTGAACGACGAGTTGGTCGATGTCGCCAAGGGCAAAATCGTTCAACCGGGTAACCCCGTGTTCCACAATAAACCGATGCCACCCACTATGTATAGGGTTCAACTGGTTCAGGTGCTGCCAGGCTGCGACAAGTTGTTACCTCCGATTCAACCCACCGGGGCCGACGAAGATGATCTGATGACCCTCAGCGCTTGCCTAAGCTGGCCCCTCCTTTGGACAAAGAGCTAGATTCTTTTGGGGGTGGGGGACACCACCCCAAAGACAACACCGCCAGTCATGTCGGCGCCAAGCCATGGCAAGACCGCCGCAATGCTACCGGACATGCTAGACATCATTATGGCACAGGATCTGAACATGCATATGGCACAGGATCTGGACGACGACGACAACGATGACAGCCGTACATTTAGCAACGTCGATAAGTACTTTGCCGAACATGGGTACGATGACGAATTTTGCGGGCCTCTTTCTCAAGAACCGAACCAAGACGACCGCGGTCTAGCTGGTACGGCGGAGAAACCTAGTTGCAACAGGCGTCGTCTGGCATTCAGTTCTCAAGAGATGCCTCCAGCTGTCGACTTCACCGAGCCTCAGATAGCCGAGGTGCCAAATATTATCAGCCCCAACACACTCAAGAAGGTGGTATGTGAGCAGAACTCAGTCCCATTAGAACAGAAGAAGAAGGGACGAAAAAGAAAGAGTAACAAGGGTGCGAGCCAGCCGGCACCGAGTATGATCCGTGCACAGGACGGGCCACCTTCACCTAAGGATATCTCGAGGAGGGTGCATGTGGCGGGTAGGGCGATGCTACCGACAAATATGCTCAATGCTGCAACCAGTGCTATGCGGAGTCTGCATGACAGTGTTCTTTCTTTGGAGAAGCGGCATCTCAGAGAGAATGATGTGGCATACCCAGTTTTCCTGGCCAAGGTGCCAGAGGGCAAGGGCTTTCTGGATGGCGCCATTGGGGGTACGATCGTCCTGCAGTTTGATGACATCTTTGCAATGTTTAACCTTCATCAGCTGCACTACACCTTCGTTCGGCTGTTTTCGCTGAGTATGGAGATGCGGATCATTAGAGACAAGACCCCGGACATCATGATAGTCGACACCTTCTACATGCATGCCAAGCTCTTGGGCAGCGCTGGGGACCGCCAAGTCGCGAGTTCACACCTCGAAGGCATCATTCTAGCACACCCAGATAAGGATAACTTCCTCGTGGCTTACTTTCCCGAGTAAGTCATCCCTTAACCGCCCCGTAACATATGATTTCTTCGATTTCGATCGTTCTTTTTTTCTAACATTCTGTTTTCTGTGCAGTGACACACATTGCACACTCATCCTCTTAAGCCCGAAATATTCCATGGCCACGTATTTCGACCCGAACCGTGACTCCAAGATGGACTACACAAATATCAAGAAAGTTCTTGATGATGTTCTCCCCGGCTACGCCAAATCTGGAGGCACCTTCACCAGGCCAGTTCGTAGGTACGGCAAGCACGTGTTTTCCCACAATACTAAGTTCTGCTGCGTCAAGCAGCCGCCTGGCAGTCAGAAGGATGCCTACTACGCCCTCCATCACATGCGGGCGATCGTAAGGGACCATCATCACCTTCTGCTACCAGATAATCTCAAAGATTGGGCCGCGAGCTTGTCGGCAATCCAGGACGCGGACATCAGACAAGAATTCTTTCACATCCAGTCGGAGTTTGCGGACATCATCCATCAAGATATCCTTCATACCTCGGGGCAGTTCTACCTCAGATATCAACCGTCCAACAGTGAGATAGACGGAATGCTACAAATGCAGGCTGACAACGCCCGCGATTTCATGACCATCACGACAGACGGCGGCTTCATCCACGCTCCGGTCCCATGAGTCAAGTCAACAGTAGTGATGCTATGTGTAGTTCTGAAACATTGATTGGCTCATGTTGTAATTAAACTTTAATGAACTTGTATGTCTCTTTGGTTTGGACAGTCATTCAACTTAGATGTAATCGATGCTATTTATTAGTAGGACCATGAATCATGCTATTAATGTCTTGCTTTTCTCTTCCGATCCTTTTCTTGCATACTTATATATTGCTTATGTATTGTCTGTTGTTTGGCTTGTGCATAGAGATGCCGTCATATGTCGTGTACAAGGGTAAGGTTCCTAGAGTCTACGACGACTAGGAGGAGTGTCAGAGACAGGTTCACCGTTTCAGCGGTAACGGTTACAAAGGGTACACCACTAGGGCGGAGGCGGAATCTAGATACGCCCGCTATCTAGCGAGAGAGAGGAGGGAGCGTTGGAGGAACCGGATGAAGACCAGTTTCATTGCGATGATGCTCATCGTGATGACCGCAGCTCTCTTCTATGTGATGGTAGTTTAGATGATCGATATCGACTTGTAATGTGAAGACAAACTCGCTACTCGCGGTCTCAAGACTTGTAATGTTCTATCTTTGTTCGGTCTTTTGAATTCGGAGACTAATATGATGAATTGTATTCGGAGACTAATCTTCTATTGTATTTGATGAATATGTTGTTGCTGTGTGCTGTTGTCTAAATTCTGTACAATAATATATTTTTTAACCGGTGAAAATATCAGAAATGAAAAGAAATCCCTAATATTCATACTAGTGGTGCACCACACAAGACACTAATGGCGCACTGTGATAATCACACTAATGGCGCATCACCCACTGGTGCGCCATTAATTTGCCAAAGCACATGGGTACATATGGCCCCCTGGGAGGCATTCTAATGGCGCACTGTAGGCCATACTAATGGCACACTACGTGGTGCGCCATTAGAACACCAGATACTAATGGCGCACCGATGGTGCGCCATCAGAATTTAATTATAATGGTGTGATGCTAGTGGCGCACCAGTAGTGTGCCATTAGTAGGCAAAACTGGTGCGCCACTAGCATGCCTTTTCCCAGTAGTGTCCCAGTCAAGCTCAAAGGACCAGCTCGGCATTGGCTCAAGAGCCTGCCAGTAGAATCCATTGGCTGTTGGGAAGATCTGGAAGCCGCATTCCTCAACAACATCCAGGGCATTTATGTGCGACCACCAAATGCTGATGACTTGAGCCACACAATTCAGCAGCCAGAGGAATCGGCCAGGCAATTCTGGACACGGTTCCTGACAAAGAAAAACCAAGTTGTCGACTGTCCGGATGCAGAGGCCCTAGCAGCTTTTAAGCACAACATCCGCGACGAGTGGCTCGCCCGGCACCTTGGCCAGGAAAAACCGAAATCTATGGCAGCCCTCACAACACTCACGACCCGCTTTTGTGCGGGAGAAGACAACTGGCTGGCTCGCAGCAATAACATATCAAAGAACCATGGTACTTCAGATACCAAGGATAGCAATGGCAGGTCACGTCGCAACAAACATAAGCATCGCGTCAACAGCGACAATACCGAAGATACGGCAGTCAATGCCGGATTCAGAGGCTCTAAACCCGGTCAGGGGAAAAAGCCATTCAAAAGAAGCACTCCGGGCCCGTCCAGTTTGGACCGTATACTCGATCGCTCATGCCAAATACATGGCACCCCCGACAAGCCAGCCAACCACACCAACAGGGAATGTTGGGTGTTCAAGCAGGCCGGCAAGTTAAACGCCGAAAACAAAGACAAGGGGCTACATAGCGATGACGAGGAAGAGCCCCGACAGCCGAACACCGGAGGACAGAAGAGGTTCCCCCACAAGTGCGGACGGTTGTTGGTGTACTAGAGTAGGGGTACCCTAGTATCCCGAACTCGTGCACGGGCAGTTGCAGCGCCCCGCGGCAAGGCTTGCCGGGGGACCGCCAAGATCCTCCATGGTTCCTTTGGAGCCATTCAAGAAGAAAGTACTCAAACCAAGACCCCGGCAAGAGGAGCTTGCCAGGAAGAGACAAGACACCGGCAAGAGGAGCTTGCCGAGAAGAGACAAGGCCCCGGCAAGAGGAGCTTGCCGGGAAGAGACAAGGCCCCGGCAAGAGGAGCTTGCCGGGAAGGCCGACCGCGGCACTTCGAGGAACTTGCCGCGATGCACCGCGCGTCCCGGCAAGATCCAACGAGCGACAAGCTTTCGGACGCGACAACACGACGACCCCGACAAGGTACTTGCCGGGGGACCGCCGCCACTCTATACCCGCGCTCCAGCGCACCCACCCGCGTGTCTCCATGAGGCCTTCTCAGGGACGCGTGGCGGGAGCCTGTGCAGCCAGGGGTACGAGGTGGCAAGCGGAGATGAAGAGAAGGCCATCGTGGCAAACGGTGGCGCTCCTAACGGTCACTTTTTGCACTGTTTAGGCGACTCAGACGTGCATTCAATGACTTTGTCCCCTACCGTCAGAGTTAGGTAGGGTACACTGTGGCTACAATAGCGGTAGCTGCACCTACCGCATCCTTTTCCATTTTTACCCTCCTAGTCTACGTTGCCACCTGTCGGTGACCCCTTGAGAGTATAAAAGGAGGCCCAGGCGCAACGTAGAGGAGGTTCGGCTCAAACCCAGCGGATCCGAAACACCAAGAACACCCTCACGCTCGGTCTGGTAGCATCCATCGCTCCCGAGCAAGAACTCAATACAACCAGACAAGCAGCAGTAGGGTTTTACGCATCCGTGCGGCCCGAAGCTGGGTAAACCGCCCGCGTGTCCTCGCCTCGATCCGCTCTTTGTGCGACCTCTGCCCTCACCGAATCGAAAGGGACTCGGCCCGCCGGTCCCATAGGTGTTCGAGGATCAGCCATCCCCGGCATCTTTGGCGCGCCAGGTAGGGGGCGTCGAGATCGTGTGAACCCGATCCGGCGTGCACACGAGCTGAATCTTCATCGTCTTCATCAACATGCCACCAAAGAAGAAGGATTCGGAGGCAGCTGCTCCGTCTGCGTCGCTTTCACCACCTCAGGAGAAAACGGGTGGTGGAGTGGCCGCCGGCGGAAGAGCGGGCGTCGACGAGGGAGCTCTCAGTGCGGCCAAGTCCAAGGACAAGGCGGCACAGACCTCGGCGTCCATGCGCACACCGCGCCCGTCTCAGGAGGCGCGAGACCAGCAGCGTCATGGTTTGAGGTGGTGGACCTCGAGAGCCCATACCATGCATTACTTGGCCGACCCGCCCTGGCCAAGTTCATGGCGGTCCCCCACTACGCCTACCTCAAAATGAAGATGCCTAGTTCCAGGGGGATTCTGACCGTAGCCGGCAACTACCGGAAGTCGTCTGCCTGTGCGGCTGAGAGTAGTCGGCTGGCCGAGTCCCTGGTGATCGCGGTCGAGAAGCGGCTCCTTGACCGGGTTGTGGTGATGGCCGGCAAGCAGCTAGAGGTGTCACCTAACCCAAAGGAGTCGGAGGCTGAGGGTTCGTTCAAGCCGGCTAAGGAGACAAAGAAGATACCCATGGATCCGGAGCACCCAGAGAGGTACGCTGTCGTAGGCGCAAACCTCGACAGCAAATAGGAAGGCGAGCTCGTCGATTTCCTCTGTGAGAATCGGGACATCTTCTCATGGTCCCCCAAAGACATGCCAGGTGTGCCGACGGAATTCGCCGAGCACAAGTTACATGTCTGATCTAATGCAAAGCCGGTCAGGCAGCCCTTGCGCCGCCTATCAGAAGAAAAGAGAAGAATTGTCGGAGAAGAGATAGCCCGACTCCTAGGAGACGGCTTCATTATGGAAGTATTCTTTCCAGAGTGGCTAGCCAACCCGGTCCTGGTACTGAAGAAGAACAAGCAGTGGCGAATGTGTATTGACTACACAAGCCTCAACAAGGCTTGCCCCAAGGATCCGTTTGCTTTACCAAGAATTGATCAGGTGATAGACTCCATAGCCGGATGCGAGCTGTTGAGCATTTTGGATGCATATTCAGGATATCACCAGATCAAGTTGAACCCGGCTGACAGACTGAAGACCGCCTTCATCACGCCTTTTGGAGCCTTCTACTACCTCACCATGATGTTTGACTTGAGGAATGCCGGTGCCACCTTTCAGCGTTGCATGCAGAAGTGCCTCCTCAAGCAACTTGGCAGAAACGCCCATGTCTACGTGGACGATGTGGTGGTGAAGACGGAAAAGTGTGGAACACTGCTGGAAGACCTCAAGGAGACCTTTGAGAACCTGCATCGATTCCAGATCAAGCTCAACCATAAGAAGTGCATCTTCGGAGTACCAGCCGGCCAACTCCTTTGCTTCCTGGTCTCTGAACGCGGCATAGAGTGCAACCCTGTAAAGATCAAGGCCATTGAGAGGATGGAGGTACCCAGCCGACTGCTGGACGTGCAAAAGTTCACCGGCTGCTTGGCGTCCATCAGCCGATTCATCAGTCGGGTAGGCGAGAAAGCTCTGCCCTTATACGAGCTCATGAAGAAGACCACTTTTTCGAGTGGAACCACAAGGCGGACGAAGCTTTTCTCCAGTTGAAGAAGATGCTGACTACTCCACCCGTTCTGGCGGCTCCGACTCCTAAGGAACCTATGCTCTTGTACATCGTCGCCACCAGTCGGGTAGTCAGCACAGTCATTGTAGTGGAACGCAAGGAGGAAGGCAAGGCATTACCTGTCCAGTGATCGGTATATTACTTGGGCGAAGTACTGTCGGCCTCCAAGCAGAACTACCCCCACTACCAGAAGATGTGCTATGGCGTGCACTTTGCCGCCAAGAAATTGAAGCCTTACTTTCAAGAGCATCCAATCACTGTGGTCTGCACGGCCCCACTTGCCGAGGTCATCGGAAGCCGAGATGCTTCTGGCCGAGTGGCCAAATGGGCCATAGAGCTGGCTCCCTACACCATCCACTACCAGCCCCGCACCGCCATCAAGTCACAAGCACTGGCCGACTTTCTCGTCGACTGGGCCGAGACGCAGTACCTACCTCCGGCGCCCGACTCCACCCATTGGCGGATGCATTTCGACGGCTCCAAGATGCGCACCAGCTTGGGAGCCGGCGTTGTCCTCACTTCTCCTAAAGGCGACAAGCTCAAATACGCACTGCAAATCCATTTTGCCGCCTCCAACAACGTCGCCGAGTACGAGGCACTCATTCACAGGCTCCGACTTGCCAAATAACTTGGCATTCGCCGGATCCTGTGTTATGGTGACTCAGACTTAGTGGTCCAGCAGTCGTCTGGCGACTCGGACGCCAAAGATGCAAACATGGCGAGTTACCGTTTCCTCGTGCAGCAACTCAGTGGATATTTCGAGGGGTGTGAATTCCTCCATGTGCCAAGAAACGACAACGACCAAGCAGACGCCTTGGCACAAATCGGCTCTACCCGCCAAGCAATACCATCCGGCGTCGCCCTTCAACGCCTCCTCAAGCCGTCTGTCAAGCCTTCACCAGAATCAGACTCCATCTTCGTGCCGGCTCCTCCCGAAGAAGTTGGATCCGACTCCAGAGCCCCGGTGGACGGTACGGGGATTTTGGCAGATGGCCCCAAAGCCGCCACAGTCGAGGCCAGCCCAGGGACTGCAGAACCCGACCCGGGGACTGCGGCGGTCGGCCCGAAGACTCCAGAACTTGGCCCAAGAACTGCGCCAGTCGGCCCGGGGACTTCATTAATCCAGCAAGTGGTTGTTGACTCCAGCCCGCCGCCTCCCAGCCCAGCCGCCCTCATCCAAGTCGCAGTTCTGGTGGTCGAATAAATAGTAGCACCCTCATGGGCCCAGCCCATCCTCAAATTTCTGGTGAGCAAAGAGCTGCCGACTGATGAGACCTTAGCTCGGCAAGTACAACGCCGAGCGGCAGCCTACACCATAGTCAACAGAGAGCTGGTCAGGCGCAGCGTCACTGGTGTCTACCAGCGCTGCGTAGAGCCAGAGCAAGGCCAAGCAATTCTTAAAGACATCCATCAAGGCGAGTGCGGCCACCATGCGGCTTCAAGAGCACTCGTTGCCAAAGCTTTCCGACATGGTTTCTTTTGGCCAACGGCCTTAGAAGAAGCCAAGGAATTGGTCCAAAAATGCAAAGGGTGCCAGAAGTTCCGCTGCAAGCCGCATCAGCCGGCTTCTGCACTCAAGACCATCCCCATTGCCTAGCCTTTCGCAGTTTGGGGTCTAGACATGGTGGGACCATTCAAGACGGCATGAGGTGGCTTAACTCACTTACTTGTCACGGTGGACAAGTTCACCAAGTGGATAGAAGCGAAGCCAATCAAGAAATTGAACGGTCCGACTGCCGTGACTTTCATCTCCGACATCACAATTCGGTACGGCATACCACACAGCATCATCACCGACAACGGCACGAATTTTGCCAAAGGCGCCTTGGCCCGTTTCTGTGCGACACAGGGCATCTGACTGGACCTAGCATCTGTCGCCCATCCACAGTTAAACGGCCAGGTGGAGCGAGCAAATGGCCTCATCCTGTCCGGCATCAAGCCCCGACTGATCGAGCCTCTGGAGCGCTCGGCTGGCTGCTGGCTCGACGAGTTGCTAGCCGTCCTCTGGAGTCTGCGCATGACTCCAAACAAGTCAACCGGCTTCACGCCTTTCTTCCTCGTCTACGGTGCTGAAGCCGTCATCCCAACGGACATAGAATTCGATTCCTCGCGAGTCACCATGTACACCGAGGAAGAAGCAGAAGAAGCACAACAAGACGGCGTCGACCAGCTGGAAGAAGGCTGGCTGTTGGCACTCAGCCAGTCCAGCATCTACCAGCAAAGCCTGCACAGATACTACAATAGGAAGGTCAGGCCGAGATCTTTCCAGGAGGGCGACCTCGTGCTCCGATTAATCCAGCGAACAGCCGGCCAGCACAAGCTGTCGGCACCTTGGGAAGGCCCCTTCATCACCAGCAAAGTGCTGGGCAACGACTCCTACTACCTGATCGACGCTCAGAAGCCCCGAGCACGCAAGAGGGACAACTCCGGCAAAGAGACAGAGCGGCCATGGAATGCAAGTCTCCTCCGAAAATTTTACAGTTAAATGCAGTATGTATCACGCTACCTTTTGTATTAAAAGTACCAAGACTTCGGGCCCCCCGAGAAGAGCTCGGGGACTGCCCTCTTTTATCTATATGATAAGAAATATGCCTTCGAGTATATTACTCTTTGTTATGCCTCTTGGCACCAGGTTCGACTAGTCGGCCTGGGGACTTGCCGACCTGTGCTATGAAAAGCTTCCTGCAGCCAGACAAGTAGTGTGTGGCGTCTAAACCATCTCCTGCCAGAAGCCGCATCTTGCAGAGCGACTGTCTGGTGGGCAAGAGTAAGGAACAATGAGCGTCCACATGAAAAATGGCTAAGGACTCAAAGCATAAACATAGCTTAAGGCCGGCTTCCAGCCTTTTTTCGCAAACCGACTCTTGAATAGTCAGCTTGCCGCCTTCTATCCGACTTGTTAAACAACTCTAAAAATGGCTAAGTACTTGCCTTCCCAAAGTGACCAAGAATTTAATCCAGCAGCAGTCCGCGGAGCGGCTATCTGACTGACAAAGACGGCAACTGAGGGAAGACGGCAAAGGAAAAAGCCATAAGAACAATGAGCAAGAAAGATAGAAGTCGGATGAATATTTACATAACAAAGGCCCTTGGCCGAATCTTCGAGCAGAATTTCAAAATACACCCCACGGGTGGAATTGTGTGGATTAACGAGTTCTTCAAAAACTATTAGAACGGATAAAACAAAGACAAGGTGGCAGCCTAGGGGGCGGCAGACGGGTTTGGAGGATCGGAGGAGACGGCGGTGTTGGATGTTGGGGCGGCCGGTTGGGCGGTCTCGGCTTTATCACCTCCGGCAGCAGTCGGCTCGGGCGGGCACGGCTCGTTGCTGGAGGCACGGTTGAGCTGAGGTTGGCCGTCCGCTCCATCTTCCGGTGCCTCTGTCTCGCTTCCGTCCTCCGCCTCGTCTTCCTCCTCGACGCTGGAGCCGATCACCTCTGCCGAGTCCTCGCCGTAGTCGGGGTTCAGCCCAAACCACTCCGGCAGCACCTCCTCGCCATCTTCAGCCCGCTCAGGGACAAAGATGCTGGTGTCGGTGTACTCGGCGATCGTTGCCGCACGCTTGACAAGGGCATCTTCCGCGGCTGCCAGCTCCGGCTGGGCCTCTGACCGGAGTGTGGCCAGTCGGTCTAGGTCCAGCCCCGGATACCACGCCTTGTCGAATTCCAAGGCTCGGCGCACTCCGGCCCGGGCCGAGGAACCCTTCCAGGCCTCAAGACGGCCAGCCGTGACCTCTAGCCAGTCGGCAGTCCGACTGGGGGTGCGCGGAGCCTGCACGTCTGGCCACAGGGCGGCGATCGCTTGGGCGCCGACACGCTGAAGCTGGCGCAACATCTGGTGGGTCGGCCGCAGGCGAGCCCCAATGCTCAGAATATGCTCGTCAAGAGTCCGAGGGGCATCAGCGGCGATCTCCACGCCACCCGCCCTCCGCTCCTCGCGATCGGCCTCGATAGCTTGAATGGCGGCCTACGAGTGGCCGGGTAAGAAGTCTGCCAAGACGAAAAGAATGAAGAACAAGTCAAAAAAAACAGGAGTCGGCTCGACATATAGTTGGCTGCTCGAAGAAGGAAAGCAAAGAAGCTCACCGTTGACGAGGTCCTCGATCTCGTGGAAGTCGGAGACTAGCATTGCCTCCTTGTCGGTCCAGGAGGAGCGCTCGCTCGCGAACTCGGCCAGGAGGGTGGCTTCCGCCTCTTCCGCCTCCTTCTGCGTCTTCGTAAGCAGCTCCTTCTGCTCTGCCAATTGTGCGGCCAGCAGATCGCGCTCTGCGGCGAGCTTGCTGCACTCCTCCCCCTTGGCACGCAACGCGGAGTTGGCTTCGCTCAGCTGCTGTTGAAGAGCGGCGTTGGCCTCTGAAGAGAAAGAAGAAAGAAGGCGTTAAGTCAGCAACGAAGAAGGTCGCCGGGGAGATCCGGCCCGACTGCTCAGCTGTCGGCCCGAATCTCGGGGTCTACAGCCCGCGGGTGTGCCAGCGAGCCCCCGCAAAGATGAAAAAGGACTCACTCCGGCTCTCCGACAAGTCGGCAGTCCGCTTGCCCAGCTCTTCAACGTCGCGGTTGAAGGCGGTGACACGGAGGTTGTGATAGTCCTACAACAAGTATTTCAGAACAAAGGTTAGTACCCGGAACTTACCAATTGGAGTTCCGGGCTACCTGCTCGGCAGCCGGACCAAAACTCGGGGACTACACCCAGTGGGTGCGCTGGCGCGCCCCCACACAGAGGAACAAGAAAACAGGGACAAAGGAGAGAGCATACCCGGATGGCGGCCCGCGACGCTAGGTGCGCCTTGGTGCAGTTTTGGATGGCGTCGCTCTCAGCTCACAGCTTCTTCTAGACATCCAGAAGCGCCTGGTTCAGCGGGCCCGTGCCGCCTCCTCGCACCCACCCAATGGGCGCGGTGCTCGTCACTTTGGCGTCTGGAATCGTCGAGCTGGCAGTACCGGTCTCCAAGGGGCGTGGCGCCGAGGTTGCCTTCTCAAGACGACGGCGCGTTGGTGAGCCGACTTGAAGCAGTAGCCTTGCCACGGCCTCGTCTTCAGTCGGCGGCAAGGGCGGATCCACCGGTTGTTTGCCTTGCGCGCTTCTAGGCGGCAGGGGGGCTGTGGCGGCGCGACCATGTCTGGCATGGGGGCATCGCCGCCACCTCTCTCCATGATCGGGAACTCACCGCCGGCTTCCCCTGACTGCCCCGTGAACTCCGGGGGCGGCGGCGCGGAGTTCAAAGGGGTGGCGAACAACGCCGGCCGCCGGGGCGCGACTTCCTTAGTCGGCTACTTTGCCGCAGCGGCGGCCTCGGCCGCCTCCAGCTTCTTCAGGGCGGAGGCCTCCGCCTTCTCGGCCTCCGCTTTCTCCCGGTGGGCGGCCACGTCCTCCTCGCGCTTCTCCCGCGCGTTCCGCTCCGTCGCCTCCCGAAGGTCGGCGGCGGGGTCAATCCGCCGAGTGGTGGCAGACGTCTCCACCGACCCCATAACGGAGGCGGTGGCAACCCTCTCAAGAGTGAGTGGAGCCCCGAGGCGAGAAAAGCATATGAAAAACTCAGACAAGATCAACAAAGAGAAAATAAAGATAAGGGACGGAGGCGCTTACGCAGAGACCAGCGGCGGCTCCTTCACCTCCTTGCGGAAGCGGTTGGCTTTCGCGGCCGCCTCTTCCCGCTTGGTCGCGAAGGCCGCTCCCTTGAACTTCTTCGACCGGCCACCAAGCGTACTCGGCCCGGCTCGGCGCTTCTTTGCACTGCCTTGAGCGTCCAAGCCGGTGGAGGAACTCGCGCTTGGCTGGCCGGCTTTTGGCTGGCGACGCGGGGCGACTTCTCCCTCGGCCTCGTCGTCAGGCCAGTCGGCAAAAGTGGCTGAAGGCCTGGAGCCGCCTGCTTCTCCTCCTCCTCCCTTGGCGTCGGCTTCCATGGCCGCCGCCCCCAAGTCGGGATCGTCGACGTCGCTCTCTGCTCGATCGGGGACAAACTGACGAGCCGGCCCCGCGGTGCCGGCCAAAGGAGGGACGAGAGGATTCTGATTCAAAACAAAAACGGTCAGACTTGACAAGTCGGACTCGGCAGCAAAAGAAACAGAAGAAGAAGGAAGACGACTTACAATAGGCGGGGGGTTGGCGCGCGAATACGGCTCCTTGCCGGACCGCCAGTCCACCAAGAGACCGCCGTTCGCGATGTAGTTCACCGTGTTCGCCACCTCCGCGTGAGGCATGTCCTTGGAGCACATCCGACTCGGGTCCCGGTGACCGCTCATATGGCAGATCAGGTGAGGTCGGCCTTAGAGTGGGAGGACTCGGCGCGCCATGACACTACTAGGAAAATGGCTATAGATGGGATTGACACTAATGGCGCACCAGAAAGATGGTGCGCCATTAGTATATACTAATGGCGCACCACAATCTGATGCGCCATTAGAGTTTAAACAACTAATGGCGCACCATGCTACGGGTGCGCCATTAGTATCAAAATTTCTTTTTAACTAGTGCGCCTGTCCAAACATACTAATGGCGCATCCCGGCAAAGTGCGCCATTAGTAGTTGTAACTACTAATGGCGCACTAGGCAGCAGGTGCGCCATTAGTATAGAATTTTTTTTTTGAACTAGTGCGCCTATCCAAACATACTAATGGCGCATCCTGCCCAAGTGTGCCATTAGTAGTTGTAACTACTAATGGCGCACCAGGCAGTGGGTGCGCCATTAGTATAGGATTTTTTTTTGTACTAGTGCGCCTATCCAAACATACTAATGGCGCATCCTGCCCAAGTGCGCCATTAGTAGTTGTAAGTACTAATGGCGCACCATGCAAGAGGTGCGCCATTAGTAACTGGGCAACAACAAGATATTTGGGACAGCCTCTCCTACCCACACACTCACTTTCTCCCCACTTCATTCTCTCCACCTCCTCCTTGTCTCGGGTGCCTCCTCTTTTTCACCTCATTTCCACCATAGATTCATTTAAATTAAGTGGTTAAATTACCTTGTTTTAATAGGTAAGTAAGGGGGGAAGCTATATTTAGGTTGTTCTCCTTACAACAATGTGCACATGCACTTTTTACGGCCTAGCTAGATCTATGTATGTTCGTGGTGTTGCATATGTTTGTGGTGTTGCATATGTGTTTGTGTTTGGAGGTGTACCGGTATTTGATATGCGATAGTTGCCAATATTTTGCCGGAATGTTGATTCATTTCCGTTTCGGCGAGAATTTTGGCATTAAGCATTCTTTTTGGTCCTATTTTTAGGGAAGGTCATGCCAAATTTTTGTTTGGTTCTAAAATATCGTTTTGCTCTACCCCGCAGGCGACCATGGTCCGCACGATGACCGAAGGCATCATGAATAGGTTTTTGAGGTCCGCGAAGGCCGAGATGCTTCAAAAGAACGAGACGGAGATAAGATGTCCGTGTCGAAGATGCAAGCTGAAGAGCCTTATTGCGGACCCGGATTCCGGGCAGGTGCGGGACCACCTGCTGTTGCGTGGTTTCATGGATGGCTATCGGTGGCAAGGTGATGAAGATGACTACGAAGTCGTCCATGCGGGCCGGGCAAGAAATGAGGAAGGGCAGCAAGACAACCACCGCGGCTCGGGCGGGCGAGAAGAAGAAGAATCCCCAGGAGATGATCACGACTGTGATGCTGTACACAGTCATCATGTAGAAGATGCAGGACATGATGATGAGGAAGATGCCGGAGCAGGCGACGGGCATGATCATGAAGATGATGATGCCGGCGGAGCAGACGACGCTGGACCATCGATGGGCTGGGTGCAGGACCCTCATATTCAAGAGCTGCTTCTCAAGCAGACGGATAACACAAGAGCTGCCGCCCGAGAGAAAGCCAAGATGGATCAACTTGAGTTAGACGCGGTTACTCCATTGTATGAAGGATGCAGGCCCGAGGATACCCGCCTGAAAGTAACGCTCATGGCCCTGGAGATGAAGGTAAAACACAAAATGACCGACGCATGCTTCGACGAGAACATGTCATTCTGGCACGAACGTCTTCCCAAGGGGAACAAGTGCCCGACCAGTTTGGAGGAGGCGAAGAAAATCGTGTGTCCTCTGGATTTACCGCACGTGAAATACCATGTGTGCATGAACAATTGCATCATTTATCGGGACGAGCATGCGGAGTCTACAATATGTCCGGTGTGCGGTGTCACTCGATACAAGAAGAGGAAGAAAGCTCCTCGAAAAGTGGTGTGGTACTTTCCGATCACTCCTCGTCTGCAGCGGTATTTCGCGGATCCTAAGGTAGCAAAGCTCCTACGTTGGCACGCGGATAGGGAGGAGAAGAAGCGAGAAGATGACGCAAATGATCCGGAGATAGATAAAAAAGACAAGATGCTGAGTCACCCTAAGGATGCGAGCCAGTGGCAAGCATTGAACTTCGAATACCCAGAATTTGGGAACGATCCAAGGAACATCGTGCTGGGCGCGAGCACCGGTGGAGTCAATCCGTTTGGCAGCCAGAGAAGCACACATAGCACCTGGCCTGTGTTTGTGTGGATGTACAACCTTCCCCCCTGGTTGTGCATGAAGAGGAAGTACATTCACATGAGTATGCTAATTGAAGGGCCGAAACAACCAGGGAACGACATCAATCTGTATCTGGGGCTGCTGAAAGAGGAGCTTGACACGCTGTGGAAAACGCCAGCCAATACGTGGGACGCCGCAGAGAAAGAATATTTCCCTATGAGAGTCGCACTGCTCACGACGGTGCACGACTATCTCGGTTACGGATATCTTGCGGGGCAGGTAGTCCACGGATTTTCTGGATGCGTAAGGTGCATGGATGACACAACGTATCGCTAGCTAGATAGAGATCCCGGGTCTTCGAAAACCGTGTTCATGGGACATCGAAGGTGGCTTCGCGACGATGACCCGTGGAGGAAACGCAAGGATCTGTTCGATGGTGAAACCGAACCCCGAAAACGCCCGTGTACGAGGAGCGGCGAGGAAATAGACAAGCTGTTGAAAAATTGGAAAGACTGCCCACTGCCGGGAAAGAAGCAAAAGGCGCCAGAGCCGGGAAAGAAGCGAAAGGCGCCAGAGCCGCCGCTGAAGGTATGGAAAACGAGGTCTGTTTTCTGGGACTTGCCGTACTGGAAGATCCACCGTGTGCCTCACAGCCTTGATGTCATGCATATCACGAAGAACGTGTGCGAGAGTCTGCTTGGTACCCTGCTCAACATGCCAGAGAGGACAAAAGATGGGCCGAAAGCAAGGGCAGACTTGAAATCAATGGGCATCAGGCAGGAGCTTCACGCTATATATGATGATGATGATGATGATGATGATGATGATGATGATGATGATGAGGCGAAGCAGGACACAGAAAGTCGTCGCAAAGGCAAAAAGGCCAAGAAGACTGGAAATGACTACCCTCCCGCGTGCTTCACTCTAAGTCAGGAGGAGATCGAGCAGTTTTTCACCTGCCTCCTAGGAGTAAAACTTCCTTACGGTTACGCGGGGAAGATAAGCAGATACCTAGACCCAGCGAAGCAGAAGTTCAGCGGGATGAAGTCTCACGACTGTCACGTGCTGATGACGCAGATACTTCCAGTTGCAATCCATGGGATCATGGACGCGCACGTCCGTGAAACGCTATTTGGCCTATTCAACTTCTTCGACGTCATCTCTCGGAAGTCGATTGGCGTGAGGCAACTCAGAAGGCTACAGGAAGAGATCATGGTGATACTATGCGAGCTTGAGATGTACTTCCCGCCCGCATTCTTCGACGTTATGGTGCATCTGCTGGTCCATATAGTGGAGGATATCATCCAACTCGGGCCGACGTTCCTGCACAGCATGATGTCGTTCGAAAGGATGAATGGTGTCATCAAAGGATACGTTCGCAACATGTCATGTCCAGAAGGAAGCATAACCAGGGGCTTTCTGACCGAAGAGTGCATCTCCTACTGCATGAATTATCTAGGCATCGAGAACCCCATTGGTCTGCCCGTCAACAGGCACCTCGGCAGGCTCGCTGGATGGGGTCACCGTGAGGGTCGCCGCGAAATGCATGTCGACTTCGAGGGTCGACTCGCCGACTTTGAAAGAGCAAACCTAGTCGCGCTACAACACATAGACGTGGTCGATCCTTGGTTGGTAGAGCACAAAACCTTTATTAAAAAGACGTACAATGACCGAGGCCAACAGAGGACGGACGGAGATATACTCAAAGAGCACAACTCATGTTTCACGCGTTGGTTCAAGCATAAGCTTCTGTCGTACCCTTTACATGAGGATTCTTCCGCGGAAGAACAACTCATATTCGCCTTGTCACAGGGCGCCGAGCACAACCTGATGACCTATGAGGCGTACGATATCAACGGCTACACATTCTACACCGAGGCCAAGGACATGAAGAGCGATGGTTATCAGAACTCCGGGGTAACGATGGAATCCTACACCGGTAACGACAAGGACAGATACTACGGAAGGATCGAGGAGATCTGGGAGCTGAGCTACGCTGGAGAGAAGGTCCCGATGTTCCGTGTCAGATGGGCCAAGAACGTCATAAAAGAAGACCGGTATTTCACCACCATGGTTATACCCGAAGCCAAATCCAAGACCGCGGGCGCAAACGTCACCGCGAAAAATGAGCCATGGGTACTGGCTTCCCAAGTGGACCAATGCTTCTTCATTACCGACCCGCCAAAGCCCAGTCGTGTTGTCATGAGGAGAGGCAAAAGGAAGATCATCGGAATGGATGGAGTAGCCAATGAGCAAGACTTCGACAAGTACGGCGACCCGAGGATCGAACATGACGACGATGATGAAGTAGCAGCATACACCACAAGAAGAAGCAGGACCACCCTACCTAAAGGACGTCCGTTCCACAGAAGAACTCCATTTGCGAAAAAGAAGGGCAAGAAGATTGTGAACAGATAGCTAGCTAAGATCGATTGTATTTAAATCGTAGCCTTCATTTCTCGATTGTATTTCATGGGTACTTTTTGAACTATCATGAATATTTTTAAATTTCATGGACACTCGATCTCGATCCCCCTCCATCTCGATCGCTATCCCACCTTGCCAGATCCGGCCCCCCTCGCCGCCGAGCACCCCCCAGTCCACCGGCCGCCGCCGCCGACCCCCCGCACCCTCGATTCCCCTACCCAACCGCCGCCGCCGACCCCCCGCACCCCGCGCACCGTCTTATAAAAAAAATTAGTATCAAACAGCTTTTTAAATGCTATTGTCTTATAAAAAAAATATTACTGTTATTATTTAAACAAGTTTGAACATATTTAAACACAAATAAGTATCAAACAGCTTTTTAAATGCTAAAAAAAAATTTGTGGAGCCCACCTCGATCCCCCTCCATCTCGACCGCTATCCCACCTCGCCAGATCCGGTCACCCTCGGCGCCGAGCACCCCCCAAGTCCACCGGCCGCCGCCGCCGACCCACCGCACCCTCGATTCCCCTACCCAACCGCCGCCGCCGACCCCCCGCACCCCGCGCACCGTCTTATAAAAAAATAAGTATCAAACAGCTTTTTAAATGCTACTGTCTTATAAAAAAATATTACTGTTATTATTTAAACAAGTTTGAACATATTTAAACATAAATAAGTATCAAACAGCTTTTTAAATGATAAAAACAAATTTGTGGAGCCCACCTCGATCCCCCTCCATCTCGACCGCTATCCCACCTCGCCAGATCCGGTCACCCTCGGCGCCGAGCACCCCCCAAGTCCACCGGCCGCCGCCGCCGACCCACCGCACCCTCGATTCCCCTACCCAACCGCCGCCGCCGACCCCCCGCACCCCACGCACCGTCTTATAAAAAAAATAAGTATCAAACAGCTTTTTAAATGCTACTGTCTTATAAAAAAATATTACTGTTATTATTTAAACAAGTTTGAACATATTTAAACATAAATAAGTATCAAACAGCTTTTTAAATGATAAAAAAAATTGTGGAGCCTGGGAGTCGAACCCAGGACCTCCTGGTGTGAGAACTGGCTACTGACCAGTCGAGCTAGTAGAGGGGACTTGGTGTGGATCAGGTCAGGTGGGAGATAACCTGTTGGCTCGAGCAGAAATCAAAAAAAAAAATACTAATGGCGCACCAGGGTGAGGTGCGCCATTAGTGTGGATATACTTATGGCGCACCGGGGGGTGGTGCACCATTAGTATTGTGCCCCCATCCATATTTTTCCTCCTCGGCCCTCGATCCCCTTCTCGCCCTCGCCCTCGATCCCCTTCCCCTCTCCTCTCCTCTCCCGACGCCGCTGCCCCGCCGCCTCGACGCCGCCCCGACGCCGCGACGCCGCCCCGACGCCGTGAGACGCCGCGACGCCGCCCTCTCCTCTCCCAACGCCGCCGCCCCGCCGCTTTCCCCACGGAGAAGGAGGAGGAAGAGGGGGCGCTCGCCGTTGACCTCGCCCGGCCGACTCCGGTGGCCAGGCCGACTCGCCATCGCCCCGCCGCCCTCGTCGCCGGTGGCCCGGACGCCGCCCCGTCCACACCACCGTCGCCGGAGCACCCACACCACCACCCGGACCTCGTCGCCCCCGTGAGCTCCCCCTCCTCCTCTCCCCCTCTCCCCCTCGCATCCCCCGTGAGCCCCATCTCTATTTCTTCTTGTCACCAGCACCACCACCACCAGCAGACCTGCATATCACGTGAGAACATTTTAGTCATTTATATACCAACTGTTGCAGCAAAACAGAATTGCAACTATTTTTGCCTGAAAGTAGAAGACATGAACATGGTCAGAAAAAAGAAAAACCTAAAGAACACTTTGCATTTTGGATTCTGCATTAATTCTGTGTTTTCTGTATGCACTTCGATTGTTAACTTGACATACATTGCTAGCAAAGTACTATTTCAATTGAGCGTGCGACCAATGCCCTCGACTAGATGCATGTCAGGCGAGGGCCTTGATTTCTACTAATCCTTTTGACTGGCTTTAATTGTTTTGGTCCTGATGGGCACTATTTTTCTGCACACAAGGGAGAGTTCCTTAGCTTAACCAATAAAGATAATGTGTGACATAAGCAAAAAATATGATACACAGTAGATATTTGGGGCTGGAATGAAGAGTCCACAATTCTTACAAATGATACAAGTCAAATTCAGTACTTGGAAGAAAAAGTTGTGAGATCAAATAGCAGAAGGCAACTTAACGTAGTATTCCCTCCGATCCAAAATAAGTATTGCAGTTTTGAACCGGGGTTAGTTCAAAACTGCGACACTTATTATAGATCGGAGGTAGTATTATTTAGTCAGCAAGCCAAGTTTAAGTTCTGCAGAAGTTGGCAACAGCTTAAATTAGTGCTGAAAGCGTGCTTATAAAGCGTGCTTAACATTGTTTTGCCACAGAGCCAACTCAAAACTCTGATCAATTGAAATAGTACTTTGCTAGCAATGTATGCCAGTTGCCATTTTGGATTCTGCATCAATCATTTTATTCATATGATTCATTTGTATTAGGTTTTGGCAGATATTGTTAACTTGACTTGAGACCATCCCGCACACAGGTGTGACTCTTATAATCATACAACCATCTGTAATTCAATCAAGCAAAACCTAATGAACATGGTCAGAAAAATAATGTTCATAATATAAATGGTGAGTCAGAGTGGTTACACACCTCATCTTCCTAAGGACACTTGACATCTCCTCTCTATTCTTCTTTGCTCTCTTGTGAGTACCAAGCTTTCTCTTGGCGACCTTGAGTGCACGCTTGTCCTTTCCAACCTTAAGAAGCTCAGTGATACGTTTCTCATAGGGAGCGAATCCAGCAACCTCCCTAATCAAGTTCCTGACAAATTGCACCCTCTTGGTACCTTTCTGCAAAATATGCCAAGATAACATTGTAAGAATAACTGCAAACTGGATAGACATGTTATAATAATTCAGCTGAGCATATAGGAGCATGTAAGTTAACTTTGTTTCAGCTTCACACAAGTTACAATTTGCTAAAAAAAGCCAGCTAGAATAGCCAAATAACAATTTGGTCCCAAACACAGCAAGGTCCTATTTTACTTTCAACATGACCTGACAACATGACCTGACAATAGTTCAGTTTACAGCTGAGGACAAAGATTTTGTGCAGGACAAGGCTATTTGTTATCGATCAAATAAATGATTTAGAAACCATCAATAAGTAGGACTAGTGATTTATTATGAAGTTGCTTGGGTTTATTATGAAGTACTTTGATCATGTCTCTTTATTTGTACTGCTGCTAATATACTTTATATGATGATGAAGTGCTACTGAGTTGTGTGCAAATTTCGTTAAATCAGTGATGTGTATGTGTGCTGTCAGTTATGTGTATGTGCTTATTTTAATCCAGTGAAATATGGCACTGAACTGTAGCTAGCTAAACGGTAGTTTTGCTTAAATTGGTGAAATTTGGCACTGAAATGTAGCTAGCAATGCAAATATCTCAATGAATTCAGCTCTGTTTTCTGTGTGAAACTGTTGTTGTTAAATGAAGCCACATTCCAGTCCACATGCCAATGTATTTTCCATGTTGTGATGGAGGCCTTTTTTGCCTTGTCCACCCGAGAGGCCCTTGAGTTTGCTGGAATGTCGATTAACTTCCGTTCCAGCAAATTCGGGTACTCCATATGTCCTATTTTCAGCAAAGGTCATGCTGAAATTTTCCGTGAATTTTAGCATGACTTTGCTAAAAATAGCACATATGGGGTACTTGTGACTAATGCATGGGCCGGGGTATCTTAGTAGTTAATTAAGTAGGATCAAGTGCCCCGGCGTACTTGTGACTAATGCATGGCTTTTAGGGTGCCTCGGTGTCGATAAAAACCGAAATGATGAAAAGTTAGGCTTTTAGGGTGCCTTGGCGTCGAAAACCCTCAATGATAAAAGCTTAGATTTTAGGATGCCTCGGTGTCGACAAACCCTAAATGATGAGACCATGATCTTGTTCCTTGACAATAACCAACTTTTTGACCAAACTTTGTTTCTATTTAGAGAGAAACATGGCCCACAACGATGAGGCCGGGGGTTCGGGCGGCAAGGCATTCTGGGAGCTGTCCCAGGAGATGGAGGAACAACCTCACTTGTATGAGGCCGCCGCCTTCCCCACCGATCCTGAGACCACGGATGGTGCCGCCGAGGATGACCACACTGATGCCACCACTGATGGTGCCGCCGAGGATGCCACCACTGATGATGGCGGCGCACGCACAGATAGCAGCCAGCCGAAGAGGCAACGGAAGGACCGGCGCCCGATCGTGCTCCGCACCCTCAAGGAGGAAGTTACTGAAGTGGACTCCAACGGGAATCCAACGGCGCCCGAACGAATAGTCAAGGGGTACTCGCTTCAGCTCGGGTGCATTGTCCGGAGCACCGTCTCGATCAACACCGAGAACCTGAGGCATCCTGACCGGGGGAATTTGCGCCACCTCCTCTTCACGAAGCTGCACAAACGATACAAGTTCCCCGCTGAATTCGAAAACACAAGCCTCAAAGGGAATAAAGTGAACAATGCTGCCCTCACGAAGATGAGCAAGGCCCTGTCTACTTGGAAAAGCAATGTGAAGAGAATGATCGAGAAAGGTGAGAGTTATGAGAAGATCAAGGAGAAAAATCCTTCGATCACCGAAGATGACTACAACGACTTCAAGATCAATTGCTCGAGCACCGCAAGCTCCCAATCAAGTGAGTGGGGGAAACAAATGCGGGAGCTGAACATAGGGGAACACACACTCGGTCCCGGCGGTTACAGAGTGGCGGAGCCTATATGGGACAAGGAGGAGGCGGACCGTGCCGAGCAAGGCCTACCGCCCCTCTTCGATAAATACGGTGACAAGCAGACCAGGAACTTTGTCAGGGCCCGGTACAAGAAGGACCCGAAAACAAAGGAGCTTACCACGGATCCGAAGACCAGGCAGCTTGAGCTTGTTCTGGTAAGGAATACACCCCCGCGTAATTAGCTCCATATGGTTGCATTCTAATTAATGAAGCCGAATTTCTAAATGGTTCACATTCCTTCCGCAGGCGACTGAAAGCAGTAGCGCGGGGTCGACTCAGAGCAACCCTTGGGACACCACTCTAAATAGGGGGTTGAATATAATGAAGAACAAGGATAAGCTCAGTAAGCCGACGTCAGCTGGTCGTGTGGCCGGCAAAGGCTTGTCGACAAAATGGGGGTCATACTATACCGCTGGTGTGCGGAAGGAGAAAAAGACCAGCTCGGAAAGCCAGGCGCGAGAGGTTCAAGAACTCAAGGCACAGGTGGCGCGGATTCCGGAGATTGTCCAAGAGCAAGTGGAACAACGACTCGTAGCGACGATCACCGCCCTTGTGCCTACCTTGATCTCGGGGTTGAGTGCGTGGATTGCGGGCGGCCAACAGGGGCCGCCCCCGATTCCTAGCTTCACGGCCAGCAACTCGCATAATGCGATGGCGGGGCCATTGGTGCCTCCGGCGGAGGCGGCATAGGTGTCTCCGACGCCGGCACGGGAGCTTAATGCACCCGGGTGTACGCCGGCCGGCACCTCTTCAGCAAGCGGCCGCTCCGTCAACTGCACGCTCGCCGTTGGCGGTGCCTCGACATTAGCCGAGCTCGATGCCATCATCACGGTAACTAATTAAGCCTCTCTCGGCCGAGGACTTCATCTCCTTGCCTTTGACTGGGCATCCCTGACGCCCTACATGTTTTCGCAGGGCGCCGCCGACGTTCCGTGCACTCTCCTCCACTTCGTGAACAACGAGTTGGTCGATGTCGCCAAGGGCAAAATCGTTCAACCGGGCAACCCCTTGTTCCACGGTACCCAGATGCCACCCAACTTGTTTAGGGTTCTACTGGTTCGGGTGCTGCCAGGCTGCGACAACTTGTTACCTCCGATTCGACCCGTCGGGGCCGACGATGATGACGTGATGACCCTCAGCGCCTGCCTGAGCTGGCCCCTACTTTGGCCGAAGAGCCAGATTCGTTTGGGGGCGGGGGACACCACCCCAAAGACAACACCGCCAGTCGTGCCGGCGCCAAGTCGGCCCCATGGCAAGACCGCCGTAACGGTGCCGGACATCCCTATGCCACTGGATCCAAACATGCATATGGCACAGGATCAGAACGACGACGACGACGACGATGATACATTTGGCAACGTCAATCAGTACTTTGCCGAGCATGGGTACGATGGCGACTTCATGGGGCCTCCTTCTCAAGAACCAAACCCAACAAAAGACGTGTGCCATCTAGCTCGTACCGCGGAGAAGCCAAGTTGCAACAGGCGCCGTCTGGCGTTCAGCTCTCAGGAGACGCCTCCAGCTGCCGACTTCACCAATCCTCAGATAGGCGAGGTGCGAAATATTATCAGCCCCAACACACTCAAGAAGGCGGTCTGTGAGCAGAACTCGGTCCCATTACAGGAGAAGAAGAAGGCATGCAAAAGAAAGACTAAGAAGGGTGCGAGCCAGCCGGCACCGAGTACGATCCGTGCTCAGGACGGGCCACCTTCACCGCAGGATATCTCGAGGAGGGTGCATGTGGCGGGTAGGGCGATGCTACCACCAAATATGCTCAATGCTGCAACCGGTGCTATGCGGAGTCTGCACGACAGTGTTCTTTCTTTGGAGAAGCGGCGTCTCAGAGAGAAGGATGTGGCATACCCGGTTTTCGTGGCCAAGGTGCCAGAGGGCAAGGGCTTTGTGGATGGCGACATCGGGGGTACGATCGTCCTGCGGTTTGATGACATCTTTGCTATGTTTAACCTTCATCCGCTGCACTACACCTTCGTTCGGCTATTTTCGCTGAGTATGGAGATGCGGATCATTCGCGACAAGACCCCGGACATCGTGATAGTCGACCCCTTCTACATGCGTGCCAAGATCTTGGGCAGCGCTGGGGACCGGCAAGTCGCGAGTTCTTACCTCGAAGGCGTCATTCTGGCAAACCAAGATAAGGATAACTTCCTCGTGCCTTACTTTCCCGAGTAAGTCCTCCCCTCAACCGGCCCGTAACATATGAATTCTTACTTTTCGATCGTTTTTCTTTTAACATTCCGTGTTTTCTGCAGTGACACACGTTGCACGCTCATCCTCCTAAGCCCCAAATATTCCATGGCCACGTATTTCGACCCGGACCGTCAGTCGAACGTAGACTACACAAATGTCAAGAAGGTTCTTGATGATGTTCTCCCCGGCTACGCCCAATCTGGAGGCACCTTCACCAGGCCTATTCGTAAGTACGGCAAGCACGTGTTCTCCCACAATACGACGTTCTGCTGCGTCAAGCAGCCGCCTGGCGGTCAGAAGGGTGCCTACTACGCCATCCATCACATGCGGGCGATCGTACGGGACCATCATCAACTTCTGCTACCGGGTAAACTCCAAGATTGGGCCGCGAGCGTGTCGGCAATCCAGGACGCGGACCTCCGACAAGAATTCTTTCGCATCCAGTCGGAGTTTGCGGAAATCATCCATCAAGATGTCCTTCATACCTCGGGGCAGTTCTACCTCAGAAATCAACCGTCCAACAGTGACATCGACACAATGCTACAAATGCAGGATGACAACGCCCGTTCTTTCATGACTCCCACGATAGACGGCGGCTTCATCCATGCTCCGGTCCCTTGAGTCGAGTTGTCTAGTTCTGAAACATCGATTGGCTCATGTTGTAATTAAACTTTAATGAACTTGTAGTATGTCTCTTTGGTTTTGAGAGTCGTTCAACTTAGATGTAATCGATGCTATTAATGTCTTGCTTTTCTCTTCCGATCGTTCTGTTGCATAATTATATATTGCTTATGTATTGTCTGTGAATTGGTACTAACGTTTCGTTTGGCTAGTGCATAGTGATGCCGACGTATGTCGTGTACAAGGGTAAGGTTCCCAGAGTCTACGATGACTGGGAGGAGTGTCGGAGACAGGTTCACCGATTTAGCGGTAACAGTTACAAAGGGTACACCACTAGGGCCGAGGCCGAATCTAGATACGCCCGCTATCTAGCGGGAGAGGGGAGGGAGCGTTGGAGGAACCGGATGAAGACGAGTTTCATCGTGATGATGCTCATCGTGATGACCGCAGCTCTCTTCTATGTGATGGTAGTTTAGATGATTGATATCGACTTGTAATGCGAAGACAAACTCGCTACTCGCGGTCTCGAGACTTGTAATATAATGTTCTATCTTTGTTCGGTCTTTTTAATTCGGAGACTAATATGATGAATTGTATTCGGAGACTAATATGATGAATTGTATTCAAAGACTAATCTTCTATTTTATTTGATGAATCTATTGTTGATGTGTGCTGTCTATATTTTGTCAAATTATACATTTTGTAACCTGTGCAAAAAACAGAAAAAAAAAACTAATATTCATACTAATGGCGCATCACACGATAGTGCGCCATTAGTATGACAGTGCATACTAATGGCGCATCACCTGGTAGTGCGCCATTAGTATGCTGCGGTTACTAATGGCGGATCCAGAGGTGGTGCGCCATTAGTATGCCAAAGCACCTGGGTATACATGCCAACTGGGAGGCATACTAATGGCGCACCCTCGCATATACTAATGGCGCACCAGGTGGTGCGCCATTAGTATACCAGATACTAATGGCGCACCAGCTGGTGCGCCATTAGTAAAAATTACTAATGGCGTGCTATCAGTGGCGCACCAGTGATGCGCCATTAATGGCCATATTAGGTGCGCCATTAGTAGTGGTATTTCTAGTAGTGTGAAGGCGGCCAGCAAGTCGGCCCCGGTCAGGCCCTCCGACTGCGTCAGCACTCGGAGTTGCGCGACGGCGGCGGCACCAGCGGGAGACAGCGTCTTGGCTCGGTGTGACCAGCTGGGGAGCCTTCCAGCCGGCGCGCCGGCTTCGTAAGCCGGCAGGTTGACCCAGTCGCCTTCTAGGGCGACGTTCTTCACATAAAAATATGACCGCTGCCACATCTTCACCGACTTAATCAGTGCGACGGGGGGAAACGGATTGTCGGCCACTAATCTCCGCATCGTGATGAATGCACCGCACTGGGCCGGCACGCCGGCGACGTGTGTGCCGAGCTTGGACTGGAAGAACTCACCCCAGAGCTCGATGGTGGGGAGAACGCCGAGGAAGCCTTCGCACAGGGTGGCGAAGGCAGCCAGCAGCACCACCATGTTCGGAGTAAGGTGGTGCGGCTGGAGCCCGTGGAACTCCAAGAAGGAGCGGAAGAAGCCGCTCGCTGGCAGCCCCAGGCCACGCATAAGGTGCGAGCGGAATATGACCCGCTCTCCCTCCTCCGGCGCCGGCGATATCTCTCCCTCTGGCGCGAGGCGGACCCGCACTAAGTCCCTGCCAGGCAGCCGCCGTGTCTGGCGGAGGATCTCGATGTCGTCGTCGTCAACCTCGGAGCCATCCCACACTCAGGAGTGAACAGCAGGAGGCGTGGCGGCGGAGGAGGAGTTCATCGCTACAGGCACGGCGTGGTTCGGAGCAGCAACGGCAAGAAGAAGAAGGAGCAAGAAGGAGCGAAAGGAAGTGGGGTTAATGGGCGCGCGTGCTTCGCCGCCCCCCTCCCCCTGCCTACTTGTAGGCTCGTGGGCTGAGAAGTCGAGGGGTGACTGTGGGATTAACTGCGCCCGGGACCCCATGACCCCCACGATTTACCACAGAAGTTACCACGTGCAATAACCGCGCGGGAACCCCAACCGTCCGCGCAGCCGCAACGGATCCGTTCGCATGCCGAGGCGCGGTAGTGGCGGGCCCCGCCTGTGGGCCTGTCCTGTCGCGCGCGTGGGTGATCAGACTAGCTCCACCACATGGCGCCTCACAATGGGTCAACCACGGGCGGCAACCCGGAAGCTTATCAGGCACGCCGCCTGAACTCTGCCACAACATTCATACTTTTTTAGGGGCAAGTCGTCCTTGAGCAAGTCCGACTCCAACTAGTCGCCTTGACAGAAGACGGCTAGCGAAGCCCAGATCCAACAGCCGGAGAGAAAAAAATGTTGAGGCCCCACGACATGTCGCCCTCGGAGCCTCACCAGCTTCGGGGACTACTGTCGGAGTAATGGGCCACGGGTAGGCTAACCCAGGCCAAGAACCTTTCTAGACATTGAGGCAGACTGCGCCCCTTGAGATCCCAGGACGAAGAGCCGCCTTCTGAGAGTCGGCGGCGAGGCGGCCGGCTGTCCACTCGCGGCCGAGTCCTAGGGACGACTTCAGGATGAGCCGACTCCTGACTGGCGACTTCCAGAGAAGCCGGCCTTGGGGACTCGGCCCGCGAAGCCAACAACCCCCATGCCCTCATAAAGAGGGACGGGACGGGGAGTGGCCACAGTAAGGTCCACTCCCGCCCCTTTTCCAAGGGCAGGCGTGGCTACAGTATGCCGTACCCGCGGAGATCTCCGCGCAGCGTGACACTATTGCCATGCCGGCCCTGACATCAGCCCCAGGGGGCGGAGCCCTGTGCCCACGACGGCCTGCTGGTACGACCCAGGTGTCAGGACCCCGACTCGATGTCACATCGATCTAGCTGGTAACACCTCATATCACTTTGCGGCCTCACGCACGGTATCCCCACGGGTGTCGTCTTACCTTTTCCCGGGACCGTTTGCGCCTTTTGGCTCACGTATATGATAGTGTCGCTAGCATCCATATGATAAGGAGCCCGGGCTGACATGACTAGTCGTAAACCCAAAGTGGCACAGACTTGCAGGGACAGGCATCCATGACCCAGCTTCGAACGTGTCGGTCATCAGCAAGTGGGTCCGGGCTGTAGCACTGGGCTAGCAGGACTCCGGTAAACCGGGCTGTAGCGGGCTAACAGGACTCCGGTACTCAAAGCGTGACATTTCCCCGAAGGGACAGACACAGGAACGAAGAAGGACACATGCCGGCCAGCCTAAGTGTTCCAGAGCAGTAGCAAGCTACCATGGCTCAGCGGTAACACCAGGAGACATTTCCCGGTAAGAGAGGCTACTAAAGATAAACAACTAGATAGTCAGATCCCACACATACCAAGCATTTCAATCATACACACAATATGCTCGATATGTGCAAATACAACGAAGCACCACAACATGACTCTACGACACAAGTACTTTATTTAAGGCTCAGGGAGCCATACATATCATACACAAAGGTACGGGTCTCACGACCCAACATACAAGTCATACAGTCATACAAACCAGCAGCGGAAGTAACTTGTCTGAGTACAGACAACTAGTAAAATAAAAGAGGCTTGGAAAGCCTAGCTATACTACGTGGTCCTTCACAAGCTCAGGGTCACCACCTGGGTCTTTAGCCTACTCGTTGATGTCAACGTCTACATAGAACCCATCAGAAGGGGTTGCAGTGTCTTCTGTAAAAATGTAGATTATAGCAACATGAGTACAAAGGTACTCAGCAAGACTTACATCAGATCCTACATACATGCATAGTATCAAGAAGGGTTGGTGGAGTTATTGCAGCAAGCCAGCTTTGACTCTTGGCTAGGCTAACCTACGATACTCCAACTTGAAATGGTTTTGCGCACACGAGTCCACTACTCACCACTTCAATACACTACCGAGGATCCACCTCCGTCTTCCTACGGAAGAGCCATCCTCGGCACTCACACTTATCTTGAGGCTTTTAGTAGTTTCCATTTACTTGTCTATGAACTGTATAGGCAACCAAGTAGTCCTTTACCGCGGACGCGGCTATTCGAATAGATCATGTTAACCCTGCAGGGGTGTACTTCTTCATACATGTTTCCACCACTTAGCGTCTGCACACGACATGTGCTCGGCAGACTTCAAGCGAAAGCTGACGTGGGTGTAGACCACGACCTACCTAACACTTAAGCCTCTAGTCCAGGTTTATCGCCTATTCAGGTTCCATCCGCAGGGAGTCCGGCCGAGGTTTCCCATACGGCCCCGAACGATGTGAACAGGGTTCCCGAGATACCTAACGGGTATTCGGTACACCGTGCCACGTACCTACCGCATCACAGCCCACCCCTACGGTCAGCGCTGTCCACGGCCTCCAGTAGGCTACAAACACCAGAAACTACTTGCAACTCCTGGACAGAGAGCTAGGGTGAATAAGAAGTCGAGCGGGGTCATATTTCAGGGCCCAATGCATGGTAGTAGCTGTATCTTAAATCACATATACAGATCTCAGTGCTTAAGGTCGGCTTCAATGAAACAACCCACCATGTACTCCTACATGGCCTCTCATCGATACCTTTACCAAATCGTGTTCACCACACCATTCTCATTACCGACATAATCATTTCACTCTAGCCCATCACCCAGATGAACCAGACCTGACACGACTCTAAGCATAGCAGGCATAGCAAGGTAGGAACAACACATACATAGGGCTCAATCAACTCCTACACATGCTAGTGGGTTTCATCTAGTTACTGTGGCAATGACAGGTCATGCAGAGGAAATGGGTTCAACTACCGTAGCACACAGCAGTTTGAATCGCGTTGTCTTAATGCAGTAAAAGAGAGCAGGAGCGAGAACATGGGATTGTATCGATATGATCAAATGGTTGGTTGCTTGCCTGATGGTTCGATGCACTGATACGGTTCTTCGTTAGGGTAATCACGGTACTCCTCGGAGGCAGAACCTGTCGCAAAGGACACCGATACACAACCATCACCAAACAATGTGCAACAATATGATGCATGCATGAAACATAGCAATATGAGTGTGTTGGGTTAATGCAACTAAAACCAGAGGGGTTTGAACAAATTTGAATCAAAGATTCAAATTTCAAACTCAAACATGGTCTCTTTAAGTGCTTTTCCTTGTTCTGCTTGAAACATCAATTTAACTTGTTTGATCATGCATGAAAATAGTACAGATGGATAGATTGGATTTTTCTGATCATTTTTCATATATAATTTGTCCAATTTGGAGTTACAGAATAAAAGTTATGAATTTTTGAAGTTTAAATAATATTCTGGAATTTCCTGATTTAAATTAAATCCAGAAATTATAATTATTGCGCCAGCATGACGTCAGCATGACGTCAGTGGTCAACTGCGGCTGGCTGAAGTCAAACCTGACGTGTGGGGCCCACACGTCAGTGACAGGGGGGTTAAACAGGGTTAATTTAATCCTAATTACTAATTAGTGGCGCTGGGGCCCACTAGTCAGTGTCAGGGGGGGTTGACTAACGGTAATTAGTACTAACTAACCACCTGTCCGACAGGGCCCACGCGTCAGTGACCCTGGGGGGGTCAAACCTCAGGTCGGACAGGTCAAACCCGCCGGCGGTTAGTCGCCGGCGAGGTCCGCGGCGTGCAGGGGCCTCGGGTTTCCTCTGTGGTGCTCCAAACGGCGTGCGGCTAGGTGCGTTGGATAGCTAGCTCGACGGCGCGTCGGACGGTGGCCGTGGCTGGCCCTGGGGTGGCCGGAGTCGACGGCGGCGAGCTCGGCTGCGGCTGCCGGAGTTCGGGTGCGGTCGGAATCGACGTTGCAGGGGGTTTGGGGAGGCGTTAGTGCGCGCTGCGTGCTCCTGGTGAGGTGGGGAGCACGATAGTGCGCTCGGTTGGGTGCTACGGTGACCGTGGCCACGACGGCGACATCGCCGGCGGCGTGGAGCTCTCGGCCAAGGTGGGGCTAGGGCCTAGAGGTCGAAAGAGACCAGGGGAGAAGGGGCAAACGATCTGGGGGCTCACCGCGGAGCTGCAGGGATGGTTAGCGGGCTCGGGGACGCGCTGGAGACGACGAATTCGACGGCGACGATGGTCGGAGCCCGAAGAGGGGAACGGCGACGTGGCGGCGATGCAGGGCTTCCGGGGAGCTGTGGAGCGGTGGGGAGGAAGAGGGGGTCGTGGCGGAGCTTCTGAGCTAGTCGGGGGAGCGAGGGGTGGCCGGAGATGGCTGCTACGGTGAACGGCGGCGACGGTGGTGTTCGGCCGTGTGAGAGAGAGAGCGAGGGAGAGGAGGGGAGAGCCGGGGGGAGAGTGAGAGAGAGCAGGGGGGAGGCGTGGCGTCGTCCAGGGCATCGAGGCGAGGAGAGGGAGGGCAGGCAGGCAGGGAGAGAGGTGGCGTGGCGCGGTGGCGCGCGCGCGCGCCGGCCACACTCCCCTCCCTCTGTCGGGACGAAGACGACAGAGGAGGGAGGTGGGCTGGGCCGGCTGCTGGCTGGGCCAGCCAGCTGGCTGGGCCGCACAGTGGAGGAGCCCAGGTAAGCTCCTCCTGTTAATTATTTCTGTTTTTCTAATTTCTGACATTTGTTTTGATTTAAATAATATATTAAATCATTTATTTAACTTATGCCAATTTTTGCAGGAGCTATATATATTATTCCAGAGCTCTTTTATAAATGGCATAATATTTGGGCATATATTAATATATATAATTAATATATTTCCAATGCAAATATTTATGCATTAATTCCAAATGCCCAAAATAAATGTCCATGAGCCACTAAAAATATTGGTTTGATTTTTATCTCTGTCCAATATTTTTAGAGAGCAACATGAGCATTTTTTTGGACCCTTTTGGAGAAATTTTTATTTGGGTCATTTTCAAAATGATTCTGAGGGTTTCACAGATCCCCATTTCAAGTTTCTGATGAAAGAGTAAACATGATGCAACACTCTAATGCATGGCTAACTAGGATGTGACAACTCACCCCCACTCAAAAGAATCTCGTCCCGAGATTTGGGTTCCTCCGGGAAGAAGGCGGGATACTCGAGTCGAAGACGATCCTCCCTTTCCCAAGTTGCTTCATCCTCAGAATGGTGCGACCATTGAACTTTGAGAAACTTGATATTATGACGTCGCGTGGTACGTTCGGCTTGATCGAGGATACGAATGGGGTACTCTCGATATGTAAGATTATCTTGGAGATCAAGCGTTTCGTGGTCCACTCCACGGATAGGATCCGAGAAGCAACGCCTGAGTTGAGAAACGTGGAAGACATCGTGAACTCTGGAGAGGTGCGGAGGTAGTTCCAACTGGTAGGCAACTTCTCCTCGTTTGGCAAGAATGCGAAAAGGTCCAATGTAACGAGGAGCCAATTTGCCTTTGATACCGAAACGATGGGTTCCCTTCAGAGGGGTGACCCGAAGATAAGCCTTCTCGTCAACCTCGAAAGTCATAGCCTTATGTTTTCGGTCATATTGACTCTTTTGACGAGATTGGGCTGTTTTCAACTTTTCACGAACGATACGAACTTGTTCTTCTGCTTCCTGAATCATATCCGGGCCAAAGAATTGTCTTTCCCCGGTCTCTGACCAGTTAAGGGGTGTTCGACATCGTCGTCCATAGAGAACTTCAAAAGGGGCTTTACCCAAGCTAGATTGATAGCTGTTGTTGTAAGCGAATTCGGCAAATGGAAGGCACTTCTCCCAGTCCATTCCGAACGAGATAACAGAGGCTCGAAGCATGTCTTCTAGAATCTGATTGACGCGTTCCACTTGACCACTTGACTGAGGGTGGAAAGCGGTGCTAAAAGAGAGACGAGTTCCCATAGCATTTTGGAAACTTTCCCAAAATCGAGAGGTGAAAAGACTTCCTCGATCCGAGTTAATTTCCAAAGGAACACCATGGAGAGACACTATTCGGGAGATGTACAAATCTGCCAGCTGACTAGCGGTTATACTCTCACGAATAGGTAAGAAATGAGCTACTTTGGAAAGACGATCGACCACGATGAAAATAGCATTATTCCCTCTCTTGGTCCTAGGAAAACCGGTAATGAAATCCATACCAATTTTATCCCATTTCCATTCAGGAATAGCTAAGGGTTGAAGGGTGCCAGCAGGCCGTTGGTGCTCTGCTTTTACACGACGACAGACGTCGCAATTTGCAATATACTGAGCAATTTCTCTCTTCATCCTAGTCCACCAGAACCTCTGGCGTAGGTCCTGATACATTTTAGTGCTACCGGGATGAATGGTGAGAGGAGATTCATGAGCTTCCTTAAGGATCAACTACCGCAGATGCTGGTTCTTGGGAACCACTAGACGGTTCTCAAAGTACACAACACCATGATCATTTGTGGAGAAACAACTAGCACCTCCGCTAGCAATGTTCTCTTTGATTTTAGATATTCCCTTATCTCGCTTTTGGGCAGCGATGATTTGATCCGTAAGAGTAGGTTTTGCTACCAAGGTGGAAAGAAAACCTTGAGGAACAATGTGAAGGTTAAGCTTCCGAAATTCCTCATGGAGAAGCGGTTGACTTTGTTGTAACATCAGGTTGTTACAATAAGATTTACGACTTAGCGCATCAGCCATGACGTTGGCTTTCCCTGGGGTGTAGGTTATTCCTAAGTCGAAGTCTGTGATCAATTCAACCCAACGTCTTTGCCTGAGATTCAAATCCGGTTGGGTGAAAATGTACTTCAGACTTTGGTGATCAGTAAAAATTTCGCAACGATTACCAAGGAGGTAATGTCGCCAGGTCTTAAGTGCATAGACTACGGCTGCAAGCTCTAGATCATGAGTAGGATAATTCTCCTCATGTGGGTGCAATTGCCGTGAAGCGTAAGCAATTACGTGTCGATCTTGCATGAGAATGCAACCTAGTCCTTGTCGCGAGGCGTCGCAGTAGATAACAAAGTCCTTGGAGAAGTCTGGCGGTACCAGCACGGGAGCAGAAGTCAGGCGTCTTTTCAGTTCCTGAAAGCTGTGCTCACATTGTGGAGTCCATTCGAACTTTTTATCTTTCTTGAGGAGTTCGGTTAGAGGTTTAGCAACCTTGGAGAAGTTCTCGACAAAGCGACGACAATAGCTCGCTAAGCCTAGAAAACTCCGAACTTGCTTGACCGATTCAGGCGGAGTCCAATTAAGGACGGCTTGAACTCGCTCAGGGTTAACAGCAATACCTTTACCAGATATTACATGACCCAGATAGGTCACTTCTGACAACCAGAATTCACATTTTGAAAATTTGGCATAAAGGCGATGCTCTCGAAGTTTCTTCAACACTAGCCTTAAATGTTCGGCATGTTCTTCCTCGTTCTTGGAGTAGATGAGTATATCATCGAGATAAACTACGACGAATTTATCCAAATACTCCATGAAGATTGAGTTCATTAACCGAGAAAAGGTGGCTGGAGCGTTGGTTAAACCGAAGGACATGACGGTGTACTCGTATTGGCCATAACGAGTAACAAAGGCCGTTTTAGGAATGTCCCCGTTTCTGATTTTGATTTGATGGTAGCCCAACCTCAAATCCATCTTGGAGAAGACTGAGGATCCAGCGAGCTGATCGTACAGGTCGTTGATCCTGGGAAGTGGATATTTGTTCTTGATTGTGACCAAATTGACAGGTCGGTAATCTACAACCATCCGGTCCGTACCATCCTTCTTCTTGACGAATAGGACGGGGCAAGCCCACGGAGATGAACTAGGGCGGATGAAACCCTTTTTCAAGGACTCATCGAGTTGTTTCTTAAGCTCGGCTAGTTCTAGGGGTGCCATCTTATAGGGTCTTCTAGCAATCGGAACGGTTCCTGGAATGAGATCTATTACGAACTCAACATCCCTGTCAGGTGGAACACCTGGCAATTCCTCTGGGAAGACATCCGGGAAGTCACAGACTACCGGCACGTCCTCAAGGTCTGGCAAAGGGCTGGCGTTAAGAGAATATAATTGTCGCTTGGCTATTCGGGTCAAGACATTGACTATCTTCCCCGAAGGATGGGTGAGTTGAACAGTCCTAGAGAAGCAATCAATTTTGGCTTGATGAGCTGACATCCAGTCCATACCCAAAATGATATTAATATCTGAAGATTTAAGGGCTATCAAAGATGTGAGAAAAACAAGTCTGTCGACTTGGATTTCATTTCCATGGCTTACTCTAGAGGTTTGCCATTTGGATCCCGGAGTTTGAATTACCATAGAGGTTGAATATCACCGAATGCGACGTTATGCAAGCGAGCATAGTTTTCAGATATAAAAGAATGAGAGGCTCCTGTATCGAAAAGAACAGATGCCGGGTGGCAATTAACAAGAAGCGTACCGAGAACGACGTTGGGATCCTCTTGAGCTTCTTCGGCAGAGATACAGTTGACATGGCCACGTGAAGCGGTGACCGGCTTGGCGTGGAATATTTTCCCTGTCGGCTTGCCACGGCCAACAGCTTTAGCAGACTGGTTGGGGTTGGTCTGGGGACACTCACGCATATAGTGACCAGATTCCCCACATTTGAAACAAGTCACGGAACTGGTACGTGGAGGAGCATTGTTGGTTGGACCCCCATAGGGTTTGGTCGGTGCAGACTGTTGAACAGGGCGAGGCGCCTGGAAAGATGGCCTCGGTGTGAACCTGGGTGGCAGGGCGGTGTTGGGCACCCACACGCGGCGCTTCTGAGGACCAGCACCGGATGAGGAACCCATGTCACGGCCATGCTTGCTTGTTGCATCATAATCAGTCTGACCAGTTTCAGCACTGATGGCCTTGTTAACAAGTTTCTGAAAGGATGTGCACTCATGCAGACGGAGGTCGCGGCGAAGCTCAGGACTAAGGCCCTTACGGAACCTTGCTTGCTTCTTGGCGTCAGTAGACACTTCCTCAGTTGCATATCGGGCGAGATTACCAAACTCCCTGCTATAGGCATCCACAGAAAGTCGGCCTTGGGTGAAACTGCAAAATTCTTCACGTTTACGGTCCATGAGACCCTCCGGAATGTGATGTTCACGGAAAGCCTCGCTGAACTCAGCCCAAGTAGTGACATGGCCCGCTGGGCGCATAGCTCCATAATTCTCCCACCATAGACTGGCGGGGCCTTCAAGATGATATGCAGCAAAGGTGACCTTGTCAGCCTCCGCTACCAGCGCGGAACGCAGTTTGTGAGAGATACTGCGAAGCCAGTCATCAGCGTCGAGAGGCTCGACGGAGTGGTGGAACGTGGGTGGATGCAATTTGATAAAATCACTGAGTGACACCACGTTAGTCCTCTGATGGTGTGCTGTGTTCTGTTCAATACGCTCCAACAAACGGTTTGTCTCCCGCTTGTTTCTCTCAGCTTCCATCATAACCTCGGCTAGTGAAGGAGGATGAGGCAGATTTGCATCCCTGGCTTCACTGCCTTCGGCCTGCTCTTGGGAAGCAGGGTTAGCGCGCGTGTTGACCATCCTAGGTAAACAAGACAATGATTTAGTCAGGATGGTAAAATTCCGACATAGGATACATAATGTAAGGAATAACTCGGAATGCAAGATGATCATCCGTATGACATGGTAGATACAGAAACTGCTTCTTTTATTCCATCGTCATACACACCATACAGGGTTTAGTACAAGACCAAACAAGTACTATTACGTTGAAAAGAGGATTACATCTCATCGAAGGCATCCCAAGCTCCTATACATTATTTTTCTACACCTCCGGAAAGAGTACAAACTAGGTCATATCTCACGAGTCACGCGGGACGATAGAAGACACAGCTAGTGCGAACTAGTGATACTACCACTAACTCAGACCGATCCGTAGTAGTCCTCGTAGAAGTCACCTCCATAGCCTGGAAGCTCAACATGTTCATCCGGAAACAGACGATCTCGCGGAGCTTGTGGACCATAGGGGCTAGGATGAGGCCTTGGACCAACAGACGGTGGCCTGCGGGGACCGCGAGGTGGGGTGATGCCTCCTACATCACGCCAAACCATTACGTCCGGCAGAGCAGATCTCACAGGATAGAGATCACGCATATCTGAATATCCAGCTTGCACCGCCGGTGCGAACCGAGTCAAAGTGGCCCAGTGGTCAGCACGGGTATTGAAGAGCTCTAACCTTAAGGCCCGATTTTCACGGTCCTTATCCTCGAGCATCTCAGCAGTGGTGCGAGTCCGTGAATCCTCCTAAGTGGGGTCAGCATAGATAGCCTGGAGATATCCTTGTGCTCCCGGAAGTGATCCTGGCATATACCGGAAATCAGAGTCCCGAAATAAACCAGATCTGACTCGCATAATGGTCATCATAGAGTAGGCGGCGTCCTGCACAGCCATCTCAATAGTAACCCCGAGTCCATAGGAGCAGTGAAGAGGCTCGGTGGATCCAGGATAAGATGGAAATATCCTGACAGTGCAGAGATACTGGCTTTGATTAAAATCTCGGAATTGCTCTTCGACCGTGTACTCGGGATACCAGCGGTATCCAGCCTCAGTCATTACCCTGACCAACTTAGCAGTATGGCCGGGTACATCTAGACATCGAGTCAGGCGAACCACTTGATTGAGGTCGCGAGTGGCCATCTGAAAGCGCAATCATAATGCAAAGGCATTAGAACTTCTAGCAAAATTTCGGCAGCATAACAGCTGTAAATGCTCAAGAAGGATTTGAGACATCGATCTAGCTGGTAACACCTCATATCACTTTGTGGCCTCACGCACGGTATCCCCACGGGTGTCGTCTTACCTTTTCCCGGGACCGTTTGCGCCTTTTGGCTCACGTATATGATAGTGTCGCTAGCATCCATATGATAAGGAGCCCGGGCTGACATGACTAGTCGTAAACCCAAAGTGGCACAGACTTACAGGGACAGGCATCCATGACCCAGCTTCGAACGTGTCGGTCATCAGCAAGTGGGTCCGGGCTGTAGCACTGGGCTAGCAGGACTCCGGTAAACCGGGCTGTAGCGGGCTAACAGGACTCCGGTACTCAAAGCGTGACATTTCCCCGAAGGGACAGACACAGGAACGAAGAAGGACACATGCCGGCCAGCCTAAGTGTTCCAGAGCAGTAGCAAGCTACCATGGCTCAGCGGTAACACCAGGAGACATTTCCCGGTAAGAGAGGCTACTAAAGATAAACAACTAGATAGTCAGATCCCACACATACCAAGCATTTCAATCATACACACAATATGCTCGATATGTGCAAATACAACGAAGCATCACAACATGACTCTACGACACAAGTACTTTATTTAAGGCTCAGGGAGCCATACATATCATACAAAAAGGTACGGGTCTCACGACCCAACATACAAGTCATACAGTCATACAAACCAGCAGCGGAAGTAACTTGTCTGAGTACAGACAACTAGTAAAATAAAAGAGGCTTGGAAAGCCTAGCTATACTACGTGGTCCTTCACAAGCTCAGGGTCACCACCTGGGTCTTTAGCCTACTCGTTGATGTCAACGTCTACATAGAACCCATCAGAAGGGGTTGCAGCGTCTTCTGTAAAAATGTAGATTATAGCAACATGAGTACAAAGGTACTCAGCAAGACTTACATCAGATCCTACATACATGCATAGTATCAAGAAGGGTTGGTGGAGTTATTGCAGCAAGCCAGCTTTGACTCTTGGCTAGGCTAACCTACGATACTCCAACTTGAAATGGTTTTGCGCACACGAGTCCACTACTCACCACTTCAATACACTACCGAGGATCCACCTCCGTCTTCCTACGGAAGAGCCATCCTCGGCACTCACACTTATCTTGAGGCTTTTAGTAGTTTCCATTTACTTGTCTATGAACTGTATAGGCAACCAAGTAGTCCTTTACCGCGGACGCGGCTATTCGAATAGATCATGTTAACCCTGCAGGGGTGTACTTCTTCATACATGTTTCCACCACTTAGCGTCTGCACATGACATGTGCTCGGCAGACTTCAAGCGAAAGCCGACGTGGGTGTAGACCACGACCTACCTAACACTTAAGCCTCTAGTCCAGGTTTATCGCCTATTCAGGTTCCATCCGCAGGGAGTCCGGCCGAGGTTTCCCATACGGCCCCGAACGATGTGAACAGGGTTCCCGAGATACCTAACGGGTATTCGGTACACCATGCCACGTACCTACCGCATCACAGCCCACCCCTACGGTCAGCGCTGTCCACGGCCTCCAGTAGGCTACAAACACCAGAAACTACTTGCAACTCCTGGACAGAGAGCTAGGGTGAATAAGAAGTCGAGCGGGGTCATATTTCAGGGCCCAATGCATGGTAGTAGCTGTATCTTAAATCACATATACAGATCTCAGTGCTTAAGGTCGGCTTCAATGAAACAACCCACCATGTACTCCTACATGGCCTCTCATCGATACCTTTACCAAATCGTGTTCACCACACCATTCTCATTACCGACATAATCATTTCACTCTAGCCCATCACCCAGATGAACCAGACCTGACACGACTCTAAGCATAGCAGGCATAGCAAGGTAGGAACAACACATACATAGGGCTCAATCAACTCCTACACATGCTAGTGGGTTTCATCTAGTTATTGTGGCAATGACAGGTCATGCAGAGGAAATGGGTTCAACTACCGTAGCACACAGCAGTTTGAATCGCGTTGTCTTAATGCAGTAAAAGAGAGCAGGAGCGAGAACATGGGATTGTATCGATATGATCAAATGGTTGGTTGCTTGCCTGATGGTTCGATGCACTGATACGGTTCTTCGTTAGGGTAATCACGGTACTCCTCGGAGGCAGAACCTGTCGCAAAGGACACCGATACACAACCATCACCAAACAATGTGCAACAATATGATGCATGCATGAAACATAGCAATATGAGTGTGTTGGGCTAATGCAACTAAAACAAGAGGGGTTTGAACAAATTTGAATCAAAGATTCAAATTTCAAACTCAAACATGGTCTCTTTAAGTGCTTTTCCTTGTTCTGCTTGAAACATCAATTTAACTTGTTTGATCATGCATGAAAATAGTACAAATGGATAGATTGGATTTTTCTGATCATTTTTCATATATAATTTGTCCAATTTGGAGTTACAGAATAAAAGTTATGAATTTTTGAAGTTTAAATAATATTCTGGAATTTCCTGATTTAAATTAAATCCAGAAATTATAATTATTGCGCCAGCATGACGTCAGCATGACGTCAGTGGTCAACTGCGGCTGGCTGAAGTCAAACCTGACGTGTGGGGCCCACACGTCAGTGACAGGGGGGTTAAACAGGGTTAATTTAATCCTAATTACTAATTAGTGGCGCTGGGGCCCACTAGTCAGTGTCAGGGGGGGTTGACTAACGGTAATTAGTACTAACTAACCACCTGTCCGACAGGGCCCACGCGTCAGTGACCCTGGGGGGGTCAAACCTCAGGTCGGACAGGTCAAACCCGCCGGCGGTTAGTCGCCGGCGAGGTCCGCGGCGTGCAGGGGGCTCGGGTTTCCTCTGTGGTGCTCCAAACGGCGTGCGGCTAGGTGCGTTGGATAGCTAGCTCGACGGCACGTCGGACGGTGGTCGTGGCTGGCCCTGGGGTGACCGGAGTCGACGGCGGCGAGCTCGGCTGCGGCTGCCGGAGTTCGGGTGCGGTCGGAATCGACGTTGCAGGGGGTTTGGGGAGGCGTTAGTGCGCGCTGCGTGCTCCTGGTGAGGTGGGGAGCACGATAGTGCGCTCGGTTGGGTGCTACGGTGACCGTGGCCACGACGGCGACATCGCCGGCGGCGTGGAGCTCTCGGCCAAGGTGGGGCTAGGGCCTAGAGGTCGAAAGAGACCAGGGGAGAAGGGGGAAACGATCCGGGGGCTCACCGCGGAGCTGCAGGGATGGTTAGCGGGCTCGGGGACGCGCTGGAGACGACGAATTCGACGGCGACGATGGTCGGAGCTCGAAGAGGGGAACGGTGACGTGGCGGCGATGCAGGGCTTCCGGGGAGCTGTGCAGCGGTGGGGAGGAAGAGGGGGTCGTGGCGGAGCTTCTGAGCTAGTCGGGGGAGCGAGGGGTGGCCGGAGATGGCTGCTACAGCGAACGGCGGCGACGGTGGTGTTCGGCCGTGTGAGAGAGAGAGCGAGGGAGAGGAGGGGAGAGCCGGGGGGAGAGTGAGAGAGAGCAGGGGGGGAGGCGTGGCGTCGTCCAGGGCATCGAGGCGAGGAGAGGGAGGGCAGGCAGGCAGGGAGAGAGGTGGCGTGGCGCGGTGGCGCACGCGCGCGCCGGCCACACTCCCCTCCCTCTGTCGGGACGAAGACGACAGAGGAGGGAGGTGGGCTGGGCCAGCCAGCTGGCTGGGCCGCACAGTGGAGGAGCCCAGGTAAGCTCCTCCTGTTAATTATTTCTGTTTTTCTAATTTCTGACATTTGTTTTGATTTAAATAATATATTAAATCATTTATTTAACTTATGCCAATTTTTGCAGGAGCTATATATATTATTCCAGAGCTCTTTTATAAATGGCATAATATTTGGGCATATATTAATATATATAATTAATATATTTCCAATGCAAATATTTATGCATTAATTCCAAATGCCCAAAATAAATGTCCATGAGCCACTAAAAATATTGGTTTGATTTTTATCTCTGTCCAATATTTTCAGAGAGCAACATGAGCATTTTCTTCGACCCTTTTGGAGAAATTTTTATTTGGGTCATTTTCAAAATGATTCTGAGGGTTTCACAGATCCCCATTTCAAGTTTCTGATGAAAGAGTAAACATGATGCAACACTCTAATGCATGGCTAACTAGGATGTGACACCAGGGATGATGGGTCCCACCAGTCGGCGGGCGTAGGAAAGACGGCGAAAGCACCACCAGTCGGCCCGGATGGGAGTCGGCCACCAGAAGTCGGCCGGCCCTCCCACGGGCCCCACGCGCCATTAATCAGACACGACAAGTAGTGGCCACAGTGATCGCCCGCCAGACGGCGGAGCTGTCGCCACGACCTCATGACCGAGCCTGAGTCATTAGAGGCACGGCTACAGTAATCTGCAGCCGGCAAGACCAGCCCGCGGTGGACGCGGCCTGTCGGCTCCGTACCGAGCCAGTCAGTGGGGCCCACCAGTCGGCGGGCCCCAGGAGTCGGCGGATAAGACGGCAGCCAAAGAGACTGACGGCTGGGCCCACGCCTAGCCGGATTATCATTGTACCCCTGGGGGGTAGGCCTATATAAACCCCCCAGGGCATCCATGCAAAGGGTTGGAATCCATTAGCACTAGACCAGATCATATAGGAAGGAGAGAGCTAGCCTTGCCTTCTCCTACCTCCAGGAAACAGCTCGAGGAGCAACCGTGTAAACACTTTGCCATAGTGATCATGCGAAGACCCCGTAGAGCAGCAGTAGGGGTATTATCTCCCCAGAGAGCCCTAAAGCTGGGTAAGATTCGCCGGCGTGCATATCTTCGCCTTATCCCGTTTCCAGGCACCCGCGACGTTCTACTCGCCCCCACCATGATAAGCCATCCTTTGGCATATGTCGCACCCAAACCCCGACATGGGCTAAGCACCTTAGTAGAGAAAGCTAAAACTGACTGTCATGATAAGGCGAGAGTTGGTCGCTGTTCGAGAGGTCTCAAGTTCCTAAAGACTTATGTCACTTAGAGCGAGGAGTCGGCTTTGTCCGGCTTAAGGCGTGTATAGCGCCCCGAATTCGGCCTTATGAATACTAGGGGCTTCGCCAAAATTTAAAATTTTAGACTTTTGTGGCTAAGTGAGAGTGATAAAGCATTATAGTCCGATTGCCTTGTTCGTTGCGCTGAGCACCTCCCACGAAGGACTGAGCAATGGGAAAAAGAGTGCTCAGATTCATCCCGAACACCCCAGCACTCGTGGCATGGGGGCAGAAGCCGACGACTGGCCATCTCTCAGATTTGATAAACAGCCGCACAGAAGGTAATATTTTAAATTCAAACAACCGTTGCATAGCGCATATGAACAAGTTTTCATAATACAGGATCAGACGAGCAAGTTCATTCAAAAATTACATTCTTCGCACACTCGTCCGCCACAAGATGGGCACCCTTCAGGACACCCTCATAATACATCTCAGGGTGGTGATGCTCCTTGCCCTGCGGCGGCCCCTCCTTCACTAGCTTCTCGGCGTCCATCTTGGCCCAGTGCACCTTCGCACGGGCAAAGGCCCGGTGTGCACCTTCGATGCAGACGGACCGCTTTATGACCTCCAACCGTGGGCAGGCATCTACAAGCCGCCTAATGATGTCTACTACACAACCTTCTTCTTGTATACGTTGTTGGGCCTCCAAGTGTAGAGGTTTGTAGGACAGTAGCAAATTTCCCTCAAGTGGATGACCTAAGATTTATCAATCCGTAGGAGGCATAGGATGAAGATGGTCTCTCTCAAGCAACCCTGCAATCAAATAACAAAGAGTCTCTTGTGTCCCCAACACACCCAATACAATGGTAAATTGTATAGGTGCACTAGTTCGGCAAAGAGATAGTGATACAAGTGCAATATGGATAGTAGATAAAGGTATTTGTAATCTGAAATTATAAAAACAGCAAGGTAACGAATGATAAAAGTGAGCGTAAACGGTATTGCAATGATAGGAAACAAGGCCTAGGGTTCATACTTTCGCTAGTGTAAGTTCCCTCAACAATACTAACATAATTGGATCACATAACTATCCCTCAACATGCAACAAAGAGTCACTCCAAAGTCACTAATAGCGGAGAACAAACGAAGAGATTATGGTAGGGTATGAAACCACCTCAAAGTTATTCTTTCCAATCAATCCGTTGGGCTATTCCTATAAGTGTCACAAAAATCCCTAGAGTTCATACTAGAATAACACCTTAAGATACAAATCAACCAAAACCCTAATGTCACCTAGATACTCCAATGTCACCTCAAGTATCCGTGGGCATGATTATACGATATGCATCACACAATCTCAATTCATCTATTCAAACCAACACATCAAACCTCAAAGAGTGCCCCAAAGTTTCTACCGGAGAATCACGACGAAAACGTGTGCCAACCCCTATGCATAGGTTCATGGGCGGAACCCGCAAGTTGATCACCAAAACATACATCAAGTGAATCACGTGATATCCCATTGTCACCACAGATACGCACGGCAAGACATACATCAAGTGTTCTTAAATCATTAAAGACTCAATCCGATAAGATTACTTCAAGGGGAAAACTCAATCCATTACAAGAGAGTAGAGGGGGAGAAGCAACATAAGATCCAGCTATAATACCAAAGCTCGCGATACATCAAGATCGTGCCAAATCAGGAACACGGGAGAGAGAGAGAGAGAGATCAAACACATAGCTACTGGTACATACCCTCAGCCCCGAGGGTGAACTACTCCCTCCTCGTCATGGAGAGCGCCGAGAAGATGAAGATGGCCACCGGTGAGGGATCCCCCTCCGGAAGGGTGCCGGAACAGGGTCCCGATTGACTTTTGGTGGCTACAGAGGCTTGCGGCGGCGGAACTCCCGATCTAATCTCCGTTCTGGAAGTTTTAGGTTACGTAGGTATATATGGGTGCAGGAGGTACGTCGATGGACTGAAGGGGGGGGCACGAGGCAGGGGTGTGCGCCCCCTACCCTCGCGAGCTTCTCCTTCATCTTTTGACATAGGGTCCATGTCTATCCGGTAGGTTTCCTTCCAAAAATAACTTCTCCAGTTGATTTCATTCTGTTTCGACTCCGTTTGATATTCCTTTTCTTCGAAACACTGAAATAGGCAAAAAAACAGCAAATCTGGGCTGGGCCTCCGGTTAATAGGTTAGTCCCGAAATTAATATAAAAGTGGATAATAAAGCCCACTATTTCCCAAAAAAGTAGATAATATAGCATGGAGCAATAAAAAATTATAGATACGTTGGAGACGTATCAAGCATCCCCAAGCTTAATTCCTGGTCGTCCTCAAGTAGGTAAATGATAAAAAAAAGATAATTTTTTATGTGGAATGCTAGTTGGCATAATTTCAATGTAAATCTTCTTACTTGTGATATGAATATTCAGATCCGAAAGATTCAAGACAAAAGTTCATATTGACATAAAAATAGTAATACTTCAAGCATACTAACTAAGCAATTATGTCTTCTCAAAATAACATGGCCAAAGAAAGTTCATCCCTACAAAATCATATATTTTAGTCATGCTCCATTTTTGTCACACAAGAATGCTCTCATCCTGCACAACCCCGATGACAAGCCAAGCAATTGTTTCATACCTTAATAATTTCAAACTCATAAACTTTCTAACGTAGGGTCCAAGTCTATCCGGTAGGTTTCCTTCCAAAAATAACTTCTCCAGTTGATTTCGTTCCGTTTCGACTCTGTTTGATATTCCTTTTCTTCGAAACACTGAAATAGGCAAAAAAAACAGCAAATCAGGGCTGGGCCTCCGGTTAATAGGTTAGTCCCGAAAGTAATATAAAAGTGGATAATAAAGCCCAATATTGCCCAAAATAGTAGATAATATAGCATGGAGCAATCAAAAATTATAGATACGTTGGAGACGTATGAAGGAAATATGCCCTAGAGGCAATAATAAAGTTATTATTTATTTCCTTATAATCATGATAAATGTTTATTATTCATGCTAGAATTGTATTTACCGGAAACATAATACATGTGTGAATACATAGACAAACAAAGTGTCACTAGTATGCCTCTACTTGACTAGCTCGTTAATCAAAGATGGTTATGTTTCCTAACCATGAACAATGAGTTGTTATTTGATTAACGAGGTCACATCATTAGTAGAATGATCTGATTGACATGACCCATTCCATTAGCTTAGCACCCGATCGTTTAGTATGTTGCTATTGCTTTCTTCATGACTTATACATGTTCCTATGACTATGAGATTATGCAACTCCCGTTTACCGGAGGAACACTTTGGGTACTACCAAACGTCACAACGTAACTGGGTGATTATAAAGGAGTACTACAGGTGTCTCCAATGGTCGATGTTGGGTTGGCGTATTTCGAGATTAGGATTTGTCACTCCGATTGTTGGAGAGGTATCTCTGGGCCCTCTCGGTAATACACATCACATAAGCCTTGCAAGCATTACAACTAATATGTTAGTTGTGAGATGATGTATTACGGAACGAGTAAAGAGACTTGCCGGTAATGAGATTGAACTAGGTATTGGATACCGACGATCGAATCTCGGGCAAGTAACATACCGATGATAAAGGGAACAACGTATGTTGTTATGCGGTCTGACCGATAAAGATCTTCGTAGAATATGTAGGAGCCAATATGGGCATCCAGGTCCCGCTATTGGTTATTGACCGGAGACGTGTCTCGGTCATGTCTACATTGTTCTCGAACCCGTAGGGTCCGCACGCTTAAGGTTACGATGACAGTTATATTATGAGTTTACATGTTTTGATGTACCGAAGGAGTTCGGAGTCCCGGATGAGATCGGGGACATGACGAGGAGTCTCGAAATGGTCGAGACGTAAAGATTCATATATTGGATGATATGGTTAGGCCAAGGGGTCAAGCCCATGAGGCTTTAGGTCGGTGCAAAAAGGAGTCTTGCGGAGGCCAGGGGGCCAAACGCCGGAGACCCTAGCGTCTGGCCCTGGGCCAGATGCCGAGGCCCATGGCGTCTGGGCCAGACGCCAAGGATTGTGGCGTTTGGTCCTGGAGTCCGAGTGGGACTCTTGCCTTTCGGGCAAAACCGACTTTGAGGAGGCTTTTGCTCCAAGTTTCGACCCCGGGGCTCAACATATAAATAGAGGGGTAGGGCTAGCTCCAAAGACACAAGAAGTTGATCCACGTGATCTATTCCTTAGCCGCGTGCGGCGCCCCCAGCCACCATATTCCTCGATAATACTGTAGCGGAGTTTAGGCGAAGCCCTGCTGCTGTAGTTCATCAAGATCGTCACCACGCCGTCGTGCTGACGGAACTCTTCCCCGACACTTTGCTGGATCGGAGTCCGGGGATCGTCATCGAGCTGAACGTGTGCTCGAACTCGGAGGTGCCGTAGTTTTGGTGCTTGATTGGTTGGATCGAGAAGACGCACGACTACTTCCTCTACGTCGTGTCATCGCTTCCGCAGTCGGTCTGCGTTGGGTACGTAGACAATACTCTCCCCTCGTTGCTATGCATCACATGATCTTGCGTGTGCGTAGGAAAAATTTTGAAATTACTACGAAACCCAACAGTGGGATCCGAGCCAGGTTATTTATGTTGATGTTATATGCACGAGTAGAACACAAGTGAGTTGTGGACGATACAAGTCATACTGCCTACCAGCATGTCATACTTTGGTTCGGCGGTATTGTTGGACGAGACGACCCGGACCAACCTTACGCGTACGCTTACGCAAGACCGGTTCCCAAGACGTGCTTTGCACAGAGATGGCTTGCGGGCGACTGCCTCTCCAACTTTAGTTGAACCAAGTATGGCTACGCCCGGTCCTTGCGAAGGTTAAAACGGAGTCTATTTGACAAACTATCGTTGTGGTTTTGATGCGTAGGTGAGATTGGTTCTTACTTAAGCCCGTAGCAGCCACGTAAAACATGCAACAACAAAGTAGAGGACGTCTAACTTGTTTTTGCAGGGCATGTTGTGATGTGATATGGTCAAGGCATGATGCTGAATTTTATTGTATGAGATGATCATGTTTTTGTAACCAAGTTATCGGCAACTGGCAGGAGCCATATGGTTGTCGCTTTATTGTATGCAATGCAATCGTGATGTAATGCTTTACTTTATTACTAAACGGTAGTGATAGTCGTGGAAGCATAAGATTGGCGAGACGACAACGATGCTACGATGGAGATCAAGGTGTCGCGCCGGTGACGATGGTGATCATGACGGTGATTTGGAGATGGAGATCACAAGCACAAGATGATGATGGCCATATCATATCACTTATATTGATTGCATGTGATGTTTATCTTTTTATGCATCTTATCTTGCTTTGATTGACGGTAGCATTATAAGATGATCTCTCACTAAATTATCAAGAAGTGTTCTCCCTGAGTATGCACCGTTGCGAAAGTTCTTCGTGCTGAGACACCACGTGATGATCGGGTGTGATAGGCTCTACGTTCAAATACAACGGGTGCAAAACAGTTGCGCACGCAGAATACTCAGGTTAAACTTGACGAGCCTAGCATATGCAGATATGGCCTCGGAACACGGAGACCGAAAGGTTGAGCGTGAATCATATAGTAGATATGATCAACATAATGATGTTCACCGATGAAACTACTCCATCTCACGTGATGATCGGACATGGTTTAGTTGATTTGGATCACGTGGTCACTTAGAGGATTAGAGGGATGTCTATCTAAGTGGGAGTTCTTTAGTAATATGATTAATTGAACTTATAATTTATCATGAACTTAGTCCCTGATAGTATCTTGCTTGTTTATGTTGATTGTAGATAGATGGCTCGTGCTGTTGTTCCGTTGAATTTTAATGCGTTCCTTGAGAAAGCAAAGTTGAAAGATGATGGTAGCAATTACACGGACTGGGTTCGTAACTTGAGGATTATCCTCATTGCTGCACAGAAGAATTACGTCCTGGAAGCACCGCTGGGTGCCAGGCCTGCTGCTGGAGCAACACCAGATGTTGTGAACATCTGGCAGAGCAAAGCTGATGACTACTCGATAGTTCAGTGTGCCATGCTTTACGGCTTAGAATCGGGACTTCAACGACGTTTTGAACGTCATGGAGCATATGAGATGTTCCAGGAGTTGAAGTTAATATTTCAAGCAAATGCCCGAATTGAGAGATATGAAGTCTCCAATAAGTTCTATAGCTGCAAGATGGAGGAGAACAGTTCTGTCAGTGAGCATATACTCAAAATGTCTGGGTATAATAATCACTTGATTCAATTGGGAGTTAATCTTCTGGATGATTGCGTCATTGACAGAATTCTCCAATCACTGCCACCAAGTTACAAGAGCTTCGTGATGAACTATAATATGCAAGGGATGAACAAGACTATTCCCGAGCTCTTCGCAATGCTGAAAGCTGCGGAGGTAGAAATCAAAAAGGAGCATCAAGTGTTGATGGTTAACAAAACCACTAGTTTCAAGAAAAAGGGCAAAGGAAAGAAGAAAGGGAACTTCAAGAAGAACAGCAAGCCAGTTGCTGCTCAAGAGAAGAAACCCAAGTCTGGACCTAAGCCTGAAACTGAGTGCTTCTACTGCAAGCAGACTGGTCACTGGAAGCGGAACTGCCCCAAGTATTTGGCGGATAAGAAGGATGGCAAGTTGAACAAAGGTATATGTGATATACATGTTATTGATGTCTACCTTACTAATGCTCGCAGTAGCACCTGGGTATTTGATACTGGTTCTGTTGCTAATATTTGCAACTCGAAACAGGGGCTACGGATTAAGCGAAGATTGCTAAGGACGAGGTGACGATGCGCGTGGGAAACGGTTCCAAAGTCGATGTGATCGCAGTCGGCACGCTACCTCTACATCTACCTTCGGGATTAATATTAGACCTAAGTAATTGTTATTTGGTGCCAGCGTTGAGCATGAACATTATATCTAGATCTTGTTTAATGCGAGACGGTTATTCATTTAAATCAGAGAATAATGGTTGTTCTATTTATATGAGTAATATCTTTTATGGTCATGCACCCTTGAAGAGTGGTCTATTCTTATTAAATCTCAATAGTAGTAATACACATATTCATAATGTTGAAACCAAAAGATGCAGAGTTGATAATGAAAGTGCAACTTATTTGTGGCACTGTCGTTTAGGTCATATCGGTATAAAGCGCATGAAGAAACTCCATACTGATGGACTTTTGGAACCACTTGATTATGAATCACTTGGTACTTGCGAACCGTGCCTCATGGGCAAGATGACTAAAACACCGTTCTCCGGTACTATGGAGAGAGCAACAGATTTGTTGGAAATCATACATACCGATGTATGTGGTCCGATGAATATTGAGGCTCGAGGCGGATATCGTTATTTTCTCACCTTCACAGATGATTTGAGCAGATATGGATATATCTACTTAATGAAGCATAAGTCTGAAACATTTGAAAAGTTCAAAGAATTTCAGAGTGAAGTTGAAAATCATCGTAACAAGAAAATAAAGTTTCTACGATCTGATCGTGGAGGAGAATATTTGAGTTACGAGTTTGGTGTACATTTGAAAAATTGTGGAATAGTTTCACAACTCACGCCACCCGGAACACCACAGCGCAATGGTGTGTTCGAACGTCGTAATCGTACTTTACTAGATATGGTGCGATCTATGATGTCTCTTACAGATTTACCGCTATCATTTTGGGGTTATGCTTTAGAGACGGCCGCATTCACGTTAAATAGGGCACCATCAAAATCCGTTGAGACGACGCCTTATGAACTGTGGTTTGGCAAGAAACCAAAGTTGTCGTTTCTTAAAGTTTGGGGCTGCAATGCTTATGTGAAAAAGCTTCAACCTGATAAGCTCGAACCCAAATCAGAGAAATGTGTCTTCATAGGATACCCAAAGGAAACTGTTGGGTACACCTTCTATCACAGATCCGAAGGCAAGACATTCGTTGCTAAGAATGGATCATTTCTAGAGAAGGAGTTTCTCTCGAAAGAAGTGAATGGGAGGAAAGTGGAACTTGACGAGGTAACTGTACCTGCTCCCTTACTGGAAAGTAGTTCATCACAGAAAACTGTTTCAGTGACACCTACACCAGTTAGTGAGGAAGCCAATGATAATGATCATGAAACTTCAGATCAAGATACTACTGAACTTCGTAGATCAACCAGAGTAAGATCCGCGCCAGAGTGGTACGGTAATCCTGTTCTGGAAGTCATGCTACTAGATCATGATGAACCTACGAACTATGAAGAAGTGATGGTGAGCCCAGATTCCGCAAAGTGGCTTGAAGCCATGAAATCTGAGATGGGATCCATGTATGAGAACAAAGTATGGACTTTGGTTGACTTGCCCGATGATCGGCAAGCAATTGAGAATAAATGGATCTTTAAGAAGAAGACTGACGCTGATGGTAATGTTACTGTCTACAAAGCTCGACTTGTCGCAAAAGGTTTTCGGCAAGTTCAAGGGATTGACTACGATGAGACCTTCTCACCCGTAGCGATGCTTAAGTCCGTCCTAATCATGTTAGCGATTGCCGCATTTTATGATTATGAAATTTGGCAGATGGATGTCAAAACTGCATTCCTGAATGGATTTCTGGAAGAAGAGTTGTATATGATGCAACCGGAAGGTTTTGTCGATCCAAAGGGAGCTAACAAAGTGTGCAAGCTCCAGCGATCCATTTATGGACTGGTGCAAGCCTCTCGGAGTTGGAATAAACGTTTTCATAGTGTGATCAAAGCATTTGGTTTTATACAGACTTTCGGAGAAGCCTGTATTTACAAGAAAGTGAGTGGGAGCTCTGTAGCATTTCTGATATTATATGTGGATGACATATTACTGATTGGAAATGATATAGAATTTCTGGATAGCATAAAGGGATACTTGAATAAAAGTTTTTCAATGAAAGACCTCGGTGAAGCTGCTTACATATTAGGCATTAAGATCTATAGAGATAGATCAAAACGCTTAATTGGACTTTCACAAAGCACATACCTTGACAAAATTTTGAAGAAGTTCAAAATGGATCAAGCGAAGAAAGGGTTCTTGCCTGTGTTACAAGGTGTGAAATTGAGTAAGACTCAATGCCCGACCACTGCAGAAGATAGAGAGAATATGAAAGATGTTCCCTATGCATCAGCCATAGGATCTATCATGTATGCAATGCTGTGTACCAGACCTGATGTATGCCTTGCTATAAGTTTAGCAGGGAGGTACCAAAGTAATCCAGGAGTGGATCACTGGACAGCGGTCAAGAACATCCTGAAATACCTGAAAAGGACTAAGGATATGTTTCTCGTATATGGAGGTGACAAAGAGCTCATCGTAAAAGGTTACATTGATGCAAGCTTTGACACTGATCCGGACGATTCTAAATCGCAAACCGGATACGTGTTTACATTAAACGGTGGAGCTGTCAGTTGGTGCAGTTCAAAACAAAGCGTCGAAGCGGGATCTACATGTGAAGCGGAATACATAGCTGCTTTGGAAGCAGCAAATGAAGGAGTCTGGATGAAGGAGTTCATATCCGATCTAGGTGTCATACCTAGCGCATCGGGTCCAATGAAAATCTTTTGTGACAATACTGGTGCAATTGCCTTGGCAAAGGAATCCAGTTTTCACAAAAGGACCAAACACATCAAGAGACGCTTCAACTCCATCCGGGATCTAGTCCAGGTGGGAGACATAGAGATTTGCAAGATACATACGGATCTGAATGTTGCAGACCCGTTGACTAAGCCTCTTCCACGAGCAAAACATGATCAGCACCAAGGCTCCATGGGTGTTAGAATCATTACAGTGTAATCTAGATTATTGACTCTAGTGCAAGTGGGAGACTGAAGGAAATATGCCCTAGAGGCAATAATAAAGTTATTATTTATTTCCTTATAATCATGATAAATGTTTATTATTCATGCTAGCATTGTATTTACCGGAAACATAATACATGTGTGAATACATAGACAAACAAAGTGTCACTAGTATGCCTCTACTTGACTAGCTCGTTAATCAAAGATGGTTATGTTTCCTAACCATGAACAATGAGTTGTTATTTGATTAACGAGGTCACATCATTAGTAGAATGATCTGATTGACATGACCCATTCCATTAGCTGAGCACCCGATCGTTTAGTATGTTGCTATTGCTTTCTTCATGACTTATACATGTTCCTATGACTATGAGATTATGCAACTCCCGTTTACCGGAGGAACACTTTGGGTACTACCAAACGTCACAACGTAACTGGGTGATTATAAAGGAGTACTACAGGTGTCTCCAATGGTCGATGTTGGGTTGGCGTATTTCGAGATTAGGATTTGTCACTCCGATTGTCGGAGAGGTATCTCTGGGCCCTCTCGGTAATACACATCACATAAGCCTTGCAAGCATTACAACTAATATGTTAGTTGTGAGATGATGTATTACGGAACGAGTAAAGAGACTTGCCGGTAACGAGATTGAACTAGGTATTGGATACCGACGATCGAATCTCGGGCAAGTAACATACCGATGATAAAGGGAACAACGTATGTTGTTATGCGGTCTGACCGATAAAGATCTTCGTAGAATATGTAGGAGCCAATATGGGCATCCAGGTCCCGCTATTGGTTATTGACCGGAGACGTGTCTCGGTCATGTCTACATTGTTCTCGAACCCGTAGGGTCCGCACGCTTAAGGTTACGATGACAGTTATATTATGAGTTTACATGTTTTGATGTACCGAAGGAGTTCGGAGTCCCGGATGAGATCGGGGACATGACGAGGAGTCTCGAAATGGTGGAGACGTAAAGATTCATATATTGGATGATATGGTTAGGCCAAGGGGTCAAGCCCATGAGGCTTTAGGTCGGTGCAAAAAGGAGTCTTGCGGAGGCCAGGGGGCCAAACGCCGGAGACCCTGGCGTCTGGCCCTGGGCCAGACGCCGAGGCCCATGGCGTCTGGGCCAGACACCAAGGATTGTGGCGTTTGGTCCTGGAGTCCGAGTGGGACTCTTGCCTTTCGGGCAAAACCAACTTTGAGGAGGCTTTTGCTCCAAGTTTCGACCCCGGGGCTCAACATATAAATAGAGGGGCAGGGCTAGCACCAAAGACACAAGAAGTTGATCCACGTGATCTATTCCTTAGCCGCGTGCGGTGCCCCCAGCCACCATATTCCTCGATAATACTGTAGCGGAGTTCAGGCGAAGCCCTGCTGCTGTAGTTCATCAAGATCGTCACCACGCCGTCGTGCTGACGGAACTCTTCCCCGACACTTTGCTGGATCGGAGTCCGGGGATCGTCATCGAGCTGAACGTGTGCTCGAACTCGGAGGTGCCGTAGTTTTGGTGCTTGATCGGTTAGATCGAGAAGACGCACGACTACTTCCTCTACGTCGTGTCATCGCTTCCGCAGTCGGTCTGCGTTGGGTACGTAGACAATACTCTCCCCTCGTTGCTATGCATCACATGATCTTGCGTGTGCGTAGGAAAATTTTTGAAATTACTACGAAACCCAACAACGTATCACCTAACCAGGACGAAGTAGCTGTTGGGAAGGGAGTCGCCAGGCCACATCCGGACTATAAAGCCCCTCATGGCCTGTTCGGCCACCTTGTGCAGCTCGACCAGTTGCTTCAGCCGGTCGCTCATAGGCACCGGGTGTTCGGTCCCACTATACTGAGACCAGAACAACTTCTCCGTCGAGCTTCCCTTCTCGGCCTGGTAATACTTCGCGGCATCCGACACGCTGCGGGGCAAATCTGCGAATGCTCCTGGAGAGCTCCGGACTCGGTTAAGTAACAAGTAATTTACTTTCACATGCTTGCTTTGCATATTTAATGCCTTACCCGCCGCTACCTTCCTCATCGCCTCAATTTCCTGGAGGGCCTTTTGGGCTTCGGCATTGGCATGCTTGGTGCTCTCGAGGGCCGCGGCAAGCTCGGACTCTCGCGTCTTCGAGTCAAGCTCCAAAGTCTCGTGTTTCTTCATGAGAGCCTGGAGCTCTTGCTGCACCTCGCCCACCCGTGCCTCTTGTCTCTCCCGCTCGGTGCGCTCCTTGGCCGCTTTGTTTTCGGCCTCGGACAATGCTTGCTTCAGGGTTGCCACTTCGGTCGTGTCCCCTGGCACATTCATGATGATCCTGTCAGTTCGCAACCACATTTTCTTTTTTATATAGACAAGGTATTACTTACCCTTGTTCTCCTCGAGCTACCTCTTGGCAAGGCCGAGGTCTTTCTCGGACTGCTCGAAATCCTGCTTCAGTGCGGCGACCTCCGCAGTCAGTGCGGCAGAGGTCAGCAGCGAAGCCTGCGTACGCATACAGACATACTTATATTAGACTCCTGCAGATATTATTCGATCCTCTATTCGGCTTTTCTTTGTGAACACCAAACAGATCATCAGGGGCTATTGTCTATGCGGTAACATTTTTCCTATATTTTAATTACTTACCTCAAAGCCTGTTAGAAGGCTGGTACAGGCTTCAGTCAGTCCGCTCTTGGTGGACTGAACCTTCTTGATCACCGCACTCATAATAGTGTGGTGCTCTTCGTCGATGGAAGTGCCGCTAAGCGCTCCCAGCAGTTCGTCCGGTGCCTCTGGATGGACAGAGGTCACCGGCGCGGACGGCTTTCCCCTCTTGGAAGGGGGCCGCCTGCCCGAGTCCGGAACCACTGGAGGTTCCGGCGCTGTGTCCGGCTATGGGCCGAACGGGGAGCCCCTGGGAGCCTTACTCCCTTTGCTCCTGGAGTCCAGAAGGTCGCCTTGAGGCGCCTCCGGGACTGTCTCCCCCCCCCCCCGGCTCGGTGCCCCTTGAGACAGTACCTCGGCATTGTCCGTAGGGCCAGCAGAGGTGGCGGTTGGAAGTGTATCACTATCCATGACCGACAAGTCCAAGGAGCCGTCCGACGATGATACGTCGATACGGTCTTGGGGTGGACTGCAAAATCATATTCGACGTTAGGAGAAGTAGTGCAACAAAAGTATGCTATGAGTTACTCTGGTATCCGAATACTTATGATTTGCCCAGGGGCTTGGCCCTGAGCAGCCACTCGTCTTCGCCGTCGGCGGCGGTGGTGGAATAGTCCGGAAGGAGAGTCCTTCCCTTCTTGGACCCTTCGGCCTCCCCGGTTGGGGCGACCTTCCTTTTCTTGTCTCCCCCAGCTGGAGGAGGAGAATCTTCGTCTTCCTTCTCCCCGTTTTCATGGGAGGAGTGTGTCTCGGAGTTATCGGACGATGAGTCCGATACCACCTGGAGCCGGGAACTCTTTCGGGTTCCCTTGGCCTTCTTCTTGGTCTTATCCGGCACCTCGTAAGGAGCCGGAGTCCGCATCTTCGTCAGGAGAGCGTCCGCGGGGTCTTCGGGCAGAGGGGCCGGACAGGTGATCTGCTCCGATGTCTCCACCCAGTCCTGTCAAAGGCATGGGAGCTCAGACCCCGCACATGGTTAAGCTATGGGAAATAAATACCCTACCAGATGTACAGAACTTACCGGATTCGCATGGCGCTTCGCGCTTAGCCAGCGGTCCTCGGTAAGAGAAGGAGGGACATCGGCGCCCTTGAACAGCACCTTCCAGACGTCCTTATGCATCGTGTCGAAGAGCTCATGTAGAGTGTGGTGCTGGGCCGGGTCGAACTCCCATAAGTTGAAAGCCCGTTGTTGACACGGGAGGATCCGGCGGAAGAGCATGACCTGGACTATGTTGGTAAGCTTAAGTTTCTTGCTTGTCATGTTCCGGATGCACTTCTGGAGTCCGTCCAGCTCCACCGAAGAGCCCCAAGATAGGCCCTTCTCCTTCCAGGAAGTGAGTCGCGTGGGGACTTCGGATCGAAACTTGGGGGCCGCCACCCAGTTGGTGTCGCGCGGCTCGGTGATGTAGAACCACCCCGATTGCCACCCCTTTATGGTCTCCACGAAGGACCCCTCGAGCCATGTAATGTTGGGCATTTTGCCCACCATGGCTCCGCCGCATTCCGCTTGTTGGCCGCCTACTACCTTCGGCTTGATATTGAAGGTCTTCAGCCATAGGCCAAAGTGGGGCCGGATGCGGAGGAAAGCCTCGCACAAGACGATGAACGCCGAGATGTTGAGGATGAAATTCAGCACCAGATCATGAAAGTCCAGCTCGTAATAGAACATGAGGCCGCGGACGAATGGATGGAGGGGAAACCCCAGTCCGCGGACGAAATGGGGGAGGAAAACCACCCTTTCGTGAGGTTCCGGGGTAGGGACGATCTGCCCCGCGGCTGGTAGCCAGTGCGCGATATCCGCGGCTAAGTATCCGGTTCCATGTAGCTTTTTGATGTGTCCCTCCGTGACGGAGGAGGCCATCCACTTGCCTCCCTCTCCGGACATGTTTGGAGAGAGTTGAGGAGAAGGATGCGGACTTGGGCACTGGAGCTCGGGTGCGCGAGAATGGATGAGCAAGGAGGAACAAGGCGTGGGTAGAAAAAGGTGAGATCTTATCCCTTTATAAGGGCGGACTAAACTATGCGCCCCCACTAGCCTGGTAAAACTCGCTTATCCCCCAAGCGCCGTAATTGATGGCGCATTTGGATTACCCATGTCCGTATTGATGAGAATCCCGCAATAAGGGGAACACGATCTCTGCTTTGACAAGACGTGTCAAGAAACTGCCTTGCGTTATGTGCGGGGCTGGTTTAGGAAAAACGGTTCAAATAATTACCGGACCGTGGCGTGATGTCATGCTTCCAAAACGTGTCAGCAGATTAGATTTGTGGAAATATTGTTCTCTCTACGGCGGTATGTGGAACTTATTTTGCAGGGTCGGACACTATCCTTGTATTCAAACTCTTTCGTGGTGTATTCGGAGGAGGAACCCGCCTTGCAATGCCGAAGACAACACTGCGCGCCGGACTCATTGTCATTGAAGCCTGGTTCAGGGGCTACTGGGGAGTTCTGGATTAGGGGGTCTCCGGGCAGCCGGACTATATCCTTGGACTGTTGGACTATGAAGATACGAGATTGAAGACTTCGTCCCGTGTCCGGATGGGACTCTACTTGGCATGGAAGGCAAACTAGGCAATACGGATATGTATATCTCCTCCTTTGTAACCGACTTTTTGTAACCCTAGCCCCCTCCGGTGTCTATATAAACCGGAGGGGTTTAGTCCGTAGGACAATATACAATCATACCATAGGCTAGCTTCTAGGGTTCAGCCTCTCCGATCTCGTGCTAGATCAACTCTTACACTACTCATATTATCAAGAAAATCAAGCAAGACGTAGGGTTTTACCTCCATCAAGAGGGCCCGAACCTGGGTAAAACATCGTGTCCCCTGCCTCGTGTTACCATCCGCCTTAGACACACAGTTCGGGACCCCCTACCCGAGATCCGCCGGTTTTGACACCGACAATGTGTATGTACTATGTAAACATGATGGCATGATATAATTCAAATATATGATTTATATAGTAAGCAAGTAAGCAGATGGCAATCCATATATGATGTAAAAACTAAGGAATGCAAGACAACATGCATGATATGGGTAATATAACCATGCCAAGTTTGAGCATAGACCTCAGGGGGGAAATAGGACTGGTCATCAGTCTCTAAATCCTCCTCTGAGGAGCTCTCTGTAACTAGCAAGATGTCTGCTTCAGCAAGTAGCATTGTCTGCTCTGAATACCTTGTTTTCACTCCAGATACTTCCATCACCTCTTCAAATGGCTGATGCACAGGAAGAGTAGTTGAATATATAAACGTTGTCGACAAATGGAACACGTAATACAAAAAAATGATAGCATGATATAATTCACATACATGATGATTGGCTAAACGGCATGGCATTGCATAATTCACATATATAATGCCTTTGCAACAAGATAGCATTGTATAATTCGCATATATAATGTCTTGCAACAAGATGGCAATGCATAATTCACATATATGGTAATTAGACACTAAGCAGGTGGCATTCACACAAAGCATGTCTAAACTAATCAAATGACATAGCAATGCGAGACACCATACACACGATATGAGCAACATAACCCTGCCAAGTTAGAGCATACACCTCAGGGGGGGGATACGACTGGTCATCTGTCTCTGAATCCTCCTCTGAGGAGCTATCCGTAACCCGCGAGATATGCGCTTCGTCAGATAGCATAGTCTGCTCTGAAGACCTTGTTTTCACTCCAGAATTTGCCATCACCGTGTCAAATGGCTGATGCACACGAAGAGTAGTTGAATGTACTAACATTGTTGACAAATGTAATAGGTAACAAAAAAAGGATGGCCTGGTATAATTTACATATAGACTGGCTAAGCAGGATGGCATTGCAAAATTCACATATATGATGCCTGGCTAAACAAGATGGCGTTTCATAATTCACATAAACGATGAATAAACTAAATAGATGGCATTCGCACAAAGGATGTCTAAACTAAGAAGATGACATATTTGATGTATAAAGTAAGTAATGCAAGACACCATATGCATGATATAACCAACATCAGCATGCCAAGTTAGAGCGAACGCCTCAGGGGGTAAATAGGAGTTGTCTTCTCCTTCTGAATCCCCCCCAGAACAGATATCTTCCTCTCGACAATCCGAAATGCGTGGAGGGGGGATGCCTTTGCGCCTACCATGGAGCGACGTCTACATGAAATTTTATTGCCACGCAAGGCTCGTCTCTTTTGCTCTACATGTTCAGTTCCATTGTTTACAATAACTGTCATGCATAGGAATAAAACATAGTGAGATTATGTAAGAAGTGCATGAAGAAATCCAGAGTGATGGTAGCAACCTGTGGATAGACCCCAAACCAATAATAGCAGGCAGATAATGGCTTTAGTTAAAAAATACAGATAATGGCTTCTTTACTGTTTGTTTCCCACCCAACATGAAACTCATAGTAGACATCGAAGATTAACCAGATACTAGATAGATACTATTGATAGCGGCCCCGATATGTACCCCACAACCATTTAAAAACTCAAGTTTGACCATTAGTTTTGAGCTGATTTAGAGTCTAATCGGTGAACAGGATGATAAAGTAGCATGTAATATTAAGCGATGCATAACGTAAGCAGACATGAAAGAGTGCGACCTCTCTTGCGGACCCGTGTAGTCCTCGAGGTCATCTGCTCGGTTGATGATAGTAATGCAGATTTCATGGCTGCCAGCAGCAGGGAAGAAGACCTGAGGCGGCGAAAGACAGTCCGGAGGTCGGATCCCTGCTGTGCTGGACCCTTCTGTCGTTGGAGCAGCTGAGCTGGGGTGGACGACGGCGCAGCAGGAGCGGGACAAACCACGCAAGGTTTTCTTTGACAACTATCTGTAAGAGAAGTAATTATGTAAAGGCTCGTTTGAATTGGAGGATTCCAACAATGCAGGGATAGGAAATAGACAGGAATAGGATAGGAATGCACGTGCAAAACAGAGATTTTAAAAACATAGGATTTCTGCCAATCTGGGTGTTTGATTCACAACAATTGGAAGATCACAGGATGCAAATAAGCATGGTGAGATTAAGTCAAACCACAAGAAAATGTACGGTTATAATGATATTATGCTACTATCTCTTAGTCTTGTGCTTCATGAATAGGAATTTGAAAAGGAGGACAAGTGAAAATTAAAATTCCTACATTTTTTCTTTCAAGGAGACACTAAAGGAACAAATCCGTGTGCTCAGTAGACAATATATATAACATGTAGAGTAAAAAGAGATGCAACAAGTGTACAACCTCTTTGGCGAAGCCATGTCGATCTCAGCATGATTGGGTTGGCCGGTGAGGATGCTCCGGCTGACTTTGCTGTCAGAGGAGGGGAAGAAGATCTTAGGCGTGTGGAGATGGAGCCCGAGGTACTGCTCCGCTGTGATGGAGGGTTTCGTCGTTGGAGCAGCTTCAGTGAGTTGTACGACGCCGAGGCTGAAGAAGGACAAGAGAGACAACGAACAATGTTAACCTGAGTGGAATTCTAATAGCATCTCCAATACATGACGTAAAATACATAACCACAAAGTGCTAGATGTAAAATACATCAGCCGCTCATCTCTGAACTTAACTGTCGAAACTGAACTTAACTGTCGAAACTGAACTTAACTATCGAAACTAAACTTAACTGTCAAAACTGAATTTTGCTGTCAAAACTGAACGCACTAGCAAGGTGAGGCTACACGTCGGTCGACTGACTTATTCATCTCTGGTCAGTCGATTTTGCAGCCGTTGGATAAGAAATCAAGGGCCTGTGGTTCATCTTCAACCTCCACCCCCCTGAGCCGCCAGCCACCACCGGTCAAACAGCAGCCCCCCACCGCCCGCGGTCGGCGGTGCGCCGCCCCGCCCGCCCCGAAAACACTCCCCACCGCCGGTCCGCCACCGCCTCGGCCATCCCTCTAGGCCCCCCGTGCCGAGCTTTTTCTCCGGCGATCCCCACGCCACCGCCCCGCCACCGCCGGCGACCACCGCCCCCATCCTGAACCCTAAGATAGATAGTGGGGTACCTCTCCGGCGAGCCCCCCTCCTCGATGCGGCTGGTTCTTCCTTCACCCCGGCGAGCCCCCCCCCCCCCTCACCCCCTGAAAATCGACTGACCCGAAAGTCGATTCAGTCGACTGAAGTGTAGCTAAATCGGAGCAGCATCGCAAGCAAGAGCAAGAGCGAGAGCAGCAGCGCGAGCAAGAGCAATAGAAAGAGCAGACCAGGCAGGGGACCGAGAGCAAGAGCAGAGCAGCAGCGTGAGCGAGAGCTAAAGCAGTAGCAGCTCCTATTGATGTGGATGTCGCTGCCGAGGGAGCAACGCCGTGGAGGAAGTGGCCAGCGACGCCGCCGTGGATGGAGCCGCGCCGTGTTGGCTCGGGACCGAGCGCCGGCAGCACTGTGAGATCGAATCAAGAAGAAAATGCGGCGATTAGTGTACAGCCTCTTTGGTGGCGCCGATTAGGCCGCAGCTTCATCCGAGGAAATGGTGATGATGATGCTCTTCCGGTGGTGCAGGTGAAGACGGCGGTGTGGGAATGGAGGTGGTGCGAAAGATGGGGGGAACGTCGGGGCAGCACCTTGGAGGTGGAGGACGGGGTTGCTGAACCAGTGGGACGATGAGATCGGCGACGGATCCTCATCTGGTACGGTGGATGAGGGACGTCGAGGTGTTGCTGTGGACGATGTCGTCAGGGAAGAGGCTCCGGCTGGGTGGCGGACGGAGTAGGGTGTGGGGTTTCGTCGCGGATTTTGACGGCCTCGGTGTACGAATGGGTGGGCGGATGGGATGGCAGTGGGGAACCATGGCTTAGAGACGCGCTTGTCCGAAATGTGGGGTAAGTTACAAAAGTACCCCCACCGATTTGAGGCGGTTCTTTCGGTTCAGGGGTACCACGGGCATTTCGCATGTCGGGATTTCACGGGAGGTGGGAGTTTTCGCGCGCGTTATAATTTCGGAATCGCAAGGCGCGGGTTGAGATGGAGGGAGTTGTCGGGGCACAACCAGACAAAGATATATCTTAAATATTTCGGGCTAACAAGGCGCGGGTTGAAATTTCCGGACAAGCCTAACATGTACTGTACCAAATCAATGCGCACTACAAATGTCATTCAAAACTTTGAACTCATGTTATGTTCAATTAAAATATTTCGCTACGTGTATAATGCATGCAACCTACTACTCAAATGAACGTTTTAGTGCATTCCAAATGTATATACTATCGCTTCAATATGAACTAAATTTGAATTTGTTTCTCTATTTGAATAAGATCTACAGTAATGATTGTTGTGAAGTCAAAGCATTTGAATTTGTTTCTCTGTTTTAATAAGATCTACAATCATCATTATTATCAAGTTAAATCATCGTTTGTGTATTATCTTCACAACACACCACATGATTAGTCTCGAGTTACATATGAACTATGTGTACTATATGAACTCGAACTAGATTTTTTGAATCCACTTTATTTTGATTTCAAATCACATTACATTTCTAGCTCTAGCTAGATCTTCATAATCTAAACCATGTCTCATATGTATAATGTGTTTATCACATTATGTATGGTGCCCCGCCCCCTACGCCTACAATTATTTAGATGTGAGTTGCAAACACCACACATTACCACAAATTCAAATAAAATGTGAGAATGTTCGATATATAGTATTGTTTAGATTGTTCGATATTTAGTTCTAAGCTGCAAACACCACACATTATCACAAATTCAAATAAAATGTGAGATTGTTTGATGTATAGTATGGTTTAGATTGTTCGGCATTTAGCTGTGAGTTGCAAACGCCATGCATTATCACATTATGGTATAACATGTGCACAACACGTGTATCACTGCTATATTCATGCATGCAATGTTTAAAACACTATGATCTCCTATTCAAATATATGAATCCGCTTTCATATCAAATTATGATCTTTGTTAGTCTATTACACCCACACAATCCTCTAACCTTTGTAGCTACCACTAACTTTCTCTCGTGCATGCACACGCCCTCCTCGCCCTCCCCCTCCCTCGGCATTCTATCCACCGGGCACATTCATTTTTTTCTTTAGGTCGTTCTCCCAGAGTCTCCACAACTCCTTTCTGACACACACCGATCGATAAACCTCTCCAGCGATGCCTGCCTACAACATACAGACACACCTTCAATCTCCTCCTTTATGTGTCCTTGCCTCGTGTCTCTCATACGGTCAGACACACGTGTAAACTCTCGCCCCTCTTTTCATCGATCTCACAACCGCACACTCCTCCCCCTATCTAGCTAGTAGTTGGGCCTCTCGCACCACCTCCTAGCACCATTCTCTCTGTCTATCCGTCTCGCTGGGCCTTATTTGCCTCTAACAAATGGACGTACACTGACCGATCTCTCACTATACATATAGCTAGCTAGGTCCTTATAACTCGTTTTTACCCACACGTCAATTGATCTACCTCATTAGTTGTGTCTCTCCCTTCCTCCGACAGACAACAATTGATCTACCGATCTAGTTAGGTTTTCTTACCAAACACATGGTTCCCCTTCATCATCCATGGATGTGTCCCGACAGATCTATCACGCATAGGCACACACATAAACACATCCCCACTCTTATTGATAACATTGCAGTTCCACCCTCAGTTTGTCTATTAGGCCTCTCCCACCATCTTCGAGAAGCAACTACATCACCCATCCAGCACTCTACCCCTCTCCCTCCCTCTCTCTCTCCTCTCTCTCTCTCTCTCTGTCCCATCATATTTCCCGTCCTTCTGTTATGTATGGATGTCGACCGATCTCCCTCAAGACATAGCTGGGTCTATCCTTCTCAACACATATATGAGTCGTTCTACCTCTATAGTTAGGCCTCTGCCTACCCCTCCCCCCACCCCCTCCCCCCCACACACACACCGATACATCGAGCGCTCTAGTCATGTCTCCCTGCAGCACAGAAACTTGACATGTGCCCTCTAACGTTCCGGTAGGCCAGTCGCCCTATATCTTTGACTTGCACACACACACAATTTCGATGGCTCTCTTCATTGATCTCGCACCCACCCACTTGATCCTCCCTTCGACTCTATCAATAGCTATGACCCCTCCCTCTCTTCTCGTGGATTGCCCGACCCTCTATGTATGATATGGATAGGCCTCCATTTCACACACATTGCATGCAAAATTTTGTTTGAGATGTCATCGACACATATTCCCACAAATAATTCAGGAAATCAACCCCCACCCCAAAACAAAAAACACTCACGAACGCGGTTTGTATCTCTCACACACACCCACGTAGGTGGGGGACGTGCGTGAAGAGAAGAGGTGCATGCACGGCGCACGTACTCCCGTCTCTTTCACAACCACACCCGTGCGGGTACACGGTGGAGCTCATTTCTGTATGAAAAAGGCAGCCCACGTGTTAATTTGGCACGTGTACTGGTTGTCCACTTGGTGGAGGGAGGATCGTCTACCACGCGTGAACAAAAAAATTGCGACTTGACGTGTTATGTTAAAAAAAGAGGCAAACCATGTGGGGCCTACCTTAGAGGCAAGGCTCTATACATTGGAGTACTTTTGATGTGTCCTGTCAACTCGCAAAATGAGGAGAAGCTTGCTTAGTACGCCGTCTACCCCGTTCCTAAATATAAGTCTTTGTAGAGATTTCACCATGAACCACATGCAGATGTATATAGATGCATTTTAAGTGTAGATTCATTCATTTTGTTCCGTGTGTAGTGGGATCTCTACAAAGACTTATCTACTAGTAATAGCTAGCCCCACTACTAGGAATTCTCTATCCTCTCCTTGAGCCACATCATCAAAATTGATGTAGCTAGCCGTTAGATGAAGTAAATCAGTCCATAATAGCCGTCTAATCTAGACGTTGAGAGGCTCCGCACTAAGCCACATGCAAGCATGCAGAAATACCGTGGCACATGCATGTGAGTGGGTTTTAAATCACATCAACATGTCTGCATGCAAGCATGCACCGGTAGCATGCATGTAAGTGAGCTTTTAAGTCCCATTAACATGTCAAAAAGAAATATATAATCCCATTATCCAGTAGGAGTTGGCTGATCTTTTTTCCTTACGTGGGATGATCTAAATGATGATGGGAGTTTATTTAGTTTGGCTACCACATTTGTCATGAGGTTATAGAGTTTTTTTAGTTGTATGAAATCGATAATTTTGCGCAGAGAGATATACCGCTGTACGGCGGCAACGCGCGGGGACTCATCTAGTAATATTTAGGAACGGAGGGAGTGCTACGTAAAGAGTTAGGTGTCGCACGGTGATAGTGTGAGGTGGGCCATGTAATCACTAAGCCTGTGTGTTTTCACTGCTCTTGCACGCCTCCGCTGTAAGAATGGAGAAAATTGTAATCTAGTAGTAGTACCTCCTTTGGTCGAAAGCGTGGGACATCCAGTAGTCCTACCACCTCAGTAATAAAGACCAATCAGCCGTCAAATCACATAGACCCAGCAGTAAGTTGGACGGATGAAGAAACCATCACTCTTGCGCCAGTGAGAGGTCGCGTCTGCTCTGCCCGGGCATGAATGCGGCACCGATTCTATGGAGCGGCGCTGACCGTTTCGGGCGGGAAGCGCGCGGGGGCGATGGAGGGGCTTTGGGTGGGCCAGGCTGGTCAGGAGCGGGCATGGCAGCTGTCCGCATGTCCCTACCGGACACGCCCGGAAACGAGAGGATGCACCAACTCTCGCGGCTAAAATTGTACACTACACAACATCTCTCTGTAGGAGTAGGTCGATCTGTCGCTCTCTCTAACACACACATGATGTTAAACACACACACACACACACACGCACCTTGGTCCCGTTGCACCTTCTAACATGACTTATTACACCTAGACGGAGGGAGTAGTAAGTATACGAGATATGGTGGCACACTGACTTAAGTCGAATACAAGTGCCCAAAATCTGTGTGCATGTTATAATAAGGATTCACTTAAAATAGTACGTGAGCGAACAGAGGGATCAATTGGACAGTGTTCCCGAGCAGTAGCAAGATGTTTGAGGTAAGAAACACCGCTGACGCTTTTAATTTTTCTTATTAATTTTTTTGTTTCACCCTCTGACTGGTGGGACCCAACGTACTACGTGGAGAGAGGTAAGGTGACTAAGGCTGCATTATTTCTGCACCACTGTGGATAGTCTTACCACCATAGCCACATGACACGATTATGATTGAAATCCCAATGACTCCCACACACACACAAAAAAAACACGGCATGCTTGTCACACGAATGCAGGAATGTATAAAAGGTCATTTCCCTCTCGTTGAACATAACGGGAGGGTTGTGTAGCTGGTTAGCCTGTTCGCACATCAAACTTGAGGTCTCGGGTTTGATAACTACACTTGAGCATAATTTGTGCCATGAGGATTCTTTGACTGGTCAAAATGTTTTCTAGGGTTTGCACGCTTCACACTCTCTCTCCAGTATATATATACACGCTGGAGCCTCAGCGCTTGTAGTTGCTCTCTCCACACTCTCTCGCCCTCTCTCGTTGGAGCCTCAGCGCTTGTAGTTGCTCTCTTCACACTCTCTCGCCCTCCCTAGATCTAAACAAGACTTCGTTGGCCTCTCTCTCCCCTCACTGCTGCTCAAAGAGCCGGCAGGATCCGTCCGCCAGGAAGGGAAGGAGGCTTAACGTTGTCGCTGTTGGTGAGGGACTACCGACGCAGCTGTTCACTTTCAACCCAACAGCGGCGCGGGAGGGCCTCCAACCCCTTCTTCTTCGCCGCCGTCCCGTCGCCCATCGAACCATGCCCCAACAACCTTAAGGTATAATTTACTTACTCCACATGCATTGCTCTAGCTGCATGTATACCATGAATCTAGGACGTGGTTCAAAGAGGAAAGGAGTGGGGGAAAGTTGTGGGAAAAGTTGTATATAGCATGAATCTAGGACGTGGTTCAAAGAGGAAATGAAGGGGGAAAGTTGTATAGCATGAATCTAGGATGTGGTTCAAAGAGGAAAGGAATGGGGGAAAGTTGTGGGGAAAGTTGTATCGCATAAATCTAGGACGTGGTTCAAAGAGGAAAGGAAGGGGCGAAAGTACTAGTTCAAAAAGGAAAGGAAGGGACAAGGTTGTAGAGTTTGAGCAGGACTAGATTTGCTGCGCTCACATAGGGAAAGGTGTCTAAAGATAACAACACTGGGACCAACACAAATATGCTCTGTGGGAGTCCTGGATTAGGGGGTCTCCGAACAACCGGACTATATCCTTTGGGCGGACTATTGGACTATGAAGATACAAGATTGAAGACTTAGTCTCATGTCCGGATGGGACTCTACTTGGCGTGGAAGGCAAGCTAGGCAGTACGGATATGGATATCTCCTCCTTTGTAACCGACCTTGTGTAACCCTAGCCCCCTCCAGTATCTATATAAACCGGAGGGTTTTAGTCCGTAGGACAACATACAATCATACCATAGGCTAGCTTCTAGGGTTTAGCCTCTCCGATCTCGTGGTAGATCAACTCTTCTAATACTCATATCATCAAGAATAAATCAAGCAGGGCGTAGGGTTTTACCTCCATCAAGAGGGCCCGAACCTGGGTAAAACATTGTGTCCCCTGCCTCCTGTTACCATCCGCCTTAGACGCATAGTTCGGGACCCCCTACCCGAGATCCGCCGGTTTTGATACCGACTTTGGTGCTTTCATTGAGAGTTCCTCTGTGTCATCGCCGTTAGGCTTGATGGCTCCTATGATCATCGATAGCGATGCAGTCCAGGGTGAGACTTTTCTCCCCGGACAGATCTTTGTGTTCGGCGGCTTCGCACTGCGGGCCAACTCGCTTGGCCATCTGGAGCAGATCGAAAGTTATGCCCCTGGCCACCAGGTCAGGTTTGGAAGCTTAAATTACACGGCCGATATCCGCGGAGACTTGATCTTCGATGGATTCGAGCCCTTGCCTTGTGCGCCACGCGGTCACGATGAGTACGATTTAGCTCTACCATCGGACCGTATTCAAGAGATCGCACCGGCAGCCGCTCCGAGCCTCAATTTGGAGCCAGCTGCGCCATCCATGGACAGGTGGATAGACCCCGTCACAAAGGTCGTATCCTCGGCAGCGATCGAGCCGAATATCGACCTTACCCTTCGCGAGAGACGTGTCGCCAAACTGTCGGATCCTTCTCCGGCCACGGACTCCGAACCACCTGCGCCCGTTCCTATCGAATCCAATTGGGCGCCGATCATGGAGTTTACCTCCGCGGATATTTTTCAGCACTCACCCTTCAGCGACATATTGAACTCATTAAGGTCTCTCTCCTTGTCAGGAGGATCCTAGCCGAACTATGTCCGGCAGGATTGGGATGCGGATGACGAAGAAGTTCGCCGCCCACCCACCACCCACTTAGTAGCCACTGTTGACATGCTCGACTTCGACTCTGAAGACATCGACGGTATGGACGATGATGTGGGAGATGAAGAGGAACCACTACCCACAGGGCACTGGACAGCCACCTCATCATACGACATATACATATTGGACACACCCAAAGAAGGCAATGTCGACGAGACAACGGAGGATGACCCCTCCAAGAAGCAACCCAAGCACTGGCGTCAGCGGTGCCGCTCTAAGTCCCGCCAAGGAAAAAGTGGTGATACCGGCACAGGAGATAATAGCACTCCGGACAGTGCCAAAGACGGCAACAATCCCCTCCAGCAAGATTTAGGGCAGGAGGATGGAGAAGCCAACCCTCCAGAGAGAGCGGCAGATGGAGAGGCGGAGGATGATAATTACATGCCTCCCTCCGAAGATGAGGCAAGCCTCGACGATGACGAATTCGTCATGCCTGAGGATCCCGTCGAACAAGAGCGCTTCAAGCGCCAGCTTATAGCCATGGAAAATAGCCTTGAGAAAAAGCAACAACAGCTTCAAGCTGATCAAGATTTGCTAGCCGACAGATGGACCAAAGTCCTTGCGGCCAAGGAATACAAACCCGAACGTCCCTCCAAGAGTTACCCAAAGCATAGGTTGCTACCCCGACTAGAGGAGGAAGCATTCAAACCCACATCTCCAGCACATGATGCGGCTGACCGGCCACCTCGTGGTCGCGACAGAGAGGCATTCCAGCCAAAAGCTCAGCCCGCACCCCGACGCCATTCAAATAAAAAGGCATGGGGAAATACCCCAGACCTGCGAGACGTATTGGAGGACAAAGCAAAACATGCAAGATAGATCTACGGATCACGAGGGCGCGCCACTATGCGAGACAATAATCATCACACCGGATACAGTAAAAGTAAGTCCGGCCGGGCCGAACACAGCGGGCAAGACTCATTTGAGCTGCGTCGCGATATAGCCCAGTACAGAGGTGCCACACACCCCCTATGCTTCACAGACGAAGTAATGGATCATCAAATCCCAGAGGGTTTCAAACCCGTAAATATAGAATCATACGATGGCACAACAGATCCTGCGGTATGGATCGAGGATTTCCTCCTGCATATCCACATGGCCCGCGGTGATGATCTACACATCATTAAATACCTCCCACTCAAGCTCAAAGGACCAGCTCAACATTGGCTCAATAGCTTGCCAGCAGAGTCCATTGGCTGTTGGGAGGATCTGGAAGCCACATTCCTCACAACTTCCAGGGCACTTACGTGCGACCACCAGATGCCGATGACTTGAGCCACATAATTCAACAGCTAGAGGAATCGGCCAGGCAATTCTGGACACGGTTCCTAACAAAGAAAAATCAAATCGTCGACTGTCCGAATGCAGAGGCCCTAGCAGCTTTTAAGCACAACATCCGCGACGAGTGGCTCGCCCGGCACCTTGGTCAGGAAAAGCCGAAATCTATGGCAGCCCTCATGACACTCATGACCCGCTTTTGTGCGGGAGAAGACAGCTGGCTGGCTCGCAGCAATAACATATCAAAGAACCATGGTACTTTGGATACCAAGGATGGCAATGGCAGGTCATGTCGCAACAAACATAAGCGCCGCATTAACAGCGACAATACCGAGGATACGGCAGTCAATGTCGGATTCAAAGGCTCTAAACCCGGTCAGCGGAAAAAGCCATTCAAAAGAAGCACTCCGGGCCCGTCCAGTTTGGACCGTATACTCGATCGCTCATGCCAAATACACGGCAACCCCGACAAGCCAGCCAACCACACCAACAGGGATTGTTGAGTGTTCAAGCAGGCCGACAAGATAAATGCCGAAAACAAAGATAAGGGGTCACATAGCGATGACGAGGAGGAGCCCCGGCAGCCGAACACCGGAGGACAGAAGAGGTTCCCCCCACAAATGCGGACAGTGAACATGATATACGCAACCCACATCCCCAAGAGGGAGCGGAAGCGTGCGCTCAGGGACGTATATGCGCTGGAGCCAGTCGCCCCAAAGTTCAACCCATGGTCTTCTTGTCCAATCACCTTCGACCGCAGGGACCACCCCACTAGTATCCGTCATGGCGGATTCGCCGCATTGGTCCTAGACACAATCATTGACAGATTTCACCTCACTCGAGTCCTTATGGATGGCGGCAGCAGCCTGAACCTGCTTTATCAGGACACAGTGCGCAAAATTGGTATAGACCCCTCAAGGATCAAACCCACAAAAACGACCTTTAAAGGCGTCATACCAGGTGTAGAGGCCCATTGCACAGGCTCATTAACACTGGAAGTGGTCTTTGGATCTCTAGATAACTTCCGAAGCGAAGAGTTAATCTTTGACATAGTCCCGTTCCGCAGTGGCTACCATGCACTGCTCGGGCGAACCGCATTTGCGAGATTCAATGCGGTACCGCATTATGCATATCTCAAGCTCAAGATGCCAGGACCTCAGGGGGTCATCACAGTCAATGGAAACACAGAGCGCTCTCTCAGCACGGAGGAGCACACTATGGCCTTCGCAGCAGAAGCGCAAAGTAGCCTCTTAAGGCAATCCACTAGTTCGGCGATTAAGGACCCGGACACCTTCAAGCGCGCCCGGATTAATCGGCAATAGGACCGCCTGGCACGTTCCGAGCTCGCATAGCAATGCGGCCCCAACCCCGGTCCCAGCCAAATGGTGAAATCCGTGCCACGCGTACATAATTACGCATTAAAAATACCATGGGCACAGGTGGGGAGGGGGCACGACTACGGCATGCTCCAAGACGTGGCTTAAACCACACTAGGGGCTTCCCGCTCTGTTATTTTTCTCTTACAGGACTTTAATCTCTGAAACCATGTCTGGCAGCATGATTGCCGAACACATGATGCAGCAACCAAGGAGGCAGAAAGCTACGTCACATCACGGAACTCACAGGTGGATTACGATAACAAGTCAAATATTTGCCTTAATACTATTCCTTAGCTTGCCCTTCGAAGGGACATGTCAAACGGTCCTACTTTTTGTTTATCGCACTACTTGTATCATTCTGCTTTAATGCACCTTTTTGAATAAACAATGCATAGCAATAAGACTATTATTGTATTCTTCCTTTATATATATATATATATATATATATATATATATATATATATGTTCATTCACGACATCTAGCACCCGTACACTCTGGTACGGCCAATACGCTAGGGGCTTAAGCATACCCCATAATACGGCGTGAGAAGTCCGAACACTTTCGATAGTGAGGCACCCCGAACTTATAGCATTATATGCATCAGCTCCGAATCATGTCTTGGGTCAATAGTTGGGTTTGCCCGGCTCCCATGTTTTGGTACCTTACGCTCCGCTATATCGGCTAAGGTAGCACTGGGAGAACTACTGCGATTGTGCCCCGGTTCTGCTGGGGTAAGCACCTCAGTAGAGAAAGCTAAAACTGATTGTCATGATAAGGCGAGAGACTGGTCGATGTTTGAGAGGTTTTGAGTCCCTAAAGACTTATGCCGCTTAGAGCGAGGAGTCGGCTGTGTCCGGCTTAAGGCGTGTATAGCGCCCCGAATTCGGCCTTCCGAATACTAGGGGCTTCGCCGAAATTTAAAATTATATAATTCTATGGCTAAGTGAGAGTGATAACGCATTATAGTCCAATTGCCTTGTTCGTTGTACTGAGAACCTCCCTCGAAGGACCAAAAAATGGGAACTAGAGTGCTCACGTTTATCCCGAACACCCCAGCACTCGTGGCGTGGGGGCCAGAAGCCAACGACTAGCAATCTCTCAGATTTGATAAACAGCCGAACAGAAGGTAATATTTTAAATTCAAACAAGCGTTGCATAGCGCATATGAACAAGTTTTCATAATACAGGATTACACGAGCAAGTTTACTCAAATATTACATCTTTCGTACACTCGTACGCTATGAGACGGGCACCCTTCAGGACACCCTCATAGTACATCTCGGGGTGGCGATGCTCCTTGCCCTGCGGTGGCCCTTCCATCACCAGCATCACGGCGTCCATCTTGGCCCAGTGCACCTTCGCACGGGCGAAACCCTGGCGTGCACCTTCGATGCAGACGGACCGCTTGATGACTTCCAGCCGTGGGCAGGCATCCACAAGCCGCCTCACCAGGCCGAAGTAGTTGTTGGGAAGGGCGTCACCAGACCACATCCGAACTATAAAGCCCTTCATGGCCTGCTCGGCCGCCTTGTGCAGCTCGACCAGTTGCTTCAGCTGGTCGCTCGGAAGCATCGGGTGTTCGGTCCCAGTATACTGAGACCAGAACAGCTTCTCCGTTGAGCTTCCCTCCTCGGCCTGGTAAAACTGTGTGGCATCCGACACACTGCGGGGCAAATCTGCGAATGCTCCTGGAGAGCTCCGGATTCGGGTAAGTAACAAGTAATTTACTTTCACATGCTTGCTTTGCATATAGAATGCCTTACCCGCCGCTATCTTCTTCATCGCATCAATCTCCTGGAGGGCCTTTTGGGCTTCGGCCTTGGCACTCTTGGCACTCTCAAGGGTCGCGGCAAGCTCAGACTCTCGTGTCTTCAAGTCAAGCTCCAACGCCTCGTGCTTCATCATGAGAGCGTGGAGCTCTTGCTGCACCTCGCCCACCCGTGCCTCTTGTTTTTCCTGCTCCATGCACTCCTGGGCCGCTTTGTTTTCGGCCTCGGATAGCGCTTGCTTTAGGGTTGCCACTTCGGTCATGGCCCCTGGCAAATCACAGATAATCCTATCATTTTGCAATCGCATCCCTTTTATATATATACATATCTACGTACTAGGTATTACTTACCTTTGTTCTCCTCGAGCTGCCTCTTGGCAAGGCCGAGCTCTTTCTTGGACCCTTCGAGGTCCTGCTTCAGTGCGGTGACCTCCGCAGTCAGTGCGGCAAAGGCCAGCAGCGAAGCCTGCATACGCATATAGACATACTTATATTAGACTCATGTGATATTGTTAGATCCTCTATTCGGCTTTTCTTTGTGAACACCGAACAGAGCATCAGGGGCTACTGTCTATGCGGTAATATTTTTCCCATATTTCAAATACTTACCTCAAAGCCTGTTAGAAGGCTGGCACAAGCTTCAGTCAGCCCGCTCTTGGCGGACTGAACCTTCTGGATCACCACACTCATAATAGTGTGGAGCTCTTCGTCGATGGAAGCGCTGCGAAGCGCTCCCAGCAGATTGTCCGGTGCCCCTGGATGGGCAGAGGTCACTAGCACAGGCGTCTTGCACCTTTTTGAAGGAGGCCGTTTGCCCGAGTCCGGAACCACTGGAGGTTCCGTCGCGGTGTTCGGCTGAGGGCCGAACTCGGAGCCCTCGGGAGCCTTACTCTCTCTGCTCTTGGAGTTCGAAAGGTCGCCTTGAGGCGCCTCCGGGATTGTCTCCCCTCGACCCGGTGCCTCTTGAGACAATACCTCGACATTGTCCGTAGGGCAAGGGGAGGTGGCGGTCGGAAGTGGAACATTATCCATGTCCGACGAGTCCAAGGAGCCGCCCGACGAAGATGCGTCGATACGGGCTTGGGGCGGTCTGCATAATCATATTCGGCGTTAGGAGAAGCAGTGCGACAAAGGTATGCTATGAGTTACTCTGGTATCCGAATACTTACGACTTCGCCAGGGGCTTGGCCCTGAGCAGCCACTCGTCTTTGCCTTCGGCGGCGGTGGTGGAGTAGTCCGGAAGGAGGGTCCTCCCCTTCTTGGAACCTTCGGCCCCCTGGTCGGGGCAGCCTTCCTTTTCTTGTCTCCCCCGACTGAAGGGGGAGCATCTTCATCTTCCTCCTCGTCTTCAGGGGAGGAGTGCGTCGTGGAGTTATCGGACGATGAGTCCGATACCACCTGGCGCCGGGAACTCTTTCGGGTTCCCTTGGCCTTCTTGGTCTTCTCCGGCACCTTGTAAGGAGCCGGAGTCACCATCTCCGTCAGGAGATCGTCCGCAGTATCTTCGGGTAGAGGGGCCGGACAGTTAATCTGCCCCGACATCTCCACCCAGTCCTGTCAAAGGCATGGAGCTCAGACCCCGCACATGGTTAAGCTAGGGGAAATAAATATCCTACCGGATGTGTAGAACTCACCTAATGCGCTAGGCGCTTCACGCTTAGCCCGCGGTCCTCGGTAAGAGAAGGAGGGACCTCGGTGCCCTTGAACAGCACCCTCCAGACGTCCTTGTGCGCCGTGTCGAAGAGCTCGCTTAGAGTCTGGTGCCGGGCCGGGTCGAACTCCCATAAGTTAAAATCCTGTTGTTGACACAGGAGGATCCGGCGGAAGAGCATGACCCGGACTATGTTCACAAGCTTGAGCTTCTTGCTTGCCATATTCCGGATACATTTCTGGAGTCCGTCCAGCTCCATCGATGAACCCCAGGACAGGCCCTTCTCTTTCCAGGAGGTGAGTTGCGTGGGGATTCTGGATCGAAACTCGGGGGCCACCACCCATTTGGTGTCGCGTAGCTCGGTGATGTAGAACCACGCCGATTGCCATCCCTTTATGGTCTCCACGAAGGAGCCTTCGAGCCATATAACATTGGGCATCTTGCCCACCATGGCTCCACCGCATTCCGCTTGTTGGCCTCCCACCACCTTCGGCTTGATATTGAAGGTCTTCAGCCACAGGCCGAAGTGGGGCCGGATGCGGAGGAAAGCCTCACACACGAGGATGAACGCCGAAATGTTGAGGATGAAGTTCGGGGCCAGATCATGAAGGTCCAGCCCGTAGTAGAACATGAGACCGCGGACGAATGGATGGAGGGGAAACCCCAGTCCGCGGAGGAAGTGGTGGAGAAAAACTACCCTCTCGTGAGGTTCCGGGGTAGGGACGATCTGCCCCGCAGCGGGCAGCCAATGTGCGATATTCGCGGCTAAGTATCGAGCCCCGCGCAGATTTTTGATGTGTCCCTCCGTTATGGAGGTAGCCATCCACTTGCCTCCTGCTCCGGACATATTTGGAGAAGGTTGAGGAGAAGAATGTGGACTTGGGCATTGGAGCTCGAGTGCGTGAGAATGGATGAGCAAGCAGGAAGAAGGCATGGGTAGAAAAAGGTAAAACCTTATCCCTTTATAAGGGAAGACGAAACTATGCGCCCCCACTAGCCTGGTAAAACTCGCTTATCCTCCAAGCGTCGTAATTGATGGCGCGGTTGGGTTACCCACGCCCGTATTGATGAGAATCCCGTAATAAGGGCGACACGATCTCTGCTTTGACAAGACGTGTCAAGAAACTGCCTCGCGTTATGTGCGGGGCTAGAAAAACGGTTTGAATGATCACCGCGCCATGGAATGATGTCATGTTGCCAAAACGTGTCAGCATATTAGATTTGTGGAAATATTATTCTCTCTACGGTGGTATGTGGAACTTATTTTGCAGGGTCGGACACTATCCTTTTATTCAAACTCTTTTGTGGTGTATCCGGAGGAGGAACCCGCCTTGCAATGCCGAAGACAATACTGCGCGTCGGACTCATCGTCATTGAAGCCTGGTTCAGGGGCTACTGTGGGAGTCCTGGATTAGGGGGTCTCCGGACAGCCGGACTATATCCTTTGGCCGGACTGTTGGACTATGAAGATACAAGATTGAAGACTTCGTCTCGTGTCCGGATGGGACTCTACTTGGCGTGGAAGGCAAGCTAGGCAGTACGGATATGGATATCTCCTCCTTTGTAACCGACCTTGTGTAACCCTAGCCCCCTCCGGTGTCTATATAAACCGGAGGGTTTTAGTCCGTAGGACAACATACAATCATACCATAGGCTAGCTTCTACGGTTTAGCCTCTCCGATCTCGTGGTAGATCAACTCTTGTAATACTCATATCATTAAGAATAAATCAAGCAGGACGTAGGGTTTTACCTCCATCAAGAGGGCCCGAACCTGGGTAAAATATCGTGTCCCCTGCCTCCTGTTACCATCCGCCTTAGACGCACAGTTCGGGACCCCCTACCCGAGATCCGTCGGTTTTGACACCGACATGCTCCTTGGTTGTTTGTTCTTTGTTGTAACAGACTGTGCATGACCACAGTACATCGGTAGATGCACATGGTGCTGGTGTGTCCACTGTCCCGTGCAACTCATTAGTTGTTGTTAATCTAAGGCCATGTTTGGTTAAAAACTCCCTAGTCCCTACCTGCTTGGTTCCAGGGACTAAACATGGACTAGAGGTTATTAAATGACATGCTAAAAGACCATGTTACCCCTAGTAATGAACTAATAGAGACAAGGTGCGATGCATGGCAGGGGCAACTGTTGGAAAAAGTCCCAAAAAGACTCCCTCGGGGTCTTCTTTCTTTAGTCCCAAATGCCCACTTTTAGTCCCTAAAAGTCCCTCCTGTTTGGTTTAGATGGGACTGACACGGAGGTTTTTTAGTCCCTACACCAAAATCTCCCTGTAAACAAACACCCTCTAATAATGCCGCTGGAAAATTGATGCAATGCCATAGTTAAAAGCAAATTACATGTTTAATGAATTTTATTGTTAATATAATCTCTATGTTAATATTAATCAATGCCACTGTTTGAGAAATGCTACTGTCTTGCTTTCTTTCCCATTTAGATAAGGTAGATGCTTCTTTTTGTTGGCTTCTGTGTCATCCACCGTTATTGACCACTAATTGTTTCCTTTGCACCTTTGTGTAAACAGGGTTATCTACTTCACCTTGTTGCCATTGTGACCTTTTGTTGCACTGCACAAAACACTTTTGTTTTAAGAGTGTTTTGTGCAGTTCAACCAAAATGTCACACCGACAATGTTGCTTGATTGCTTGATCTTAGTGGAACTGCACAAGAGGAGATCTTACTTCCTATCCGTTAAGGCGAATTTGGTTCAGATCTTCTTCTTGTGAGTTGTTTGAATTCCGCATCATGAGAGGTCAGTACTAGCCTTCTTTCACATGATTCTACAGTGTGCTTTCATATGTTGTGCTACTTGTACGATAATGTTGCTTGATTTTAGTGAACTGCACAAATGGAGACAAGACTTCCAATTTGTATGTGCACCGTAATATCCCATTGAGGTAAGATAAGGATATTTCACAACTACTGGCCTATATTTTGCCACTTTCATCAGAAAATTAAGTTTAGTACTATACTTGTGCTCCCTAATTGACATGCCAAATCTTACATTGAAGGCGAAGCTTGTCTGTTATTGAACCAAGTGATGAAGGGGAAGGACAAGCAGAAGAAAAACAAAAATCAACTCGCGGTGCTATAATGAAGCATTAGAACTATGATGACACAAGTAATGATATAGTTTTGCATCTTAATTTATTGCTATGGCTGGAACGAGCAATTGTTTTGCCACTGATTTGATGACACTCTTAATGTAATATGTAATTATCTCTACTTGTGCAAACAGGGATCTTCTTCGAAGATACCATATATTTTAGTGGAACTGCACAAGAAGATGTTGGAAACATTAAACTAATCGAGGAGTATATAGTAAGCATGGCCACCACCGTAGATAGCAACAGATGGTTCCAGAGAAGTGCTTCATCTATATCCTCTACACAATAAGCCTCCTGACAAAGGTTGGTACTCGCCCACTAATTTCATCCATATGATTGAGCTTTGTCATCTATATTGGTGTTGTGCTACTGTTTAGATACTGTCATGAAAAAGTGGTATTATCCTTGAGAAGTGCTTCATCTATGCTGTTTTAAATATTTCCTTTCCTTTTTTCGAGCAAACAGGGATGCTAGCATTTAGTAGTCCTCTTGTCTTTGCACAACAGGATCATCTTCCTCTGAAGAAGAATATGGAGTACATGAAGTGACTAGTTCCGATTATGCCAGGATGAAGAAGCCCTGTCTATCTTCCCATCAGAAGGAGCAGTTGAAGGATGGTTACATTACTGCCCACAAGACCAAACTAACTTCAGCTCAGAAGGACTGACAAATCTCCATTTTTTTGCTGTGATGCGCGAGTACAATGTTGTTCTAGGATTCTTTCTGGTGAGTTCCATTTTTCTAAAAGTGTGCTCTACATGGACCATGTATGTGCCTGTTGAAACTGTCAATTCATAGTACAGTTTGCGTTGTACTAATCACTTTTTTGTATTTGTGCAAATAGGGGTGCTCAGCTTGATTTCAATGGGAACTGCACAAAATGTTCATGAATACATCGAATCATTCATTTCCACCACAAGAAAGGAGGTGCCGATAAGTTCAAGGCATTGCAACATATAAGGGCGAAATCATACAAGCTACGCGCGAATTTGGTTGATTTTGGTGGAACTGCACAAAAAGAACAGCTTGTTTATTTAGCACGAGGTGCCATGTCAATGTCCGAACTAATGGCAAACCCTGCCCATTCCACAATCATAGTCATTTGCTATTTTGGAATGGGACAACCTTGTCAAATTTTGCTCATTGATTTTAGCAAGACATGTGTTTGATATTTTCGAATGGGACGCCCTTTGTTGTCAGCAGCGTCGATCAATTTTTTTTTATTCTTTAGTTGTGAAGTAAATATTGCCTCTGACATGTGAGTCGCTGAGATGCATAATCATCGATTTTTTTTTAATGTTCTCTATGAATTGCCAGGCCTATGTGTTTGATTGCAATGTACAGAAACGCTAAAAAGTTGCTCACACTCTTTGTACTCCTTCTGTTCCTTTTTACTTCGCACATTGTGAAAGTGCATATTTTTTGTATAAGATTGGTCAAAGTTGAGATACTTTGACTGCAGATAAAACTTGTATGCAGACTAGAAAGGACCGTAGGGAGTACATGTGAAACTGTTGCAAATGAGGTGATCACCCTGGGAATAATGCTAGTACATATTGTTTTGCATGTTTCTCCAATGCCAGTGATACAGGAATTCAAACTAATAGAAATAAATTCATTCATACACGGTCGGATTTCATATAAACATGCCGGATTTCATTACATTTCATACATTCTTTGTCGGTGTACAAAAAGAGGGGTACACTTTTTGTACCCCTATAACTGTGCACGGGCAGTCTGAGCCGCGGATACCACCACACCAAGCAAGGCAAGGGAGGTGAGCCAGGGTAAGACCGAAGCTCAAGAGAACTAGAACGACGCCAAGGCCAAGACCATGAAGAGCAAAGGGGATGAAGCGGACTCCCCCGGCAAGATCCTTGCCAGGAGACAGTTCTAGCAGCCCCGGCAAGACCCTTGCCGCGGCGACTCGTCCCGCGCCTACGGAGCAAATCACCCTTGAGTCCACTGCCCCCGAAGGGCAAGGATTCGGGAGACATCCCCGTGGCGGCATGCAGATCTTTGTGAAGACATTCAAGATCAGATACGCACTAAGGAAACGACAACCCTTGGCGGGATCCAGGTCGAGGAAGACCACAAGGCCCCGGCAAGTGCCTTGCCGTGGATGACAGCAGGCGCCTCGGCAGGACCCTTGCCGGGGCCCCAGTAAGGCCCTTACCAAGGACACCCGCAGGGCCACCATCAGGCCCACGCCGACTAAACCTCCACCACCGCATGCATGCAGCTGCCGACCCAACCAGCTGGGCAGGCACCTGCGTGGCAGCATGTAGATCTTCGTGAAGACCCACCACTGCGCCACCTCAGCTGCCTGCCTACCTACGTGGCATCGCAGGCGTCGCTGGCCAGGGCGCATGTCGAAACAAGAAGGAGCGGCGACGGATGAGACAGGTTTCTCCCCCGTCCCCGATAAAGCAAGGACACCTAAGCAAGACGCATTAAAGGCGCATTGTCATGTGATGCGAGGGATAACCTCGCAGCACTGTACCCTTTCCACCTCCTGTGTGCCACTGTGGCAATCCCTTTTTTCTATAAAAGGAGGCCCGAGGCGACCAGAGGAAGGATTCGGCTTTTTGGAGCTCCTCACGCCCCATAGCTAGCTCAAGAACACAGATATACAATCCACCAAAGCAGGAGTAGGATTTTACTCATCCTCGCGGCCCAAACCTGGATAAACGAACCGTGTGCTATCTGTTTGATCCGCTCTTCTCACGACCCCGCACCCCGCTAACCACAGTAGGGATTCTTGTGATCCCATAGGTGTCATTCCCACCTACATCTTTGGCGTGCCAGGTAGGGGGCGCTGTCGGTGTCAAAACTGGCGGATCTCGGGTAGGGGGTCCCGAACTGTGCGTCTAGGCTGGATGGTAACAGGAGGCAAGGGACACGAAGTTTTACCCAGGTTCGGGCTCTCTCGATTGAGGTAAAACCCTAAGTCTTGCTTGATTAATATTGATGGTATGGGTAGTACAAGAGTAAATCTACCACGAGAGCGAGGAGGCTAAACCCTAGAAGCTAGCCTATGGTATGATTGTTGTTGTGTATGTTGTCCTACGGGCTAAAACCCTCCAGTTTATATAGACACCGGGTAGGGTTAGGGTTACATAGAGTCGGTTACAATGGTAGGAGATCTTAATATCCGTATCGCCAAGCTTGCCTTCCATGCCAAGGAAAGTCCCTTCCAGACACGGGACGGAGTCTTCAATCTTGTGTCTTCATAATCCAGGAGCCCAGCTGAAGGTATAGTCCGGCCATCCAGACACCCCCTAATCCAGGACTCCCTCGGTAGCCCCTAAACCAGGCTTCAATGACGACGAGTCTGGCGCGCATATTGTCTTCGGCATTCCAAGGAGGGTTCCTCCTCCAAGTACTTCATAGAAGATTTTGAACACAAAGATAGTGTCCGGCTCTGCAAAATAAGTTTCCGCATATTGCCATAGAGAGAATAATACAAATCTAATCTGCTGACGTATTCTGTAGCGTGACATCACACCACGGCCAAGCTTTTATTCGAACCGTTTTACTGTCCCATCTCAGTGCGTTATGCGAGGCGGTTTCCTTGGCACGTCTTGTTAAAGCAGAGATCGTGTCCCCTTATTCCAGGATTCTCATCAATATGGGCGTGGGTAACCCAACCGCGCCATCGATTACGATGCTTGGAGATAAGCGAGTTTTATCAGGCTGGTGGGGACATGTAGCTGCGTCCACCCATATAAGGGGATAAGGATCCACCTTTTCACCTACGCCTTCTTCCTCCTTCGCTTATCCATTCTTGCGCACTCGAGATCCAGCGCCCAAGCCCGCACTCCTCACCTCAACCTTCTCCAGCCATGTCCGGAGCGGGACGCAAGTGCATGGTCTCCTCCATCACGGAGGGACATATCAAAAAGCTGAGGAAGGCCGGATACCTGTCGAACAACATCGCGTATCGGCTCCCTGAAAAGGGGCAGCTCATCCCCACCCCTAGGCCCCATGAGAGGGTGGTGTTCCTCCCCCATTTCCTCCACGGACTGGCCTTCCCTCTCCACCCATTTCTCTGGGGGCTCATGTTCTACTACGGCCTGGATTTCCACGATCTGGCCCCGAACTTCGTCCTCAACATCTCGGCGTTCATCGTCGTGTGCGAGGCCTTCCTCCGCATCATCCCCCATTTTGGCCTATGGCTCAAGACTTTCAACGTCAAGCCGAAGGTGGTGCGCGGCAGCTAGGCGGAGTGTGGAGGCGCCATGGAGGGCAAGATGGCCAACGTCCTCTGGCTCGAGGGCTTCTTTGTGGAGACCCTGAAGGGGTGACAATCGGGGTGGTTTCACATCACCGAGCCGCGCGACGCCGAATGGGTCGCACCCCCCGAGTTCCGGTCTGGACCCCCAATGCGGCTTACGTCCTGGAAAGAGACGGGCCTGTCGTGGGTAAAAAAGGAGAGTTGACCGGACTCCAAACATGCGTCAAAACCCTAGTGGACAAGAAGCTCAAACTTGTCAACGTAGTCCAAGTTATGCTCATCCGCTTGATCCTCCCATGCCAACAACGGGCTTTCAACATGTGGGAGTTCGACCCGGTGCGGCACCAAACTCTGAACAGGCTCTTCGACACGACGTACGAAGATGCCTGGAAGGTGCTTTTCAAAGGCGTTGTGGCTCCCGCATCCACTACTGAGGATCGCGGATTCAGTGCACAGCGTCACGCTCTTGCGGTAAGCTGTCTTTTTCCTTTTACAGGGTATCAGTTTTTCATAGTTTAGCTCTATGCGGGATCTAAGCTCCCTTTCCTTTGACAGCACTGGCAGCTGACATCCGGACAGATCAAATGTCCAGCTCCTTTGCCTGAAGGCCCAGCGGACGCTCACCTGGCGAAGCTACTGGCTCCGGCGCCCTATGTGGTGCCGGAGAAGAAGGTCAAGAAGAAGACCACGGCGACTCGAAAGAGTGCTCGCCTCCCGGAGGTGTCGGATTCATCATCCGGCGAATCCAAGACGCACTCCTCCCGTGAAGACGAGGAGAAGAAGAGACCCCTCCCCCTCCAGCGGGGGAAGGGAAGAAAAGGAAGGCCGCCCCAACTGGGGAGGCCGAAGGGTCCAAGAAGGGGAAAACCCTTCCTCCGGACTATTCCACCGACGCCGATGACGGCGGGGAGGAGTGGGCGCCCAGGGCCAAGCCCCTGGCCAATTCGTAAGTATCCGGATACCAGAGTGATTCATAGTGTTCGTTTACTGTACAGCTGTCCCTTACATCGAATATGTTTATGCAGCCCACCCAAAGATTGGCTCGACGCGTCGTCGAGTGGCTCATTGGACTCGTCGGATGTGAACTCCCTCCCGACGGCTTCCTCCCCCCGCCCTACGGACGACGCCGAAGTGTTGTCCCAACAGGTTCCAAGCCGGGGGGAGGTGGTCCTGGAGGCGCCGCAAGGCGACCTCCCGGACTCCAAGGGTAAAGGGGATGAAACTCCCCAGGGCTCCAATTCCGGCCCTAGGCCCGACACCGCTCCGGAACCTTCAAAGGTTCCAGAGTCCGGCGGGCGACCTTCTTCCAAGAGGAGCAGGCCCGCCATGCCGGTGACCTCCGTCCAACAGGAGGCGCCGGACAATATGTTGGAGGCGCTCCAAGGCGCCTCCATCAACGAGGGGCACCGCACTATTATGAGTGCGGTGATCCATAAGGTTTAGTCCGCCAAGAGCGGACTGACTGAAGCTTGTACTAGCCTTTTAACAGGCTTTGAGGTAAGTAAATAATATTACTGCATAGACAGTAGCCCCTGATGCTCTGTTTGGTGTTCGGGAAGAAAAGCCGAATAGAGGATCAAATAAATTCGCAGGAGTCTAACAAAAGGAGTCAATATGCGTATGCAGGCTTCTTTGATTGCGTCCGTCGCATTGACTGCGGAAGTGGACATGCTAAAGCAGAACCTCGAGCGGTCCGAGCAGGAGCTCGGTCGTGCCAAGAAGCAGCTCGAGGACAATGTAGGTAAGAAATACCGTGTTTAAATATATATAAAAAAGGTGCAATTGCAAAAAATGACAGGATTATCATGGCTATTGTAGGGGCCATGTCTGAGGTGGCGGCCCTTAAGCAGGTGCTGGACGAGGCCGAGAAGAGGGCAGCCTCGGAGCGCACCGAGCGGGAGAAGTATGAGGCCGAGGTTGGCAAGGTGCGGCAAGAGCTCCAGGCCCTCATGGAAAAACATGAGAGTTTGGAGCTTGACTCAAAGACGCGAGCGTCGGAGCTCGTGATGGCTATTGAAAATGCCAAGTCTGCCAAGGCCGAATCCCAGAAGACCCTCCAGGAGTTGGATGATGTGAAGAAGATAGCGGTGGGTAAGGCATTCTTTATGCAAAGCAAACACATAAACGTGAGTACCTGTTACTTACCCGAATCCGGAGCTCTCCAGGAGCGTTCGCAGATCTTCCCCGGAGTGTATCCGATGCTGCCGCATTCTATCGAGCCAAGGAGGGCAGCTCGATAGAGAAGGTGTTCTGGTCTCAGTACGCTGAGGCCGGACACCCCGTGCCCCTGAGCGACCAGCTGAAGCAACTGGTCGAGCTCCACAAGGCGGCCGAACAGGCCATGAAGGGCCTCATAGTTCGGTTGTGGCCTGGAGAGGCTCAGCCTGGGAGCTATTTCGGGCTGGTGCGGCGGCTGGTGGAGGCCTGTCCAAGGCTCGAAGTCATCAAGCGCTCCGTCTGCATTAAAGGTGCCCATAGGGCCCTTGCCCGTGCTAAGGTGCACTGGGGAAAGCTGGATGCTGAGAAGCTTGTGAAGGACGGGCCACCGCCGGGGAAAGAGCATCGCAAGCCTGAGAATTACTATAAGGATGTTTTGAAGGGTGCCCGGCTTGTGGCGGAAGAATCTTCTATGGATGTAATTTTTGAGTAAAACTCGCTCGTTTTGTCCTGTGCGCTGAAAACTTGTTCATATGCTAAGCAATGCTCTTTGAATTTGAAATATTACCTTCTATGCGGCTGTTTATCAATTCTGAGAGATGGCAAGTCGTCGGCTTCTGCCCCCGTGCCGCTAGTGCTGGGGTGTTCGGGGATAAACCTAAGCGCTCTTTTTCCCATGTTTGGGTCCTTCGAGGGAGGCGCTCAGCCCAACGAACAAGGCAATCGGACTATAATGCATGAACACTCTCACTTAGCCATAGAATTCTATAATTTTAAATTTCGGCGAAGCCCTTGGTATTCGGAAGACCGAGTTCGGGGCGCTATCCACGCCTTTGCCGGATAGATCCGGCTCCTCGCCCTAAGCGGCATAAGTCGTTAGGGACTCGAAAAACCTCTCGAACAGTGACCAGCTCTCGCTTCATCATGACAGTCAGTTTTAGCTTTCTCCACTGAGGTGCTCAACCCAGCTCAACTGGGGCACAATCGCAGTGGTTCTCCTAGTGCTACCTTAGCCGATATAGCAGAACGTAAGGCACCAAAACATAAGAGCCGGGCAAACCCAACTATTGACCCAAGACATGATTCGGAGCTGATGCATATAATGCTATAAGTTCGGGGTGCCGCACTTGTTAAAGTGTTTGGACTTCTGACACCATATTGAGGGGTACTAAAGCCCCTGGCATATTTTAGCCATACCAACGTGTACAGGTGCAACATGTCGTTAAGGAACATATATATATATAAGAGTAATGCAAAAATAGACAAAAGCTATGCATTGTTTATTAAGGAGGACTGTGATCAAAGCAGAACGATACAAATAATGCGATAAGCAAAAGGTTGGACTATCTAACATGTCCGCTCCAGGGGCAAGCTGCGGAATAATATGCGAAACAGGTATACTGCTCGTGATAAAGACCGCCTAGGAGTTCCGTAATGCGGCGTGGCTTGTCCGCTTCCCTGGTTCTTGCATTGTTTGTGCGGCAATTGAACTGCCAAACAGGCCTTCCGAAGGATGAAGTCCTGAAAGTAAGAGAAAATTAAAAAATCGGCAGCCCCTGGTACGGTTTAAGCCGTATTTTTGGGTGTGCCGTGATGGTGCCCCTCCCCCTGTGCCCATGGTATCTCTAGAGCGTAGTTATGTACGCGAAATACTGGCGTCGCCTTTTTGTGAGGGTTGGGGTTGGAGCCCCATTGCTACGCCTGCTCGGATCATGCCAGGCGGTCTTGTTGTAGGTTACTCTGGGCGCGCTTGACGGTGTCCGGTCGTTTAGTGGCCGGACTAGAGAACTACCTGGAAAGGCTGCTTTGAACTTCCGCTGCAAGGGCCGCCGTGTGCTCCTCCATTCGGAGGGAGCGTTCGGTGTTTCCATTGACCATAATTACTCCTCGAGGGCCTGGCATCTTGAGCTTAAGGTATGTGTAATGTGGTACCACATTAAACTTAGCGAATGCGGTTCGCCCGAGCAGTGCGTGATAGCCACTGCGAAACGGGACTATGTCAAAGATTAACTCCTCGCTTCGGAAATTATCCGGAGATCCGAAGACCACTTCAAGTGTGACTGAGCCTGTATAGTTGGCCTCTACACCTGGTATTACGCCTTTAAAGGTCGTTTTGGTGGGCTTAATCCTTGAGGGATGTATGCCCATTTTCCACACTGTATCCTGGTAAAGGAGGTTCAGGCTACTGCCACTGTCCATAAGGACTCTAGTGAGATGAAATCCGTCAAAATTGGGTCTAGAACCAATGCGGCGAATCCGCCATGACGGATGCTAGTGGGATGGTCCCTTGGATCAAAGGTGATCGGGCAGGAGGACCATGGGTTGAACTTTGGGGTGACTGGCTCTACTGCTTATACGTCCCTTAACGCACGCTTCCGCTCCCTTTTAGGTACATGGGTTGTGTATATCATGTTCACCGTCCGCACTTGTGGGGGAAAACCCTTTTGTCCACTGTTGTTCGGTGGCCGGGGATCCTCGTCGTCATCACTCTGCAGCCCCTTGTCTTCATTTTCGGCGTTGAACTTGCATGCCTGCTTGAACACCCAACAACCCATGTTGGTGTGATTAGCTGGCTTTTCGGGGGTGCCATGTATCTGGCACGAGCGGTCGAGTATTCGGTCCAAACTGGACAGGCCCCTAGGATTCCTTTTGAATGGCTTTTTCCGCTGACCGGATTTAGAGCCTCTGAATCTGGCATTAACTATCGTATCCTCAGCATTGTTGCCGTTAATGCGGCGCTTCTACTTGTTGCGACGCGACCTGCCACTACTGTCCCGGGTGTCCGAATTACCAGGGTTCTTGGTCATATTGTTGCTACGAGCAAGCCAGCTGTCTTCTCGCGCGCAAAAGTGGGTCATGAGTGTCGTGATTGCTGCCATAGATTTCGGCTTTTCCTGTCCAAGGTGCCGGGCCAGCCACTCATCACGGATATTGTGTTTGAAGGCTGCTAGGGCCTCAGCGTCCGGAGAATCGACTATTTGATTTTTCTTTGTTAGGAACCGTGTCCAGAATTTCCTGGCCGATTCCTCTGGCTGCTGAATTACGTGCCTTAGGTCATCGGCGTCTGGGGGTCGCACATAAGTGCCCTGGAAATTGTCGAGGAATGCGGCTTCCAGGTCCTCCCAACAACTGATTGATCCTGTTGGCAAGCTGTTAAGCCAATGCCGAGCTGGTCCTTTAAGCTTGAGTGGGAGGTATTTGATGGCGTGGAAATCATCGCCGCGGGCCATGTGGATCTGAAGGAGATAATCCTCGATCCATACCGCAGGATCTGTTGTGCCATCATATGATTCGATGTTTACGGGTTTGAAACCCTCGGGGATTTGATGATCCATTATTTCATCTATAAAGCAGAGTGGGTGTGCGGCGCCTCTGTACTGGGCTATATCATGACATAGCTCCAGTGAGCCTTGTCTACTGTGTTCGGCCCTGCCGAATTTGTGGCCGGCGTGACGGTTGCTGTCTCGAGCCGTGGGGCGCCCACGCAATCCATAGATCGATCTTGTTTGCCTTGCCTTGTCCTCCAACATGTCTCGTAAGTCCGGGGCATGTTCCCGTGCCTTGGTACGGGGTGCGGCTTGAGTGGAGGGCCAAGAGGCCTCTCTGTCGCAACCATGAGGTGGCCGGTCTGCCGCATCAAGTGGTTCCTCTTCTAATTGGGGTAGCAACCTGCGCTTTGGGTAGCTCTTGGAGGGGCGTTTGAGTTTATGCTCTTCGGCCGCAAGGACTTCAGTCCATCTGTCGACTAGCAAATCTTGATCAGCTCTGAGTTGTTGCTGTTTTTTCTTGAGGCTTCTTGCTGTGGCCATAAGCCTGCGTTGGAAACGCTTTTGCTCGACGGGATCCTCTGGCACGACGAATTCGTCGTCGTCGAGGCTTACCTCGTCTTCGGAGGGAGGCATATAATTATCGTCCTCGACCTCTCTGTCTGCCGCTCTCTCATGAGGGATGGTTTCTCCATCCTCCTGTGCTAAATCTTGTTGGAGGGGGTTTTCTTTGGTGCTTTCCGGAGTATTATTATCTCCCGTGCTGGAATCGCCTTGTTTGTTTTGGCGGGATTTTGAGCGGTGCCGCTGACGCCGGCGCTTAGGCTGTTTCTTGGAGGGGTCATCCTCCGCTGTTCCATCGCCATCTCACTCTTTTGGGCTGTCCACCATGTAAATGTCATATGACGAGGTGGCTTTCCAGGGCCTAGTAGGCGCTAGTTCTTCATCATCTCCTTCATCAGCGTCCATACCGTCGATGTGTTCGGAGTCGAAGTCGAGCATGTCGGTTAAGTCGTCGACAATGGCTACAAAGTGGGTGGTGGGTGGGATTTGAATTTCTTCATCGTCCGTACCCCAACCTTGCTGACCGTAATCCGGCCAGGGCTCTCCTAATAAAGAGAGAGACTTCAGTGACTTCAGGATATCGCCCAAAGGCAAGTGCTGAAAGATGTCCATGGCAGTGAACTCCATGATCGGCGCCCAATCGGATTCGATCGGTAGGGGCGCGGAGGGTTCGGAGTCCGGAGAGGAATCTGGCTCCTCGGAGTCACGAGTCTCGCAGAGTACGGGGCTAGTGTTCGGCTCAATCGCCGTTAGGGTCACAGCCCCCGAGGTGGCGTCCAACCGCCCATCCTCGATCGGCACGGTCAGCTCCAAATTAGGGGTTGGAGCTGACGCGGGTGCGGCCTCCAAGGCACTGTTTGGCGGCAGAGCTAAATCATGCTCGTCGTGACAGTGCGGCACGCTCGGTAGTGGCTCGAATCCGTCGAAGATCAAGTCCCCGCAAATGTCAGCCGTGTAGTTAAAACTTCCAAATCTGACCTGACGGCCTGGGGCATAGCTTTCGATCTGCTCCAGACGGCCAAGCGAATTGGCCCGCAGTGCGAAGCCGCCGAAGACGAAGATCTGTCCGGGGAGGAAGGTCTCACCCTGGACTGCATCGCTATCGATGATCGTGGGAGCCATCGAGCCTGACGGCGACGACCCACAGGAACTCTCAATGAAAGCACCAATGTCGGTGTCAAAACCGGCGGATCTCGGGTAGGGGGTCCCGAACTGTGTGTCTAGGCTGGATGGTAACAGGAGGCAAGGGACACGAAGTTTTACCCAGGTTCGGGCTCTCTCGATGGAGGTAAAACCCTACATCATGCTTGATTAATATTGATGATATGGGTAGTACAAGAGTAGATCTACCACGAGATCGAGGAGGCTAAACCCTAGAAGCTAGCCTATGGTATGATTGTTGTTGTGTATGTTGTCCTACGGACTAAAACCCTCCGGTTTATATAGACACCGGGTAGGGTTAGGGTTACATAGAGTCAGTTACAATGGTAGATCTTAATATCCGTATCGCCAAGCTTGCCTTCCACGCCAAGGGAAGTCCCTTCCGGACACAGGACAGAGTCTTCAATCTTGTGTCTTCATAATCCAGGAGTCCGGCTGAAGGTATAGTCCGGCCATCCGGACACCCCCTAATCCAGGACTCCCTCAGGCGCAGTTGTGAGAATCGGCTTTAGCAGTTAGTTCGGCGCTTCTTCATCATCATGGCGCCCAAGAAGAAGAAGACGGTGGCGGTTGGCCAGTCGGAAGTCGGACAGCCCGTCCCGATGCGGGCGAGCAGCGGACCGGTCACAGAAAGGACCCGGGGCGCTGCTCGCGAACACCAACACCATCCCAGTAGCCGGAGTTTGGGAGGCGGCGATGTTTGTGCGCCTGGTAACGGGCCACACGTTGCCAAATCCAAAGGCGGAGCCAAGCCCTTCGCGGGTGCAGCGGGGCCTTCCAAGGTCATTGCCGTCCCGCCCGAAGGCGACGCAAGGGCCTCCAAGACTCCCACGCCGGTGCCAACAGCGCGCTCCTCCCAAGCAGCGCGCGATGAATGGCGTAATCACGCCGAAGATCCCGGGCGTCGCCGCGGGAGGAGCCCCGAGCGCCACTCCCGGGACGTAGAAGACCTGCCCACTCGCCGAGGCGCTGGTGAAAACGGCATGCGACCGCGGGGTCGTGATAGAGCTCCTTCTGACATGGTCGGAAGTCGAAGCGCGTCGCGATCCGTGCAGGTTTCGCCGCCACCGACGCCAGCAGAGGCCCTGGCGCGCGTGCAGTTGCTCCTCGACTTTCCTCCCACTATGGGGAAACTCGACGAATGGAGAACCACTATCCGAAGCCTTGATGCGGTGGCCAACAAAGACGAACCAATTACGGTGGGGCCCCTGGGTCGACGCTCCGATGGAGTCCCGCGGACCAGTGACGGAAAAGCCGGCGGCGCCGCGACCATGGTGCATTCACCTCTTCCCCATCCGGTACCGCGGACGCCGGCTCATCGCGACGTCGCGAGCGATGACATCTCCGTAGCATCGTCTGACCCGCGGACCCATTGTGACCAGCGCCAAGTTCTTCGGGAACGAGCCCACGAAGACGCTCGAACCACTACCGAGCGCCGGCGCGGAGCGCGCCACCAGTCAGACAGGCGAGCAGGGCCTGCTGTGAACCACCCTGAAGGAAATATGCCCTAGAGGCAATAATAAAGTTATTATTTATTTCCTTATATCATGATAAATGTTTATTATTCATGCTAGAGTTGTATTAACCGGAAACATAATACATGTGTGAATACATAGACAAACAGAGTGTCACTAGTATGCCTCTACTTGACTAGCTCGTTAATCAAAGATGATTATGTTTCCTAACCATGAACAAGGAGTTGTTATTTGATTAACGGGATCACATCATTAAGTGAATGATCTGATTGACATGACCCATTCCATTAGCTTAGCACCCGATCGTTTAGTATGTTGCTATTGCTTTCTTCATGACTTATACATGTTCCTATGACTATGAGATTATGCAACTCCCGTTTACCAGAGGAACACTTTGTGTGCTACCAAACGTCACGATGTAACTGGGTGATTATAAAGGAGCTCTATAGATGTCTCCAAAGGTACATGTTGGGTTGGCGTATTTCGAGATTAGGATTTGTCACTCCGATTGTCGGAGAGGTATCTCTGGGCCCTCTCGGTAATGCACATCACTTAAGCCTTGCAAGCATTGCAACTAATGAGTTAGTTGTGGGATGATGTATTACGAAACGAGTAAAGAGACTTCCCGGTAACGAGATTGAACTAGGTATTGGATACCGACAATCGAATCTCGGGCAAGTAACATACCGATGACAAAGGGAACAACGTATGTTGTTATGCGGTCTGACCGATAAAGATCTTCGTAGAATATGTAGGAGCCAATATGGGCATCCAGGTCCCGCTATTGGTTATTGACCGGAGACATGTCTCGGTCATGTCTACATTGTTCTCGAACCCGTAGGGTCCGCACGCTTAAGGTTTCGATGACAGTTATATTATGAGTTTATATGTTTTGATGTACCGACGGTTGTTCAGAGTCCCGGATGAGATCACGGACATGACGAGGAGCCTCGAAATGGTCGACACATAAAGATTGATATATTGGAAGCCTATGTTTGGATATCAGAAGTGTTCCGGGTGAAATCGGGATTTTTACCGGAGTACCGGGAGGTTACCAGAACCCCCCGGGAGCTATATGGGCCTTAGTGGGCCTTAGTGGAAGAAGAGGAGAGGCGGCCAGGGCTGGGCCGTGCGCCCCTCCCCCCTAGTCCGAATAGGACAAGGAGAGAGGGGGCCGGCGCCCCCCTCCGTCTCTCTCCCTCTTTTCCCACCTCGCGAATCCTATTCCAACTAGGATTGGGGGAGAAGTCCTACTCCCGGAGGGAGTAGGACTCCTCCTGGCGCGCCCTATGATGGTCGGCCGGCCTCCCCCTCTTGAACCTTTATATACGGAGGCAGGGGCACCCCGGAGACACACAAGTTGATCCACGTGATCATATTCTTAGCCGTGTGCGGTGCCCCCTTCCACCATAGTCCTCGATAATATTGTAGCGGTGCTTAGGCGAAGCCCTGCGACAGTAGTACATCAAGATCATCACCACGCCGTCGTGCTGACGAAACTCTTCCCCGACACTTTGCTGGATCGGAGTCCGGGGATCGTCATCGAGCTGAACATGTGCTAGAACTCGGAGGTGCCGTAGTTTCGGTGCTTGATCGGTCGGGCCGTGAAGACGTACGACTACATCAACCAAACACTTCCGTTGTCGATCTACAAGGGTACGTAGATCATACTCTCCCCTCTCGTTGCTATGCATCACCATGATCTTGCGTGTGCGTAGGAAATGTTTTGAAATTACTACGTTCCCAACAGTGGCATCCGAGCCTAGGTTTTATATGTTCATGTTATATGCACGAGTAGAACACAAGTGAGTTGTGGGCGATATAAGTCATACTGCTTACCAGCATGTCATACTTTGGTTCGGCGGTATTGTTGGACGAAGCGGCCCGGACCGACATTACGCGTACGCTTACGCGACACCGGTTCTCCCGACTGAAGGAAATATGCCCTAGAGGCAATAATAAAGTTATTATTTATTTCCTTATATCATGATAAATGTTTATTATTCATGCTAGAATTGTATTAACCGGAAACATAATACATGTGTGAATACATAGACAAACAGAGTGTCACTAGTATGCCTCTACTTGACTAGCTCGTTAATCAAAGATGGTTATGTTTCCTAACCATGGACAAAGAATTGTTATTTGATTAACGGGATCACATCATTAGTTGAATGATCTGATTGACATGACCCATTTCATTAGCTTAGCACCCGATCGTTTAGTATGTTGCTATTGCTTTCTTCATGACTTATACATGTTCCTATGACTATGAGATTATGCAACTCCCGTTTGCCGGAGGAACACTTTGTGTTCTACCAAACGTCACAACATAACTGGGTGATTATAAAGGAGCTCTACAGGTGTCTCCAAAGGTACATGTTGGGTTGGCGTATTTCGAGATTAGGATTTGTCACTCCGAATGTCGGAGAGGTATCTCTGGGCCCTCTCGGTAATGCACATCACTTAAGCCTTGCAAGCATTGCAACTAATGAGTTAGTTGCGGGATGATGTATTACGGAATGAGTAAAGAGACTTGCCGGTAATGAGATTGAACTAGGTATTGGATACCGACGATCGAATCTCGGGCAAGTAACATACCATTGACAAAGGGAACAACGTATGTTGTTATGCGGTCTGACCGATAAAGATCTTCGTAGAATATGTAGGAGCCAATATGGGCATCCAGGTCCTGCTATTGGTTATTGACCGGAGACGTGTCTCGGTCATGTCTACATTGTTCTCGAACCGTAGGGTCCGCACGCTTAAGGTTTCGATGACAGTTATATTATGAGTTTATGAGTTTTGATGTACCGAAGGAGTTCGGAGTCCCGGATGAGATCGAACACATGACGAGGAGTCTCGAAATGGTCGAGACGTAAAGATCGATATATTGGACGACTATATTCGGACATCGGAAAGGTTCCGAGTGATTCGGGTATTTTTCGGAGTACCGGGTAGTTACGGGAGAAGCAATGGGCCTTGATGGGCTTTAGTGGGAAGAGGAGAAAGGGCCAAGGGGCTGCTGCGCCCCCCCTCCCCTCTAGTCCGAATTGGACTAGGGAAAAGGGGGCCGGCCACCTTTCCTTCTCCTCCACTTCCTTCTCCCTTCCTCCCCTCTTGGTGGACTCCTACTAGGACTTGGAGTCCTAGTAGGACTCCACATCCTGGCCGCACCAAGCCTTGGCCGGCCTCCTCCTCCTCCATCCTTTATATACTGAGGCAAGGGGCACCCCATGGACACACAAGTTGATCTTCATGATCGTTCCTTAGCTGTGTGCGGTGCCCCCTCCACCATATTCCACCTCGGTCATATTGTTCCATTGCTTAGGCGAAGCCCTGCGACGGTAGAACATCAAGATCGTCACCACGCCGTCGTGCTGACGGAACTCCTCCCCGACGCATTGCTGGATCGAAGCCCAGGGATCGTCATCGAGCTGAACGTGTGCCAAGAACTCGGAGGTGCCGGAGTAACGGTGCTTGGATCGGTCGGATCGGGAAGACGTACGACTACTTCCTCTACGTTGCGTCAACGCTTCCGTTGTCGATCTACAAGGTACGTAGATCACACTCTCCCCTCGTTGCTATGCATCACCATGATCTTGCGTGTGCGTAGGAAAATTTTTGAAATTACTACGTTCCCCAACAGTGGCATCCGAGCCTAGGTTTTATGTGTTGATGTTATATGCACGAGTAGAACACAAGTGAGTTGTGGGCGATATAAGTCATACTGCTTACCAGCATGTCATACTTTGGTTCGGCGGTATTGTTGGATGAAGCGGCCCGGACCGACATTACGCGTACGCTTACACGAGACCAGTTCTCCCGACGTGCTTTGCACATAGGTGGCTTGCGGGTGACAGTTTCTCCAACTTTAGTTGAACCGAGTGTGGCTACGCCCGGTCCTTGCAAAGGTTAAAACATCACCAACTTGACAAACTATCGTTGTGGTTTTGATGCGTAGGTAAGATTGGTTCTTGCTTATGCCCGTAGCAGCCACGTAAAACTTGCAACAACAAAGTAGAGGACGTCTAACTTGTTTTTGCAGGGCATGTTGTGATGTGATATGGTCAAGACATGATGAGATATAAGTTGTTGTATGAGATGATCATGTTTTGTTGAAGTTATCAACAACTGGCAAAATCCTTATGGTTGTCTCTCTATTAAATGAGATGCAAGCGTCCAATAATTGCTTTACTTTATCGCTATTCGATAGCAATAGTTGCAAGAGCAATTGTTGGCGAGACGACCACGCGACGACACATTGATATAGATCAAGATGATGGAGATCATGGTGTCATGTCGGTGACGATATAGATCATAACAGTACTTTGGAGATGGAGATCAAAGAAGCAAGATGATGATGGCCATATCATGTCACATATTTTGATTGCATATGATGTTTATCTTTTATACATCTTATTTTTGCTTAGTTTGATGGTAGCATTTTAAGATGATCTCTCACTAATTATCAACAAGTGTTCTCCCTGAGTATGCACCGTTGCGAAAGTTCTTCGTGCTGAGACACCATGTGATGATCGGGTGTGATAGGCTCTACGTTCAAATACAATGGGTGTAAAACAGTAGCACACGCGGAATACTCAAGTTATACTTGACGAGCCAAGAATATACAGATATGGCCTCGGAACACGGAGACCGAAAGGTCGAGCGTGAATCATATATTAGATATGATCAACATAGTGATGTTCACCAATGAAACTACTCCATCTCATGTGATGATCGGACATGGTTTAGTTGATTTGGATCACGTGATCACTTAGAGGATTAGAGGGATGTCTATCTAAGTGGGAGTTCTTAAGTAATATGATTAATTGAACTTAAATTTATCATGAACTTAGTCCTGGTAGTATTTTGCAAATTATGTTGTAGATCAATAGCTCGCGTTGTTGCTTCCCTGTGTTTATTTTGATATGTTCCTAGAGAAAATTGTGTTGAAAGATGTTAGTAGCAATGATGCGGATTGGATCCGTGATCTGAGGTTTATCCTCATTGCTGCACAGAAGAATTATGTCCTTGATGCACCGCTAGGTGACAGACCTATTGCAGGAGCAGATGCAGACGTTATGAACGTTTGGCTAGCTCAATATGATGACTACTTGATAGTTTAGTGCACCATGCTTAATGGCTTAGAATCGGGACTTCAAAGACGTTTTGAACGTCATGGACCATATGAGATGTTCCAGGAGTTGAAGTTAATATTTCAAGCAAATACCCGAGTTGAGAGATATGAAGTCTCCAACAAGTTCTATAGCTAAAAGATGGAGGAGAATCGCTCAACTAGTGAGCATGTGCTCAGATTGTCTGGGTACTACAATCGCTTGAATCAAGTGGGAGTTAATCTTCCAGATAAGATAGTGATTGACAGAATTCTCTAGTCACCATCACCAAGTTAGTAGAACTTCGTGATGAACTATAATATGCAAGGGATAACGGAAACAACTCCCAAGCTCTTCGTGATGCTGAAATCAACGAAGGTAGAAATCAAGAAAAACATCAAGTGTTGATGGTTGACAAGACCACTAGTTTCAAGAAAAGGGCAAAGGGAAGAAGGGGAACTTCAAGAAGAACGGCAAGCAAGTTGCTGCTCAAGTGAAGAAGCCCAAGTCTGATCCTAAGCCTGAGACTAAGTGCTTCTACTGCAAAGGGACTGGTCACTGGAAGCGGAACTACCCCAAGTGATTGGCGGATAAGAAGGATGGCAAAGTGAACATAAGTATATTTGATATACATGTTATTGATGTGTACTTTACTAGTGTTTATAGCAACCCCACAGTATTTGATACTGGATCAGTTGCTAAGATTAGTAACTCGAAACGGGAGTTGCAGAATAAACAGAGACTAGTTAAGGGTGAAGTGACGATGTGTGTTGGAAGTGGTTCCAAGATTGATATGATCATCATCGCACACTCCCTATACTTTCGGGATTAGTGTTGAACCTAAATAAGTGTTATTTGGTGTTTGCGTTGAGCATGAATATGATTTGATCATGTTTATTGTAATACGGTTATTCATTTAAGTAAGAGAATAAATTGTTGTTCTGTTTACATGAATAAAACCTTATATGGTTACACACCCAATGAAAATAGTTCATTGGATCTCGATCTTAATGATACACATATTCATAATATTGAAACCAAAAGATGCGAAGTTAATAATGATAGTGCAACTTATTTGTGGCACTGCCGTTTAGGTCATATTGGTGTAAAGCGCATGAAGAAACTCCATGCTGATGGGATTTTGGAATCACTTGATTATGAATCACTTGATGCTTGCGAACCATGCCTTATGGGCAAGATGACTAAAACGCCGTTCTCCGGAACAATGAAGCAAGCAACAGATTTGTTGGAAATCATACATACTGATGTATGTGGTTCGATGAATATTAAGGCTTACAGCAGGTATCATTATTTTCTGACCTTCACAAGATGATTTGAGCAAATATGGGGATATCTACTTGATGAAACATAAGTCTGAAACATTTGAACAGTTCAAAGAATTTCAGAGTGAAGTGGAAAATCATCGTGACAAGAAAATAAAAGTTTCTACGATATGATCGCAGAGGTAAAATATTTGAGTTATGAGTTTGGTCTTCAGTTAAAACAATGTGAAATAGTTTCACTACTCATGCCACCTGGAACACCACAGCATAATGGTGTGTCCGAACGTCATAACCGTACTTTATTGGATATAGTGCAATCTATGATGTATCTTACCGATCTACCACTATCGTTTTGGGGTTATGCATTAGATACAGCTGCATTCACATTAAATAGGGCACCATTAAAATACGTTGAGACGACGCCTTATGAACTGTGGTTTGGCAAGAAACCAAAGTTGTCGTTTCTTAAAGTTTGGGGTTGTGATGCTTATGTGAAAAAGTTTCATCCTGATAAGCTCAAACCCAAATCGGAAAAATGCGTCTTCATAGGATACCCTAAAGAAAATGTTGGGTACACCTTCTATCACAGATCCGAAGGCAAGATATTCGTTGCTGAGAATGGATCCTTTCCAGAGAAGGAGTTTCTCTTGAAAGAAGTGAGAGGGAGGAAAGTATAAAACTTGATAAGGTAATTGTACCTTCTCCTTTATTGGAAAGTAGTTCATCACAGAAATTTGTTCCTGTGACTCCTACACCAATTAGTGAGGAAGCTAATGATGATGATCATGTAACTTCAGATCAAGTTACTACCGAACCTCGTAGGTAAACCAGATTGAGATCCGCACCAAAGTGGTACGGTAATCCTATTCTGGAGGTCATGTTACTTGACCATGACGAACCTACGAACTATGAGGAAGCGATGATGAGCCCAAATTCCGAGAAATGGCTTGAGGCCATGAAATCTGAGATGGGATCCATGTATGAGAACAAAGTGTGGACTTTGGTTGACTTGCCCGATGATCGGCAAGCCATAGAAAATAAATGGATCTTCAAGAGGAAGACGGGCGCTGATACTAGTGTTACTATCTACAAAGCTAGAATTGTCGCAAAAGGTTTTCGACAAGTTCAAGGTGTTGACTACGATGAGAGTTTCTCACTCGTATCTATGCTTAAGTCTGTCCGAATCATGTTAGCAATTGCCGCATTTTATGAAATCTGGCAAATGGATAAACAAAACTGCATTCCTTAATGGATTTATTAAAGAAGAGTTGTATATGATGCAACCAGAAGGTTTTGTCAATCCTAAAGGTGCTAACAAAATATGCAAGCTCCAGCGATCCATCTATGGACTGGTGCAAGCATCTCGGAGTTGGAATATACGCTTTGATAAGTTGATCAAAGCATATAGTTTTATACAGACTTGCGGTGAAGCCTGTATTTACAAGAAAGTGAGTGGGAGCACTACAGCATTTCTGATAAGTATATGTGAATGACATATTGTTGATCGGAAATAATGTAGAATTATTCTGCAAAGCATAAAGGAGTGTTTGAAAGGAGTTTTTCAAAGAAAGACCTCGGAGAAGCTGCTTACATATTGAGCATCAAGATCTATAGAGATAGATCAAGACGCTTGATAAGTTTTTTCAATGAGTACATACCTTGATAAGATTTTGAAGTAGTTCAAAATGGAACAGTCAAAGAAAGAGTTCTTGCCTGTGTCATAAGGTGTGAAATTGAGTAAGACTTAAAGCCCGACCACGGCAGAAGATAGAAAGAGAATGAAAGTCATTCCCTATGCCTCAGCCATAGGTTCTATAAAGTATGCCATGCTGTGTACCAGATCTATTGTATACCCTACACTGATTGGCATGGGAGTACAATAGTGATCTAGGAGTAGATCACTGGACAGCAGTCAAAATTATCCTTACTGGAATAAGGATATGTTTCTCGATTACGGAGGTGACAAAAGGTTCGTCGTAAAGGGTTACGTCGATGCAAGTTTTGACACTGATCCAGATGACTCTAAGTCTCAATCTGGATACATATTGAAAGTGGGAGCAATTAGCAAGAGTAGCTCCATGCAGAGCATTGTTGACATAGAAATTTGCAAAATACATGCGGATCTGAATGTGGCAGACCCATTGACTAAACTTCTCTCACAAGCAAAACATGATCACTTTTTGGGTCTTAATCACATAGCGATGTGAACTAGATTATTGAATCTAGTAAACCCTTTGGGTGTTAGTCACATGGAGATGTGAACCAATCACATAAAGATGTGAACTATTGATGTTAAATCACATGGCGATGTGATCTAGATTATTGACTCTAGTGCAAGTGGGAGACTGAAGGAAATATGCCCTAGAGGCAATAATAAAGTTATTATTTATTTCCCTATATCATGATAAATGTTTATTATTCATGCTAGAATTGTATTAACTGGAAACATAATACATGTGTGAATACATAGACAAACAGAGTGTCACTAGTATGCCTCTACTTGACTAGCTCGTTAATCAAAGATGGTTATGTTTCCTGACCATGGACAAAGAGTTGTTATTTGATTAACGGGATCACATCATTAGTTGAATGATCTGATTGACATGACCCATTTCATTAGCTTAGCACCCGATCGTTTAGTATGTTGCTATTGCTTTCTTCATGACTTATACATGTTCCTATGACTATGAGATCATGCAACTCCCGTTTGCCGGAGGAACACTTTGTGTGCTACCAAACGTCACAACGTAACTGGGTGATTATAAAGGAGCTCTACAGGTGTCTCCAAAGGTACATGTTGGGTTGGCGTATTTCGAGATTAGGATTTGTCACTCCGAATGTCGGAGAGGTATCTCTGGGCCCTCTCAGTAATGCACATCACTTAAGCCTTGCAAGCATTGCAACTAATGAGTTAGTTGCGGGATGATGTATTACGGAACGAGTAAAGAGACTTGCCGGTAACGAGATTGAACTAGGTATTGGATACCGACGATCGAATCTCGGGCAAGTAACATACCGATGACAAAGGGAACAATGTATGTTGTTATGCGGTCTGACCGATAAAGATCTTCGTAGAATATGTAGGAGCCAATATGGGCATCCATGTCCCGCTATTGGTTATTGACCGGAGACGTGTCTCGGTCATGTCTATATTGTTCTCGAACCGTAGGGTCCGCACGCTTAAGGTTTCGATGACAGTTATATTATGAGTTTATGAGTTTTTATGTACCGAAGTAGTTCGGAGTCCCGTATGAGATCGGACACATGACGAGGAGTCTCGAAATGGTCGAGACGTAAAGATCGATATATTGGACGACTATATTCGGACAACGGAAAGGTTCCGAGTGATTCGGGTATTTTTCGGAGTACCGGGTAGTTACGGGAGAAGCAATGGGCCTTGATGGGCTTTAGTGGGAAGAGGAGAAAGGGCCAAGGGGCTGCTGCGCCCCCCCTCCCCTCTAGTCCGAATTGGACTAGGGAAAAGGGGGCCGGCCACCTTTCCTTCTCCTCCACTTCCTTCTCCCTTCCTCCCCTCTTGGTGGACTCCTACTAGGACTTGGAGTCCTAGTAGGACTCCACATCCTGGCCGCACCAAGCCTTGGCCGGCCTCCTCCTCCTCCATCCTTTATATACTAAGGCAAGGGGCACCCCATGGACACACAAGTTGATCTTCATGATCGTTCCTTAGCCGTGTGCGGTGCCCCCTCCACCATATTCCACCTCGGTCATATTGTTGCAGTGCTTAGGCGAAGCCCTGCGATGGTAGAACATCAAGATCGTCACCACGCCGTCGTGCTGACGGAACTCCTCCCTGACGCTTTGCTGGATCGAAGCCCGGGGATCGTCATCGAGCTGAACGTGTGCCAAGAACTCGGAGGTGCCGGAGTAATGGTGCTTGGATCGGTCGGATCAGGAAGACGTACGACTACTTCCTCTACGTTGTGTCAATGCTTCCGTTGTCGATCTACAAGGTACGTAGATCACACTCTCCCCTCGTTGCTATGCATCACCATGGTCTTGCGTGTGCGTGGGAAAATTTTTGAAATTACTACGTTCCCCAACACCGACGTGCTTTGCACAAAGATGGCTAGCGGGTGACAGTTTCTCCAACTTTAGTTGAACCGAGTGTGGCTACGCCTGGTCCTTGCGAAGGTTAAAAAAGCACCAACTTGACAAACTATCGTTGTGGTTTTTATGCGTAGGTAAGATTGGTTCTTGCTTAAGCCCGTAGCAGCCACGTAAAACCTGCAACAACAAAGTAGAGGACGTCTAACTTGTTTTTGCAGGGCATGTTGTGATGTGATATGGTCAAGACATGATGCTAAATTTTATTGTATGAGATGATCATGTTTTGTAACCGAGTTATCGGCAACTGGCAGGAGCCATATGGTTGTCGCTTTATTGTATGCAAAGCAATCACGCTGTAATGCTTTACTTTATCACTAAGCGGTAGCGATAGTCGTGGAAGCATAAGATTGGCGAGACGACAACGATGCTACGATGGAGATCAAGTTGTCGCGCCGGTGACGATGGTGATCACGACGGTGCTTCGAAGATGGAGATCACAAGCACAAGATGATGATGGCCATATCATATCACTTATATTGATTGCATGTGATGTTTATCTTTTATGCATCTTATCTTGCTTTGATTGACGGTAGCATTATAAGATGATCTCTCACTAATTATCAAGAAGTGTTCTCCCTGAGTATGCACCGTTGCGAAAGTTCTTCGTGCTGAGACACCACGTGATGATTGGGTGTGATAGGCTCTATGTTCATAGTTGCACACGCGGAATACTCAGGTTATACTTGACGAGCCAAGCATATACAGATATCGCCTCGGAACACGGAGACCGAAAGGTCGAGTGTGAATCATATAGTAGATATGATCAACATAGTGATGTTCACCAATGAAACTACTCCATCTCACGTGATGATCGGACATGGTTTAGTTGATTTGGATCACGTAATCACTTAGAGGATTAGAGGGATGTCTATCTAAGTGGGAGTTCTTTAAGTAAATTAACTGAACTTAAATTTATCATGAAACTTAGTACCTGATAAGTATCTTGCTTGTTTATGCTTGATTGTAGATAGATGGCTCGTGTTGTTGTTCCGTTGAATTTTAATGCGTTCCTTGAGAAAGCAAAGTTGAAAGATAATGGTAGCAATTACACGGACTGGGTCTGTAACTTGAGGATTATCCTCATTGCTGCACAGAAGAATTACGTCCTGGAAGCACCGCTGGGTGCCAAGCCTGTTGCTGGAGCAACGCCGGATGTTATGAACATCTGGCAGAGCAAAGCTGATGACTACTCAATAGTTCAGTATGCCATGCTTTACGGCTTAGAATTGGGACTTCAACGACGTTTTGAACGTCATGGAGCATATGAGATGTTCCAGGAGTTGAAGTTAATATTTCAAGCAAATCCCCGGATTGAGAGATATCAAGTCTCCAATAAGTTCTATAGCTGTAAGATGGAGGAGAACAGTTCTGTCAGTGAGCATATACTCAAAATGTCTGGGTATAATAATCACTTGATTCAATTGGGAGTTAATCTTCCAGATGATTGCGTCATTGACAGAATTCTCCAATCACTGCCACCAAGCTACAAGAGCTTCGTGATGAACTATAATATGCAAGGGATGAATAAGACTATTCCCGAGCTCTTCGCAATGCTAAAAGCTGCGGAGTTAGAAATCAAAAAGGAGCATCAAGTGTTGATGGTCAACAAGACCACTAGTTTCAAGAATAAGGGCAAAGGGAAGAAGAAGGGGAACTTCAAAAAGAACGGCAAGCAAGTTGCTACTCAAGAGAAGAAACCCAAACCTGGACCTAAGCCTGAAACTGAGTGCTTCTACTGCAAGCAGACTGGTCACTGGAAGCGGAACTGCCCCAAGTATTTGGCGGATAAGAAGGATGGCAAGGTGAACAAAGGTATATGTGATATACATGTTATTGATGTGTACCTTACTAATGCTCGCAGTAGCACCTGGGTATTTGATACTGGTTCTGTTGCTAATATTTGCAACTCGAAACAGGGACTACGGATTAAGCGAAGATTGGCTAAGGACGAGGTGACGATGCGCGTGGGAAACGGTTCCAAAGTCGATGTGATCGCAGTCGGCACGCTACCTCTACATCTACCTTCGGGATTAATATTAGACCTAAATAATTGTTATTTGGTGCCAGCGTTAAGCATGAACATTATATCTGGATCTTGTTTGATGCAAGACGGTTATTCATTTAAATCAGAGAATAATGGTTGTTCTATTTATATGAGTAATATCTTTTATGGTCATGCACCCTTGAAGAGTGGTCTATTCTTATTGAATCTCGATAGTAGTAACACACATATTCATAATGTTGAAGCCAAAAGATGCAGAGTTCATAATGATAGTGCAACCTATTTGTGGCACTGCCGTTTAGGTCATATCGGTGTAAAGCGCATGAAGAAACTCCATACTGATGGACTTTTGGAACCACTTGATTATGAATCACTTGGTACTTGCGAACCGTGCCTCATGGGCAAGATGACTAAAACAACATTCTCCGGTACTATGGAGAGAGCAACAGATTTGTTGGAAATCATACATACAGATGTATGTGGTCCGATGAATATTGAGGCTCGTGGCGGATATCGTTATTTTCTCACCTTCACAGATGACTTAAGCAGATATGGGTATATCTACTTAATGAAACACAAGTCTGAAACATTTGAAAAGTTCAAAGAATTTCAGAGTGAAGTAGAAAATCATCGTAACAAGAAAATAAAATTCCTACGATCTGATCGTGGAGGAGAATATTTGAGTTACGAGTTTGGTGTACATTTCAAAATTGTGGAATAGTTTCACAACTTACGCCACCCGGAACACCACAACGTAATGGTGTGTCCGAACGTCATAATCGTACTTTACTAGATATGGTGCAATCTATGATGTCTCTTACTGATTTACCGCTATCGTTTTGGGGATACGATCTAGAGACGGCCGCATTCACGTTAAATAGGGCACCATCAAAATCCGTTGAGACGACGCCTTATGAACTGTGGTTTGGCAAGAAACCAAAGTTGTCGTTTCTGAAAGTTTGGGTCTGCGATGCTTATGTGAAAAAGCTTCAACCTGATAAGCTCGAACCCAAATCAGAGAAATGTGTCTTCATAGGATATCCAAAGGAGACTATTGGATACACCTTCTATCACAGATCCGAAGGCAAGACTTTCGTTGCTAAGTTCGGAAACTTTCTAGAGAAGGAGTTTCTCTCGAAAGAAGTGAGTGGGAGGAAAGTAGAACTTGACGAGGTAACTGTACCTGCTCCCTTATTGGAAAGTAGTGCATCACAGAAAACTGTTTCTGTGACACCTACACCAGTTAGTGAGGAAGCTAATGATGATGATCATGAAACTTCAGAACAAGATACTATTGAACCTCGTAGATCAACCAGGGTAAGATCCGCGCCAGAGTGGTACGGTAATCCTGTTCTGGAAGTCATGCTACTAGATCATGATGAACCTACGAACTATGAAGAAGCGATGGTGAGCCCAGATTCCGCAAAATGGCTTGAAGCCATGAAATCTGAGATGGGATCCATGTATGAGAACAAAGTGTGGACTTTGGTTGACTTGCCCGATGATCGGCAAGCAATTGAGAATAAATGGATTTTCAAGAAGAAGACTGACACTGACGGTAATATTACTGTCTACAAAGCTCGACTTGTCGCAAAAGGTTTTCGGCAAGTTCAAGGTATTGACTACGATGAGACCTTCTCACCGGTAGCGATCCTTAAGTCTGTCTGAATCATGTTAGCAATTGCCGCATTTTATGATTATGAAATTTGGCAGATGGATGTCAAAACTGCATTCTTGAATGGATTTCTGGAAGAAGAGTTGTATATGATGCAACCAGAAGGTTTTGTCGATCCAAAGGGAGCTAACAAAGTGTGCAAGCTCCAGCGATCCATTTATGGACTGGTGCAAGCCTCTCGGAGTTGGAATAAACGCTTTGATAGTGTGATCAAAGCATTTGGTTTTATACAGACTTTTGGAGAAGCCTATATTTATAAGAAAGTGAGTGGGAGCTCTATAGCATTTCTGATATTATATGTAGATGACATATTACTAATTGGAAATGATATAGAATTTCTGGATAGCATAAAGGGATACTTGAATAAGAGTTTTTCAATGAAAGACCTCGGTGAAGCTGCTTACATATTAGGCATTAAGATCTATAGAGATAGATCAAGACGCTTAATTGGACTTTCACAAAGCACATACCTTGACAAAGTTTTGAAGAAGTTCAAAATGGATCAAGCAAAGAAAGGGTTCTTGCCTGTGTTACAAGGTGTGAAGTTAAGTCGGACTCAATGCCCGACCACTGCAGAAGATAGAGAGAAGATGAAAGATGTTCCCTATGCTTCAGCCATAGGCTCTATCATGTATGCAATGTTGTGTACCAGACCTGATGTGTGCCTTGCTATAAGTCTAGCAGGGAGGTACCAAAGTAATCCAGGAGTGGATCACTGGACAGCTGTCAAGAACATCCTGAAGTACCTGAAAAGGACTAAGGATATGTTTCTCGTATATGGAGGTGACAAAGAGCTCATCGTAAATGGTTACGTTGATGCAAGCTTTGACACTGATCCGGACGATTCTAAATCGCAAACCGGATACGTGTTTACATTAAACGGTGGAGCTGTCAGTTGGTGCAGTTCTAAACAAAGCGTCGTGGCGGGATCTACGTGTGAAGCGGAATACATAGCTGCTTCGGAAGCAGCAAATGAAGGAGTCTGGATGAAGGAGTTCATATCCGATCTAGGTGTCATACCTAGTGCAACGGGTCCAATGAAAATCTTTTGTGACAATACTGGTGCAATTGCCTTGGCAAAGGAATCCAGATTTCACAAGAGAACCAAGCACATCAAAAGACGCTTCAATTCCATCCGGGATCTAGTCCAGGTGGGAGAAATAGAGATTTGCAAGATACATACGGATCTGAATGTTGCAGACCCATTGACTAAGCCTCTTCCACGAGCAAAACATGATCAGCACCAAGGCTCCATGGGTGTTAGAATCATTACTGTGTAATCTAGATTACTGACTCTAGTGCAAGTGGGAGACTGAAGGAAATATGCCCTAGAGGCAATAATAAAGTTATTATTTATTTCCTTATATCATGATAAATGTTCATTATTCATGCTAGAATTGTATTAACCGGAAACATAATACATGTGTGAATACATAGACAAACAGAGTGTCACTAGTATGCCTCTACTTGACTAGCTTGTTAATCAAAGATGGTTATGTTTCCTAACCATGAACAAGGAGTTGTTATTTGATTAACGGGATCACATCATTAAGTGAATGATCTGATTGACATGACCCATTCCATTAGCTTAGCACCCGATCGTTTAGTATGTTGTTATTGCTTTCTTCATGACTTATACATTTTCCTATGACTATGAGATTATGCAACTCCCGTTTACCAGAGGAACACTTTGTGTGCTACCAAACGTCACAACGTAACTGGGTGATTATAAAGGAGCTCTACAGGTGTCTCCAAAGGTACATGTTGGGTTGGCGTATTTCGAGATTAGGATTTGTCACTCCGATTGTCGGAGAGGTATCTCTGGGCCCTCTCGGTAATGCACATCACTTAAGCCTTGCAAGCATTGCAACTAATGAGTTAGTTGCGGGATGATGTATTACGGAACGAGTAAAGAGACTTGCCGGTAACGAGATTGACCTAGGTATTGGATACCGACGATCGAATCTCGGGCAAGTAACATACCGATGACAAAGGGAACAACGTATGTTGTTATGTGGTCTGACCGATAAAGATCTTCGTAGAATATGTAGGAGCTAATATGGGCATCCAGGTCCCACTATTGGTTATTGACCGGAGACATGTCTCGGTCATGTCTACATTGTTCTCGAACCCGTAGGGTCCGCACGCTTAAGATTTTGATGACAGTTATATTATGAGTTTATACGTTTTGATGTACCGAAGGTTGTTCGGAGTCCTGGATGAGATCACGGACATGACGAGGAGCCTCGAAATGGTCGATACATAAAGATTGATATATTGGAAGCCTATGTTTGGATATCGGAAGTGTTCTGGGTGAAATCGGGATTTTACCGGAGTACCGGGAGGTTACCGGAACCCCCCGGGAGCTATATGGGCCTTAATGGGCCTTAGTGGAAGAAGAGGAGAGGCTGCCAGGGCTGGGCCGCGCGCCCCTCCCCCCTAGTCCGAATAGGACAAGGAGAGAGGGGGCCGGCGCCCCCCTCCTTCTCTCTCCCTCTTTTCCCACCTCGTGAATCCTATTCCAACTAGGATTGGGGGAGAAGTCCTACTCCCGGAGGGAGTAGGACTCCTCCTGGCGCACCCTATGATGGCCGGCCGGCCTCCCCCTCTTGAACCTTTATATACAGAGGCAGGGGCACCCCAGAGACACACAAGTTGATCCACGTGATCATATTCTTAGCCGTGTGCGGTGCCCCCTTCCACCATAGTCCTCGATAATATTGTAGCGGTGCTTAGGCGAAGCCCTGCGACAGTAGTACATTAAGATCGTCACCACGCCGTCGTGCTGACGGAACTCTTCCCCGACACTTTGCTGGATCGGAGTCCGGGGATAGTCATCGAGCTGAACGTGTGCTAGAACTCGAAGGTGCCGTAGTTTCGGTGCTTGATCGGTCGGGCCATGAAGACGTACGACTACATCAACCAAACGCTTCCGTTGTCGATCTACAAGGGTACGTAGATCATACTCTCCCCTCTCATTGCTATGCATCACCATGATCTTGCGTGTGCGTAGAATTTTTTTTGAAATTACTACGTTCCCCAACACACCCGGCCCCAGAGAGCCCTGGAGGCCTACCTTATGAGGTAGGCTATCCGGCTTTTACCCGTGAGCTGCGGCAGTTCCAGTGGCCCACTCACCGCACCTTGAAACCTGACGTTGGCAAAAAGTACAACGGCAAGACTCACCTGTCTGAGTTCCTCAGCATCTACACCATCGCGATGCAATCCGCCGGAGCCCGCGACGATAAGGTGCTTGCAATTACTTTCCATTGGCTCTTAAACCCAACGCCATGTCGTGGTTGATGCACTTGCCGGTAGACTCTATTTCCTCCTGGTCGGATTTGTGCCATGAGTTTGTGGGCGCCTTTACTAGAGGTCACCAAGCCCATGGCCAAGCAAGCGACCTGCATGTCATTCCCCAGAAGGGAGGCGAGAGTCTGCGCAAGTATATACAGAGGTTCAGCCGGGTACAGTACAATATCCCTGATGGTCACCCTACCGCCATCATCAGCGCGTTCCATCAGAACGTGCGTAACCGCAAGATGCGCGAAGAACTGGCAATGAACAAGGTGAAAGATGTGGCAGAACTCTATGTTCTTGCTGACAGATGTGCCCGAGCTGAAGAGGGAAGGAAGTACCCCGGTGAAGATGCCGGCGTGGAAATCGACTCCTCAGATGAGGATACTTCCGCCCCGGCGAAGAAAGGCCAGCGCCGCAACAGGAAGCGCAAAGGTAAAGTTGTGCTTGCCATCGAGGGATCTGACGACGCCGGCTCCGCCAAGAAAACCAAGGCAGATGACCCCGGCAAGGAAATTGCCGGATGTGTCGCCTGCCGGGCCTTGGCGGCTGCTGAGAAGCCAGGAAACTCCGACAAGCAATACTGCAAGATCCATCGCACCAAAGGCCATGATCTCCAAAACTGTCGACAGGTTGTGCTCCTTGCTGAGAAGCAGAGGGCTGAATATGAGAGGCGGGACAAGGAGGAAGGCCGGGACGGTGCTGAGGGGTCCGGCAAGAAGCGTGACGGCCAGGCGGGCCGTCGCGGCAAAGATAAACAACAGGAGAGGCCTGCCCGGGGCCATGACAAAAAGCCAGAAAACGATGATCACGAAGAGGACGATGAGTCTGGTGACCAAGAATTTCAGAAAGCTACAGAGGCCATGTGCGTCGATGGCGGCGCCTCGCTGCATACCTCTCACCGCCAGCTTAAACAGTGGGCGCGTGAGGTTACAGCGGCGGAACCGTCGTTTGATGCCCAAAGGCCACTGAAGTGGTCCAGCACACCTATCATTTTTGACACTGAGGATCACCCTGATCGCACTACTGCAGTCCGGTGCTTGCCATTGTTGGTTTCACCAATAATACACAACCTCAAGGTGACAAAGATGCTAGTCGATGGCGGGGCCGGTCTGAACTTAATCTCGCCTGCCGTGATCGAGAAATTGCAGATTCCTGATGAAGACCTCGAAGAGACGGGCACGTTTCAGGGGGGTCAACCCGGGAAGAAGTCAACCAAAGGGAAAGGTCACGTTGCCCGTGACTTTTGGGAGTGATCTGAACTACAGGACAGAAAGGATTGTGTTCGACGTTGCCAAGATCCCCTTGCCTTACAACGGGATCCTTGGCCGCCCAGCGCTGGCCAAGTTCATGGCGGCGTCACATTACGCCTACAACACCCTGAAGATGCTGGGGCCTGTGACGATCATCACCGTCCCATCAGACAAGAAGGATGCACTAATTTGCACTGACCAACTCTACCAACAAGCAGTTGCAGCAGCCGCCACTGCTAAGGCGCTTGCTCCTGCCGCTGGAGCCCCGGGAAGGCAAAAGAAGAAGACCGGTGAGACCTCAGGCACCCACTCCGGCAAGCGCACCTCTTCGGAGTGTAGCGCTCCCGTCGAGGACGTGCCAGAGAGCTCCGCCGACAGAAACAAGAAGTCCAGGGCCACACCGTCGGGAACCAAGAAGGTTTCTGTCATGGAGGACGGCACGGGAGGAGCTTTTACCATAAGCTCCACCCTTGACGACAAATAGGAAGACGCGCTCGTCACCTTCCTACGGGCGAATGTCGATGTGTTTGCATGGCAAGCATCCGACATCCCTGGCGTTCCCAGGGAGGTGATTGAGCACCACCTTGTTGTCTGTCCTCATGCGCGGCCCGTCAAGCAGAAGGTCAGAAAGCAAGCTTTGGAACAACAAGAGTTCATCACAAAGGAGATCCGAAAACTGGAAGCAGCGGGTTTGGTAAGAGGAGTGCTCCATCCAACGTGGTTGGCCAATCCGGTGGTAGTGCGCAAGGCAAATGGGAAGTGGAGGCTGTGTATTGATTACACAGATATTAATAAGGCTTGTCCCAAAGACCCCTTTCCGTTGTCGCGCATCGACCAGATTGTTGACTCCACAGCTGGGTGTGATCTGTTGTCATTCCTCGATGCCTACTCCGGCTACCACCAGATCTTCATGACAATGGAAGATGAAGAGAAAACGGCATTCATCACCCCATGTGGTACGTATTGCTTTATACGGATGCCTTTCGGGTTGAAGAGTGCTGGTTCAACGTTTGCAAGGGCGGTCCAGATTGGTTTTGAACCCCAGCTCCATAGAAATATGGAAGCTTATATGGATGATATAGTGGTCAAAACCAAGAACAAGGCAACCCTCATATCAGATTTACAAGAAACATTTGCAAACCTATGCAAGATCAATCTCAAGCTGAACCCTGAGAAGTGTGTCTTCGGCGTCCCGTCTGGCAAGCTTCTCGGGTTCTTTGTGTCACAGCGTGGGATAGAGGCCAATCCGGACAAGATCAAAGCTATAGAGAAGATTGAAGCGCCCAAGCGAGTCAAGGATGTGCATCGGCTTGCTGGTTGCGTTGCCGCCATGAGCAGGTTCATTTCCAAGTCCGCCGAGCGCGCCCTTCCCTTTTTCAAGATTTTGAAAAAGGCGGGCCCGATGGAGTGGACGCCAGAAGCCGAAGCAGCATTACAAGATTTGAAGAGGTACCTCTCCTCCGTGCCAATACTAGTTGCGCCTAGGCCACAGGAACTGTTGCTGCTGTACCTGGCGGCAACGAACCAGGTGGTCATCGCCGCACTAGTGGCGCAGAGAGAAATTGATGCTGAGGTAATAGCAGCGACGGAGCCCGATGCCACTGATGCCGAGACGACGCAACCAATTGAAGTGCCGTCGAGCAGCACCTGGTCTACTTTGTTAGTTCCCTCCTGCAGGGGGCTAGATCGAGGTACTCCGGTGTGCAGAAACTGCTCTTCGGCCTTCTTATGGCCTCGAGGAAGCTGCGTCACTACTTCCAGGCGCACGAAATCACTGTCGTCACTCGCCTCCCTCTGCAATGGATATTGCACAATCCAGACGCAACGGGAAGGATCGTAGAGTGGGCACTGGAACTGTCCAGCTTTGGCCTCAAGTTTGAGAGTACCTCGACGATTCAAAGCCGAGTCCTGGCGGAGTTCGTTGCAGAATGGACCGCGACGCCTGACGAAGAAACCCAAGAGACTACTCTCCTCGGCAAGGAGGCAAGTTGCGACTGGATCATGTACTTTGATGGAGCTTTCTCCTTACAGGGCGTCGGGGCTGGCGTACTGCTTGTCGCACCCACCGGAGAGCACCTCAAGTACGTGATCCAGATGCACTTCCCCAGGGAGGTGTCAACAAACAATACGGCTGAATACGAAGGGCTGCTTGCCGGTCTTAGGATCGCGGCGGACCTCGGAATCAAGAAACTCGTCGTCAGAGGCGACTCGCAACTTGTCGTCAAGCAAGTCAACAAGGATTACCAGAGCCCATTGATGAAGGCAACGGCACGCATCAATACGTTCCCCGAGCGGAGAATGATATCGCCGATTACCTGTCAAAATGCGCTGCCCTCAAGCTACCTGTGGAACCAGGTACCTTTGTGCTTCGGCTAACTCAGCCATCCGTTGATCCATCAACAGAGCAGAACAAGAGGAGAAAATCAGGGCCCGGCAAGTACTTTCCCGCCGAGCTCCCCGAAGCCGCCGGCAAGGATGTTGCCGGAGACGCTGAGCCCGCCACGGGACAGCTAGCTCCGACAGAGCATCAAGCTCTTGCCATGGAGACAGCCGCTCCAATAGCAGAGGAAATGCCTTTAGTCCTCGCCGTCGAGCCCCAGGCTCCAGCGTGGGCACAGCATACCGTCCGATTCCTCCAAACAGGGGAACTTCCTGAGGAACAGGAAGAAGCGGAAAAAGTAGCCCGTCGCTCTACTATGTACCTGTTCGTCGATGACGTCCTGTACAGAAAGAGGCCGAACGGCGTGAAATTGAAGTGTATCCCTCGAGAGGAAGGACTGGGGCTGTTGGCGGAGATACATGAAGGCATATGTGGATCCCACATCGGGTCAAGGGCCCTTGCCGGCAAAGCGTTTCGGCAAGGCTTCTTTTGGCCCACCGCCCTCCAGGATGCGACGACACTAGTCACCAGGTGTGAAGTGTGTCAGTTCCATTCAAAGAAGCTTCATCAGCCAGCTCAAGCCCTTCAAACCATTCCTCTCTCCTGGCCTTTCTCGGTCTGGGGGCTCGACATACTGGGCCCTTTCCCCCGCGCTGTCGGGGGCTTTGAGTACTTGTACGTTGCAATCGACAAGTTCACAAAGTGGCCAGAAGTGGAAGCAGTGAGGAAGGTCACAGCACAGTCAGCCGTCAAGTTCTTCAAAGGACTGGTGTGCCGTTTTGGTGTACCCAATAGGGTTATCACCGACAACGGCACGCAGTTCACAAGCCACACCTTCATGCAATATATTCAAGACCTCGGTCGCAAGGTCTGTTTCGCTTTCGTTGCTCACCCACGAAGCAATGGTCAAGCTGAGAGGGCAAATGCTAAAGTACTGCGAGGCCTGAGGACAAAGACCTTTGACAGACTGCACAAGAGTGGAAGGCGCTGGATTGATGAATTGCCGGCGGTTCTTTGGTCAATCAGAACGAAACCAAAACGAGCCACCGGTCAGACACCCTTTGCCCTGGTATACGGGGCAGAAGCAGTTCTCCCCACGGAACTCATATACGGGTCACCTCGAGTACTCGCTTATGACGAGCTTGAGCAAGAGCAATTGCGGCAAGATGACGCAACGCTCCTTGAGGAAGATCGTCTTCGGGCGGCTGTGAGAGCAGCGCGCTACCAGCAAGCCTTGCGCCGCTACCATAGCCGCAAGGTTCATGCCCGAAGCTTTGAGGAAGGCGACCTTGTTCTTCGGCACGTTCAATCGGCCAAGAATTCCAACAAGTTGACGCCAAAGTGGGAAGGCCCTTATCGGGTAGTACGAGTCACCAGGCCCGGCGCAGTCCGCCTAGAGACCGAAGATGCCGTCCGGTGAGTAACTCCTGGAACATTGAGCATCTTCGCAAGTTTTACCCGTGAGGCGCGGCTTGCCGGGCCCCCCGGCAAGCCACCTTTTGTACGAGCCTTGTCGATGACGCATGTAACCCTTTGTACAAAGCCAGGCGCAGACCCTGAGCATAAGTAAATGAAGCGCTGGCGCCCTAAGTTATAGCATGCATGCTAGGTCGAGTCTCGTCCTTGGTTAGGGTTGATAGTGCTTAGCGGCGACTAACCCCTAGCTTAGAGGTCGAGTGTGCGTCTCTTTGTCTTTCTTTTCTCTTCTTTGGTTCACAGGACACACACATATCCGTGCCGAACCACTTGGGGAGAAAAAAAAGAGGAACAGACCAGCATCTAGCCCCCGGCAAGCCAGTATTGCCGGGGGCTGCAAGAGCAAAGATTCACCCACGGCGAACCAGGGTTGCCGGGGACTGCAGCTTCAGATAAGTTCTTCATCCCTTATCATGCATTCCATTATGGATTGAGGTATGTGAAACCTCGTTTTCCCCTAAGCTATCGTGCTCCCATAACTCTAGGCCCTAGGGCTCGTTCCTGGGGCCAAGTTTGGTCGTAGTCGCGGCAGCGAAAGGATGAAACAAGGAGCTTGAACCCGCCTCATCCCTGCCTCCGCCAAAGGCGTGAGGAAGGTCGAGCGAAGTGGGGAGACGGCAAGGCCTGTTGCCGGGCAAGGAAATGTTTATCTTGAAGATATCAAGGATTTGCTCTTTGTTGTGGGTTCCACCCGCAAACAAATGACCCGGCAAGCATCCCTTTTTCATTAAAAAAACATTCCACTCAGGTACAGTCCATAGGGAATGAAAAACATGAATGATGGGATTACAAGTTTTAAATTCAACAAAGGCCCGAAGGCTTACAAACTAAAAAGAGATAAGGTGCCCGTAATCCCTTTCTTGTCCCTCTCCTCGGGAGGCAGGTCAAGGAGGCGAAAGGGACAAAAGGAGCGCCTAGGCGAGCTACGGGTGGCAGAAGACATCAAGAGAACATCTTGGTGGCCGTCCAAAGGCTGGATGGTGATGGCGGCGCTGGAAGCAGAGCTCGAAGACGAGGCGGCAGGACGTCAGCACGCGTCGAAGGCGTCGGTGCCCGCGTACTCCGACTTGACGGCCTTGCCGCCCAAGGAGACAACCCCGAGAAGTTCAAGGAGCCGGCGACACGGATGATGGGGGCGCCGATGCCGCACGGAGCGGCACCCGACACCTAGTCGGACCCGTCATCCTGCCGCCTACTGCCCTCGTCGTCGCTGCCGCTGTCCTCCTCGTCACTGCCGATGAGGGCTTCCATGGTGAGAGGGATTTGATGAAGATAGATGCTGGTGTGGCTCAGGATAAGGTGGGGAAAGGATAACGGTGTGGTGTGGCTAAGGATAAGGTGGGGAAAAGGAGCGGTGCGGGGCCACGAGTCAGGCCGCGTGTCACGAGCGACCGGCCAAGTGTAAAACGTTTGCCATTGAAATACCCTTAGCAAAACTAGAGGGACGGTGACTCAAAAATATAAAAAATTCAGCCAAAATATCCCGATTGAAATACCCTTAGCAAAACTAAGGGGAGGGTGACTCAAAAATCAATGGCAGCCGGCACGCAAGAATGGGCGGCGGCGGTACAAGTGCTGCAGCAGCTCGACACGCAAGAATGGGCGGCGGCCGCCACCATTTCTTCTCCCCACCGTGGGCGACATGTCGACCAGAGAGGACACCACCACCTCGGCCCATCACCGTCAGGTTACAGCTGTAAAATGTTACAGCTCGGAAATGAATCTGAGCTCCCAGGCAGGGCCTAAACCATTTGCTATCGAGGGCAAAAATGTACTGGTCTAAAAGACGACGGCAAACATAATTAACACCCAGCAATGTTCAATCCCAAACATATAACAGGCTGGCTTTCAAACATACGATTACAGGATCCATAATATGTATCGTTTACTCTAATGGATATTCATTAGTACATCATCTTCATCACATAAATATGATATTTTCCCACATTTCTGTCTGCACCGCACCAAACATCATCTTCGGTTTGAGAATCCCAAAAGTTGCACCTTTGACAAACATCATCTTCGATTTGAGCGAACCATACTCCCAAGTCTTTACCTTGCAAACTTACTCTTCTTTGAAGGATGAGGTGCAAGCTTGTCGTTGTTCCATAGCATCCCTTTAAAAACAGAAACAAAATAACTTAGCTATATACACTTTGTTCATGAGCAGTATGGACAGATATGATTAGTTGCCACTTTACAAAAATGTTGTACACAATACTAGTTCAAAAAAAGAAATAGACAAACTAGAAAGACTAATGGCATTGCACTGGAGTATTTTTAATAAAGAAAATGGTATCGCCCTCAATTAATATAAATGTAATGACATCATATAATTGATCTTGTTTTGGAAGGTGATGGCATTATGCTCTTCATCGTTAGCTCTCGAGTAACTTGTCATCAAAGCGTTTTCTTTCATTTCTGCCACATAGTCATGACGTTGCGTTTGTGGCCTCAATGAGCAGGTATCGACTTTATCAACCAGCTGAAAAGACCACAACTGACAAACAGGGGACTGGTGGCGAACATGCTGCTGATGGGCCGAGGATGGGGTGGTGCATTCAGGTCGCACAAGGCAGGTTTAAGGATGTCGGATGAGGCGTGAGAAGATGAAGAAACCAGCGGGAAAGTTTGTCGCCAGAATCAAGACAAAGACAGACACATGAGAAGGCCGGCAAGGCTAAATAATACAGGAGTTTTACCCAATGACATTCTCATGCAGGGAGAATGGCTTTTCACCAGCCCAGTATCCAGTTACATGATACAGAAAGTACACACTATCTGAAACAAACTGATTCTAACAGAAACAGCCAAAGATGTGACCTGATTGACCCAAAGCAACCCAACGAAACACATTTTAAAACTCTCGCCAACAGAAATAATATGTGTTAAAAGCTAAATGCATGCGCGCGCGTGTGCATGTCTATATATACTTCTGTCAGGTTGCTACTAGAAAATAGAGGACAATATAATATGCTTTACAAGAGCAATCAAAATAGTGTTTTTCTTGTTCCTAAAATTCACTTAAAAATAGCACACCATACTAGTAGCAACAGAAGGCTGTGTGATGAATCAAGAACTAAACCTGTACAGGCAATGGACAGTCCCATAAAGAGCAAAAGATCCTACTAGGAGAAATAGAGGACTCTCTCAAGGACATCTTGATGGCATAAGGACCAAAGCTTTTATTGACATACAGTGTAGAGCCCTACACAGCTAGAGTGGCTAAAACTCAAACGCTTGAACAGCCTAACAGAAGATTCATGGTAACAATATATCAAATGCTTCAATTAGTTAAAGCTATTATTAACAGGAGTATATATTACGATAACACAGCGATGCAGTGTCGGAAAGCGGCAAATTAGAAATTCTGAAGCAGGACCAAAGCTACAGAGAATAATGCCGGGCAAACAACCCTGATCAGTAGAACCAATGCCGCTAATGGAGGGGGGTAATAAGCGTGCACCAAAGTCACAATTCAATTACCCATGAGAATTGCACACGCAACCAGGCAGCATATGTATTTGCATCATAGGCAAGATAAATAGTAGTAAGAAAAAAAGCAGCGTTACACTACCATATCCAACAGAAAGCTAATCAAAGGCAACCATGTTAGGTAATATGTGATAACGTACATAAAAGGGCGTCATTTAAACACTAAGAGAACTTCTTCTAGTTACCAGTTGGCCTTTCAAGGTGTCTGGAGAAGACAGCTGGAAGTAGGGGCACATTAGCAAAACGGCTTTTGCGAGCTTGCACATCCACATCCACATCCACAGACTTAGCATAGCAGGACTGTTGATTGATATATGGAGTACATGACTGAACATGTGCCTGTTTCATGTCAACCATGATCATCCACGCCTCACCGTGAAATTCCTCCTCCCTTAAAAGGCAGCATACAATATCCGGGTCATCCGCACTGATGATTGGGAACTCAGGAAGACGGCGAGGTATGTGCAGCTCCTGGTAACCAGAGCTACCCCAGACAGAATCCAGGTAGATCACACGATGGAGCTCCCACTTGAACTTGGACATCATGTTCAAATCCCAAATGGTGATCTTTTGGCGAGGGTGCTGCCCTTGTCTTCTCTCAAGAAGGTGACGATGGCCACCATGGATTCTCTCATGGAAGTCATTGTCAATGTGGACAAAGCGCAGCATGCCTTGGCTGACGGACACACTTTGGAATCTCCCGGAGAAGTATCTTTCAACCCGTACGTCATCATGGTACTCTTTTCCCCCGGGGAAAGGCACGAAGTGAAGCACAGGGGAGCATGTATCTGAGAAGTCAGATATTAGGACACCGCTGAAGTAGTCTACCCAGCACAGAAAACGACCATCAAGAGCGAGCACATCGTCAGTTGACCACAGGAAGGGGAACTGGACATTGCTCTGGTCATGCGGCCGCGGGGCAGGCCTGTTGCAGATGGTTCCCCAATGTCCTTTCTCGGAGTTGAAGATGCAGAGTTCAACAAGCATGGGATTATTGCCAGTGTCGCTTTTTTTGGGGTAGACATTAAGGTCGGCAACAATGTAGCAGTCCGGCGCGAGCTGCAGGATGCCTGTGGCGAATTTATCCATCAGGAACGGCCTTTTCCTGTCCTTGGTGTACCGAGGGAGCTGCTGCACCGAGGGGGAAGGACCGGCGGCCGTGTAGACGAACAGATCTGACGCGATGTTGAAGTAGCGAGTCTGGCTCGGGATGGAGATGTGGAAGAGGACGAGGTCCTCGTCAGTTGCCCGGACGTAGGGACAGGCGGGCCGGGTGGCTGAGGCCTCTTTCTCCGGCCAGTGGAGGTCGAAGTAGGAGACCCCTTCTGGAGGGTCCGCGAGGGCGAAGGACACGTAGCAGGAGCGGCCGCTGGCCATGTGAATTGCAGCGGCGGTCTTGTTCTGGTTGACGGCCTCACGAACAGCGCATATGCCGTCGTAGGACTTGGTGCGGCCGATGCGGTTCAGCATCACCCAATCGGGGAAGGCACCGTCCGCCCATGGCGCTCCTCCGCCTCCGCTGGCCATGCCGATCGGGATCCGCGTCGGGAATAAAGGAGCCGCCTCCGCCTCCGCCTCCTCCCTAATCTTTTTTCCTCCGGTGGTAATGGGGATCGGCATCGGGATTGAGATCGGGATCGGGAATAAAGCAGCCGCCTCCGCCTCCTCCGTAATCCTAACCCTAACCCTAACCATGTTTCTTTTTTTTTTGAAACGACCCTAACCATGTTTTTTTTTTTTTTTTGAAACGACCCTAACCATGTTTCTTTCTGGTGGGGAGGAACTGGTTTGGTCTTTGGTGGACGGGAAAGAAGGGCCACAGGCTATATAATAAGTTACTAAATAAAAAATCTCACTGGGCCGGCCACGAGACGGTTAGGCCAGCAACCGGAAACAAGTCCGAAGCGGAGTCCGTCTCGCGTCTGACTGGCACTCTACTGGGCTGGCCTTTTCCTGTAGCTAGGTTTTTTCGTCTCCACTTTTTGCTAGGTTTTCTTTGGTTTTTCTTCGGTTTTCCTCTTTTTCCTTCTTTTTTCATTTTCTTTTTTTTCCTTTTTTCTCCTCGGTTTTCTTTGTTTCTTTCCTACTCCCTCTGTCCCATAATATAAGAACGTTTTTGACACTACACTAGTGTAAAAAATGTTCTTATAAATAAATATAAGAACATTTCACTGGTTTTATTCGCTTATCTTTGTTTCTTCATTTTCTTTTTTCTCAACAGACATCTACATTTTTCATACGCCTTGTAAATAAATATACATCATATTTTTTATACATGTTAAACATTTTCAAATATATATTATTAACATTTTTTCAAGTATATGTTTTGATGTCTACCTTTTCATACAAGTTCTATATCTTTTGTATGCATCTAAAACATTTTTATGCATGTTTAATATTTTTCAAATACATTATTACAATTTTTACAAAAACATGTTTGAAAAACATTCAAATACATGATAAACGTTTTTCAGATACACGTTGGAACATGTTTTAATAATTATTTTCGCTGATCTATGTGCAGATCCCTGTAACCAGCTTGCGCCCAGAGAGAGTCCAGGTTGATCACACGATGTAGCTTCCACTCAAACTCGGAGTTCAAAGTCCAACTGGTGATTTTCTTCGGAGTCTGCTGCTGCTGCCCTTGCCTTTTTCTATCACGAAGCTCAAGGCATCGGCGGCAGCGACCAGGGACTCTGTCATGGAAGTCATTGTCAATGTGGACAAAGCAGATCTTGCCTTGGCTGATGGACACACTTCGGAATCTCTCCGGGAAGTACCTTTCAACCCGTACCTTACCACGGTACTCTTTTCCTCCAGGGAAAGGCACGAAGCAGAGCGACAGGGAGTCTATGTTTCCAGAGAAGTCACATAGCAGGACACCGCGAAGTAGTCGACCCAGCACAGGAAACAGCCGTCGAAAGCGAGCACATTGTCGGTTGACCAGAGTTCGGGGAACTGGCCGCCATTGCCCGGGTCCAATTTGGGGATGATTTTCCACTTTCCAGTCTCGGAGTTGAAGACGCGGAGTACGGCACGCATGCCATTGCCCTTTCTTTTGGGGTAGACATTGAGGTCGGCAACAATGTAGTGGTCCTCCGCGAGCTGCAGGATGCCTGTGGTGAGGTCATCCGTCAGGAACGGCCTTCTACTGTACTCGGCGAAGGGAGGGAGACCCTGCTGATAACCCACAAGTATAGGGGATCGCAACAGCTTTTGAGGGTAGAGTATTCAACCCAAATTTATTGATTCGACACAAGGGAGCCAAAGAATATTCTCAAGTATTAGCATTTGAGCTGTCAATTCAACCACACCTAGAAACTTAGTATCTGCAGCAAAGTGTTTAGTAGCAAAGTAATATGATAGTGGTGGTAGCGGCAACAAAAGTAAAGACAGCAAAAGTAATGTTTTTGGTATTTTGTAGTGATTGTAACCGTAGCAGCGGGAAAGTAAATAAGCGTAAACCAGTATATGGAAAACTCGTAGGCACCGGATTAGTGATGGATAATTATGCCGGATGCGGTTCATCATGTAACAGTCATAACATAGGGTGACACAGAACTAGCTCCAATTCATCAATGTAATGTAGGCATGTATTCCGTATATAGTCATACGTGCTTATGGAAAAGAACTTGCATGACATCTTTTGTCCTACCCTCCCGTGGCAGCTAAGGGATATTGTCGGTGTCAAGTGTCAAAACCGGCGGATCTCGGGTAGGGGTCCCGAACTGTGCGTCTAGGCTGGATGGTAACAGGAGGCAAGGGACACGAAGTTTTACCCAGGTTCGGGCCCTCTCGGTGCAGGTAAAACCCTACGTCCTGCTTGATTAATATTGATGATATGGGTAGTACAAGAGTAGATCTATCACGAGATCAGAGAGGCTAAACCCTAGAAGCTAGCCTATGGTATGATTGTTGATGTGTATGTTCTATCGACTAGCCTGGCCCTGGTTTATATAATGCACCAGAGGCCTAGGTTAACAAGAGTCCTAGCCGAATACGCCGGTGGGGAGAAGTCCTTGTCTTGATCGCCAAGTCTTGTGGAATCTTCCTTGTATGCGGCAGTTGTCCGAACTGGCCCATGAGTATACGGCCATGGGGGTCCTCGGCCCAATCTAATAGATCGGGAGACAACATGGTGAGTACCCCCTAGTCCAGGACACCGTTAGTAGCCCCCTGAACCGGTCTTCAAGTTAGGGACGCTCCTCGATTCTTCCGAACTGTTCTTCATCTTCGGTCGCCGGTCTTGAAAACTGGTTCAACAAATCTTCTCATCTTCGATCTTGAGGATCGCCGAAATGCATTCGACGAGTTTACACGTCGGGTATCCGAGGAGCCCCTTTAAGTTTCCGGCCTTTATCAATGCCTTGTTATTTTTATGCCACACCTCGGGTTTGAAGTTGTTCCCGGGCGGCAGCGTCCTCTTGCGTCCGAGGTCCAACACCGGACTGTTTTCGAGGTATCTTTTGCAACCGAGCACCAACGCCGGACCGCTTCCCAGCTCTAACGCCGGAATGTATCCGAGCTCCAACGCCGGACTATGTATCCGAGCTCCAACGCTGGACTGTATATCCGAGCTCCAACGCCGGACTGTATCCGAGATCCAACGCCGGACTATATCCGAGGTGTCGTAAATCACCTTGGTTCAAAGATGTTTGAATGAGTTTAGCCGAGCTTAATGCCGGAAATGCCCTCTATGGAGCCAGCCACTAGCGCCCGAGCTTTATGTCGGGCTGCTTCCGAGGTGGTGCACCACCCTGAATGTGGGCCGATTTTTGTGAATATTTTTATTGGTGCAATTTATTCTCTACCGAGATATATAGCCAGTAGCCCTCAAGGTGTGTATCGGTCTAAAACCCGAGATGCACCTGAAGGATGACGTAAGACCGCTGATTCCAGTAGCCGCTGAGACTCAGGTTGATTTGCAAAATCGGCCTGAGGATCGAGTCCAAGCTCGGCAGAATACTTCGGGACACTAAAAGTGGCGTGCTCAGTCCTCGAGACTCAGGTTGGGTGCGGCCGACCAACCTGAGGATCAAAATCTCCTCGGAAACTATATTGCACATAAAATTTTCTGCATTGGACAAGCAATGCAGTAGCCCCCGAGACATTGGTCGGGTGGCAACACCAGATCAGGGGATCGATGTGCCCCTTTAATATTTGTAAATAATAAGCCCGAAGCCCAGTAGCCCCCGAGCCTTAATGTGGGCACGGGTGGCCGAATTAAGGATCAATATCCATAGTAAAATCACAAATTATGTGTAATGACTCTATGTATCCAAGTACTTTATGTCATTAATGCTCAGATCCACATTGTACAAAACCTTGTTGACCGACCATCGGCTTCCACCTCCTCGGCCAGTAGCCGAGGAGTGTTTGTCCTACTTTATAAAGCCTTTATGAGGGCAAAGATTTACAACAAACAAGGCAATCTGGTCATACGGTTTTATAAATAAAGGTACGCAGAGAGATATGTTATATTACTGTTTAACAGAAGAAATGTCTTCCAAAGAAAATAGTCCCGCTATCGGTTCCTTTCTTTGGGTTGTCATGCTAAGCATGATCATGAAACCTCAGCTCGAATGTAAGAGCAAAATATCGAGGATTTAGTTTGGGAGGCCAGTTAATAGCCCCCGGTAGTGTTCGGCGACAGTCGAGGTCATGCCGTAAACACTTCGTCCAATGTTATGAACGGCCCGTCATAGTCATCGGATCGCTGACTAGTTTACGCTTATTGTGACAGTCAGTTTTCGGCTTTCTCCACTAAGGTGCTTGACCATGCAAGCTGGAAGCACAATCGCAGCGGTTCTCCCTTTGCACATCTAGCCGAACAAAGCGGAATGTAGGAGGAAAGCACAGGAGCCGGGAAACCCAACTATTAACTGAAGACACAATTCGAAACCGATGCATATATAGCAATATCCGAGAATGTTTTTGCCGAATCCCTAAAGGTGTCCAGCGTTGCACTGCGAGACTAATGCTGGAAAAGCACAAATAGTTTAAAAGTGCCAAAAAGCTTGGAAAACCAAGAAACGTCAGTAAAAACATGACGTCCGAACAAGATCAAGTGTTCGGTGCCAATCCGAAAATTGGTCTTAGAAAAAAGAAGTGCTTCTGTCGTGCTTTAACATGATATATCGTATCTCAAGACTTCGAGCGGGTCAGCCTATGGCTTCAACCTCCTATCCCGAGGGTGGAGTACTTCTCATCAGGCCAGTTTAGCCAACTAAACTCTAGCGGCTTTGAGAGAGAAATTAGGCTCACCGGCTAGTGACCGCACACTCGTGTCGAAAAAAGGAGTGATAAATAATAATGATAAAACTTTGCAACGACTAAGAAGAAGAACACTTATTATAAAACGGCTCAAATAAACTTAAGAGCCCCCAAGTGACTTGGGTAGAAGAATGATTGCATGTACCGAAGTACTTATATCATATCTATGTTCAACTGAACTTTAAACGCGTCTTAACCGACCGTCGGCTTCTCCCTCTTTGGTCAAGGACCGAAAAGTGTTATGTACTCCATCGGTCGAGAATATCGACGGTGTTTCCAATAACCAGGCAATCAGGCCATAAGGCTGTAATAGACAAAGCGCACTCAGGGAACTTATGCTATATTACTGTGAAGTGTAAGAAGCATCTTCCAAGAAAATGGTACCCCCACCGATACCTTTCTTCGGTGCTCATTGTTATTATGAGACTTGTGCAATAGATTTTTTGTACTCATGAGTTCCGTTGTGTGCCGACCATCATTGAAAACTATAAGAGCGCTAGCTTTCGGCTTCACCCAGTCTGAGGTCCGGCTCGGGCTACCCAATCGTGACAATCGCAGAGGTGCTCCCTTTACTCCCTAGCCGAACAATCGGAAACGTAGGGGTAAACACAGGAGCAAGGCAACCCAGCTTGCAAATCGCTTAAGTCAATATGGTGCATATTATGGCGTAATACACGAACAAGGAACGAAGCCGTACAAGTATAACCATATGCAACAGGAAAAGCTTCATAAAGGAAGCCCCCAAATGAATTGGGTATTTGAATTTATGGGTCACAAACAAAGTTTGGACAAGGAAATTTTTTACAAGCAACTTTTTTCCAAAAAAGTATAACGCTTGGTCGAACCGAACACAAGTTAGAAATTAAAGCTTTGAGCATGAAAGCGACTTAGCTGGTTAATGTGTTCGGTATTGATGACGCGGTCCGAGCTTGATGCGGGACAAGGTTCCATCCCCCAAGCCGGTCCCGAGGTGGCAGAGCGGAGAGCTCGACACGCCGAAGTGGTGACATAGGACGGTCGATGTAGACCGGCAGAGTGACGCCCGAAGTCTCCGGATCATTTTCCTGTGCACAAAAATAGTGCAAACGGGAGATAATAGTAATGATGATTATTAAAAAAATCGTTGCATAATAAATAATTTATGCAAAGTGAGTAATAAAAGAAATATGGCCTGGCGCCGAAGTCAAAGCACCAATGTCGATGCAGGGCATCGGCGTGATGCGGTAAAGGCGTGGCAAAGCCTGAATTCACAAGTTGGTCTGAGTTCCGGATGCGGCGTTCGCCGGACTATGTACGGAGACTGACCGAACCACCACGCGACCGTCGTTAATGAGGCCATCATTTGATAGACCTGTGTACATATGATGGGCAAACCAGAGTAATAATTCCTTGGGAAACATGAACCCAAACAAGCAAAAAATACTGAGACTAATAGCACCTGGTTTATTTGTTGTAGCAATCCGAAGGAAGGTGATTCCCAAAATTGAGACTCGCTCCGCACACCCATTGCCTGATGGACGATAAAACGACGGCACGGCAATGCTGGTAAAGGTTGGCTCGCCGAGGCAAAGCCCTCGGCCCATCTAACGTGACAGAGCTGGTTGGCTAGTGACGCCGAAGTGTCCGGAGTAGGTTGATGAAGAGATGGCGAAGCCCCCGGTCCAGCCGAGATGTCGAAGCCTCGATGTCAGCTGATGAGTCGAAGTAGGTCGGCGTGATGGACACCATCTTGAAGAAGCAATAGTGCGGCCCTGTCGATGCAGGTCGTGACGTGGTCGATGCCGGCTTGATGAAGCGACCGTGCGGCGATGCCGGTATGCCCGCTCAGTGTAATCCATGGGGCGGCGCTGTTGGTGATGATTTACCCTTCACGATGCCGGACTCTTGTTCGGCTTGCCGAGATGATGATCCGAAGAAGTTGAGCTCGGCTCAACAAAGTGACGCCGTGTCTAGCGCAGGTCAGCAGCCGTGGAGTAATATTGCCGGACTGGTTTGACACCAGCATGATGTTGAAGATCATGTTCAAAAGATCTTAAAGTTAGTGGGATGTGTTCGGCAACAAAACACAATACCCCATACAAAACTTCCTTCAAAAGGGATGTCCGAAACCCCGTTCATAAAAAAGATGAACTCGGGTCGGATTCGTTTTCACGCAGAAAACAGATCCGAAAAGTGATGCACTAATTGGAAGGTTACTAGAGTTTGGACGGTCGGATCAAGCTGAAATTTTGAGAGGTGGTAGATATAGGAATTTCGCAGCCGATAAACGGTTGGATCTTCCAAAGGACATCCGAGCTAGAAGCTGGACACCACGCCCTAAACTCATCCAAATTCCCGTCCAGATTTGACAGGGCTCCGGTATATCGTGAATTGCCAGAGATTCCTCCATCGGAACTCGATGAAAATTTCCAGGGTTGTTATAGACTCAATTCCGCACAATTCCACCAAAGCGATCGTCAAAGCGATACCCGAGGAGGTGGTGGCGGCAGATATGAGTTCATTGTCCAAAAAAACAGCACGGTCGCTTGAGGGCAATGTTGACGTTGAGCCCCTGAGCTCCATAGATGATTCCTCCGTGATCTTGATAGAGATCGGAGTTGTTGTTTGATGAAGGCCCTCGTCCGAACATGGTGATCCGAACACGGGGCGCAGTTCTTGGTCGAACCAAGGTGACCAGTCGAGCTGGTGACGAAGATGCCAAAGTCGCAGTTGATCTGCAGGCGAGCCATCGATCCCTTTATCGATCACACAGCGGAACTCTCAATGAAAGCACCAATGTCGGTGTCAAAACCGGCGGATCTCGGGTAGGGGTCCCGAACCGTGCATCTAGGCTGGATGGTAACAGGAGGCAAGGGACACGAAGTTTTACCCGGGTTCGGGCCCTCTCGATGGAGGTAAAACCCTACGTCCTGCTTGATTAATATTGATGATATGGGTAGTACAAGAGTAGATATACCACGAGATCAGAGAGGCTAAACCCTAGAAGCTAGCCTATGGTATGATTGTTGATGTGTATGTTCTATCGACTAGCCTGGCCCTGGTTTATATAATGCACCAGAGGCCTAGGTTAACAAGAGTCCTAGCCGAATACGCCGGAGAAGTCCTTGTCTTGATCGCCAAGTCTTGTGGAATCTTCCTTGTATGCGGCAGCTGTCCGAACTGGCCCATGAGTATACAGCCATGGGGGTCCTCGGCCCAATCTAATAGATCGGGAGAGGACGTGGTGAGTACCCCCTAGTCCAGGACACCGTCAGATATTAAGGCCTTCTTTTAATAGAGAACCGGAACAAACATTAGCATATAGTGAATACATGAACTCCTCAAACTATGGTCATCACCGGGAGTGGTCCCGATTATTGTCACTTCGGGGTTGCCGGATTATAACACATAGTAGGTGACTATAGACTTGCAAGATAGGATCAAGAACTCACATATATTCATGAAAACATAATAGGTTCAGATCTGAAATCATGGCACTCAGGCCCTAGTGACAAGCATTAAGCATAGCAAAGTCATAGCAACATCAATCTCAGAACATAGTGGATACTAGGGATCAAACCCTAACAAAACTAACTCGATTACATGATAAATCTCATCCAACCCATCACCGTCCAGCAAGCCTATGATGGAATTACTCACGCACGATGGTGAGCATCATGAAATTGGTGATGGAGGATGGTTGATGATGACGACGGTGACGAATCCCCCTCTCCGGAGCCCCAAACGGACTCCGGATCAGCCCTCCCGAGAGGTTTTAGGGCTTGGCGGCGGCTCCGTATCGCAAAACGCGACGATTTCTTCTCTGTTATTTTTTCTCTCCGAAAGCAAATATATAAAGTTGGAGTTGACGTCGGAGGGCATCCAGGGAGCCCACGAGGTAGGGGGGCGCCCCCACCCTCGTTGACAGGGTGTGGGCCCCCTGGTCTTCATCTTTGGCAAGGATTTATTATTATTTTTTCTAAGATGTTCCGTGGAGTTTCAGGTCATTCCGAGAATATTTGTTTTCTGCACATAAAACAACACCATGGCAATTCTGCTGAAAACAACGTCAGTCCGGGTTAGTTCCATTCAAATCATACAAGTTAGAGTCCAAAACAAGGGCAAAAGTGTTTGGAAAAGTAGATACGACGGAGACGTATCAACTCCCCCAAGCTTAAACCCTTGCTTGTCCTCAAGCAATTCAGTTGACAAACTGAAAGAAAGCAAGAAAAACTTTTACAAACTCTGTTTGCTCTTGTTGTTGTAACTATGTCAAGCCAGCATTCAAGTTTTCAGCATAGATCATAATTAACAACATTTACAATAATTCTCAGGTCTCGTAATTACTCATATCAATAGCATAATCAACTAGCAAGTCATAATAATAAATCTCGGATGGCAACACTTTCTCAAAACAATCATAATATGATATAACAAGATGGTATCTCGCTAGCCCTTTCCGAAACCGCAAAACATAAATGCAGAGCACCTTTAAAGATCAAGGACTGACTAGACATTGTAATTCATGGTAAAAGAGATCCAATCATAGTCACACCCAACATAGATTAACAGTGATGAATGCAAATGACAGCTGTGCTCTCCAGATAGTGCTTTTTAATAAGAGGGTGATGAATCAACATAAACGTAAATGGATAGGCCCTTTGCAGAGGGAAGCAGGGATTTGTAGAGGTGCCAGAGCTCGGTTTTGAAATAGAGATAAATTGTATTTTAAGCGATATATTTTCATTGTCAACATAACAACTAAGAGATGGCGATATCTTCCATGCTAAACACATTATAGGCGGTTCCCAAACAGAATTGTGAAGTTTATACCCCCCTCCACCAACAAGCATCAATCCATGGCTTGCTCGAAACAACGAGTGCCTCCAACATACATCAGGTCCCAGGGGGAGTTTTGTTTGCAATTAATTTTGATTTGGTTTGCATAATGCATGGGACTGGGCATCCCGGTGACCAGCCATTTCCTCGTGAGTGAGGAGCGGAGTCCACTCCTCTTGAGAATAACCCGCCTAACATGGAAGATAAGGACAGCCTTGGTTGATACATGAGCTATTCGAGCATACAAAACAGAATGTTTATTTGAAGGTTTAGAGTTTGGCATATACAAATTTACTTGGAACGGCAGGTAGATACCGCATATAGGAAGGTATAGTGGACTCATCTGAAATAACTTTGGGGTTTAAGGGATTGGATGCATAAGCAGTATTCCCGCTTAGTACAAGTGAAGGCTAGCAAAAGACTAGGAAGCGACCAACTAGAGAGCGACAACAGCCATGTACATGCATTAAAATTAATAAACATTGGATGCAAGCAATGAGTAGGATATAATCCACCATGAACATAAATATCGTGAAGGCTATGTTGATTTGTTTCAACTACATGCGTGAACATGTGCCAAGTCAAGTCACTTAAATCATTCAAAGGAAGATACCACCCCATCACACCACATCATAACCATCTCGATAGCATGTTGGCACACAAGGTAAATAATTATAACTCATAGCTAATCAAGCATGACACAAACAACTATGATCTCTAATTGTCATTGCAAACATGTTTATTCATAATAAGCTGAATCAAGAACGAGGGACTCATCATATTTACAAAAACAAAAGAGGTCGAGTTCATACCAGATTTTCTCATCTCAGTCAGTCCATCATATATCATCATAATTGCCTTTCACTTGCACGACTGAGCGGTGTGAATAATAATAAGAGTGTACGTGCATTAGACTAAGCTGGAATCTGCGAGCATTCAATAAACAGGAGAAGACAAGGCAATATGGGCTCTGGGTTACATCAACAATAATGCATATAAGAGTCACTTCAACAACTTAATTATGGTCTTCTCCTACTGACCCCCAAAGAAAAGAAAAGAAATAAAACTATTTATACGGAAAAGATCCCAACAAGCAAAAGAAGAACGTGAAATATTTTTGGGTTTTCTTTTTAATTATTACCACTACAGCAGAAAAATAAACTACTACTATTTTTTTGGTTTTTCTTAAGGTTTAACAAACACAAAAGAAGAAAGCAGAAAAAAGAAAATAAACTAGCATGGATATTACAGTGAAAGAGTATGAGCACCGACATCCAGCAATGAGTGTGTGTGCACATAAATGTAATGTTGGTGAGAAATACATACTCCCCCAAGCTTAGTCTTTTGGCCAAAGTTGGTCTATGGCCACGGCTGGCCTGACTGATATCCATAATAATAGTTGTTGGGGTCGTACTGTGATGAGGAAGAAGAAGGCTCCGATTGCCACTGGCTGGCAATCATCTCCGGATCCTACTGATAGTTAGACTGTCGTGAAGGATCAAATTGTGGTTCCAGTTCTGACTCCTCGGCTGGTGTAGGGTTAGGCGTGAATAGCCGTCAACGGAACATGGTACGTGCCTATAGTCAAATCAAACAAAGAAGGAGCAGGCAGGATAATAGTCTCAGGATGATGTTTGTTAAAGAACAATTGGTATTTAAGCTCTCCTGCCCTATTCTTAACAATAAAATCATGGGCCACCATACTTTTATGATCTAGATAAACACGGGGCAACACCTTTTCTTCCTTCTCAGCATGCCTAATAGGTATGTTAAAATGTACGGCTAGGCGTGTAGCATAGATGCCTCCAAAGATGGGGCCTTTGGTACGGTTCATACTTAACCGTCTAGCAATAATACCGCCCATACTAAAAGTGTTATCACTGTATAAACCGTGGAGCAGAATAATTATATCAGGGATACTAAGGTTTTCACAGTTTCCGCGTCCAATTAAACAGCGACTAGCGAATAATGCAAAGTAACGTAAAACAGGAAAATGTATGCTAGTGATTCGTGCATCGGAAACCTTCCTTCTTCTCCTACAGTGATCGTATCAATAAACCCAACCACATCATCATGATGTGGTTCTTCTGTCTTGCCCTCAAAAGGGACTAAACAAATCCGACAAAAATCATAAAATGACATCTCCTTATGCTCATCATATAAATGAAACTCCACCATAGGTGGTGAGTTCCTAGAATGAAAATGAAAGTTTTGCACAAAGGTATTTGTGAGTAAGAGATACTAATCGCATTGGTCATGGAGGAAAGTGGTGAGGCCTGCATTATGAGCCAATTCATGAAAATCTTCATAGATACCGGTTGCTCTCAAGAAATTATCAGAAGGCCATTCATACGCCCGAATCTCCGTGGTGCACGGTAAATTATACTTAGGCTTCGGTGCCTTCTCCTTCGAGCTTTGGCTCGATGAGTCCCTCAATAATCTCCTCATCATTTTCTGAAAAATTCTGAAATTTTTAGTAACTTCAAAATAAAAGTAAATCAAACTCAATAATATTGATAGCAACTACTCTTACAAGTGCCTAGGGCCTATATCAAGCATTAGAACTACTTGGAACCATATAAATTTGACATGCAAGCTCAAGAACATGGTCACTTATGCAGCATAAATTTACAAAGAATAAGGCACTAGAACAAAAACTAATTGGACCAATGGAGGAGTCACATACCAAGGAACAATCTCCCCAAGCAGTTTTGCAAGAGGTGCTCTAAGCAAGGAGATCAAAAATTACAGCAAAAGTGGCTGGAACTCGTGCTTGAGTTGGGTTTTCGGGTTTGTGTGAGACAGAGAAAGAAGATGGGTGCTGGGATAAGTGGAGGAGGGCCACCGTGGGCCCACGAGGCAGGGGGCGCCCTAGAGGGGGGGGCGCCCACCACCCTCGTGGCCAGGTGGCAGCTCCTCCCGCGGTAATTTTTTGCACAGTAAATCCTCAAATATTTCCGAAAAAATCATATTAAATTGGCATGTCATTCTGAGGACTTTTATTTTCGGGATATTTTTATATTGCACAGATAAGTCAGGAAACAGACAAAAAAATACTATTTTTACTTTATTTCTACCAATTGACAGAAAATATAGAGAGGGTACAGAAGTTTGTGCCTCTAGTTTCATCCATCTCATACTCGTCAAAAGGAATCCACTAATAAGGTTGATCAAGTCTTGTTAACAAACTCATTCCGATTAATATGAAACCGAAGAAATTTTGAATAACACTAGGTTACCTCAACGGGGATATGCACATCCCCAATAATAAGTATATCATATTTCTTCTTGACAGTAGGAAGAGGAAATTCAAAATCTCCAAATATAATCGATGAAAATTTTCCAATGGAGTTGATACTATGAACTTGAGGTTGTTTCCTCGGAAAGTGTACCGTATGCTCATTGAACATATAAACCCTCCTAGGCAACCCGCCATTCTGAGGCCTTGCGCGCGCTGAGCCTCGTCGTTTGTTCGATTTTTTTACTGTTCATCGATTTTGTCTGCTGGCGTTTGGTCAACCGTTGGTCCTTCTGTACATCAGCAGCAGCTTCATATGTCAGTGACGGGTGGGGCTCGTTAGCTGTGGGGTCGAGAGAATTAGGTGGTTTTGCTTCGATTTTGCATGCGTGAGGGAATTTTACTACAGTGGGGATGACGAGAACGTGGGGTGAAACCCTATCAGCCAATCCCTCGTGCTCCTCGAGCCCTGCGTCCATCATCCCCCTCCCCCGCTCTCCACTCCCCACCCTCCCCCGCGCAGCCGCCGCCTCTCCCCTGCCCTTCTCATCTCGAGCCCTTCCCAGCCGACGGAGGATCCCCCATCCCAGCCCCGCGTGGGAGTTCAGAGGCAGGGGAGGTGTGGATCGATGATGGTGCAGCAAAGAAGAGGATGGGAGATCGAGGAGGGAGCAAGCCGTTGCAGAGGAGATGGGAGAAGGGGGTGTGCGGTGGTGAGGCATCGGCACCAAAGAAGCAGGTCCGTGGTGTGCGGTGAAGCGGGATAGGTGGCCCCGGCCGGCGCTCGCAGGTACGTCATGCAGGATGAGGCCGCAGCTCCAGTCTTCTCCCCGCGGTGGTCCACGGCGCTATCACTGTGGTCCTCAGCAGGAGGAGCGCGGGACGCAGAGGCGGCCGGCTCCGTCCTGCTCTTGTGCCCCCGTACCTCTGCCTTTCTTGTCCGCGGCGCCCCAGGCTAGCAGGTGGACGGCGCGGAGAGTTCTCGTCACAAGACGCAGGAGGATGGTTCTCGCCGACACCGCACTCTGCTCCTCTCGCCTCTGCCGCGCTCTGCTCCGGCTCGTCCCCGCCGCGCTCTGCTCCGGCTTGTCGTCACCGTGCTCTGCTCCGGCTTGCCACCGAAAAGGTTGTGCTTTCGGTCCAAGGAGCCGATGGGTCACCGGATCCGTCGGCCACCCCATGGACTTCGCCTGGAACGCGGGCTGGGAGGCGGCGGCGCCAGCCTGCAATGCCAACCCCGACCCCGACCAACCCGCCGCCGTAGGAGGTGGAGGCGGAGTCCATGATGCTGGTCTCCGAGCCGTGCGTCGCCGTCTCCTGGCTGAGGCGAGCTGACTGCCACGCAGGTCATGCTCTCTGCCATGTCAAGTTACGGTCCTTCACTGGTCTTGCCGTGGATTAGGCTGTTGTGGTCCGTGAGTTGACAAGTGGATTCATAAGGTCGGATTGATAAGAATCAGGATAGGAATCCTTGAGTTGGCTCAGATTGATAAGCACTAGGAATCGTGCAGTCCCCAAATCCTTGAGTTGGTTCAGAGTTAGCCTTGGCTGCTCCCCTGCTTGACTGAAGTTTTTGTTCCCTGCTAAAAAGCCTTCATTTTTGTTCCCTCCGATTCAGGTTCATTTTTGTGTACTGCTCCCTGCTAAGAAACCTTCATCTTATAATGCTTTTGTTAGCTCTGTCTGAACATTTTCTTATTACCCTTTTAGTGCCTGCTCTCATGAAGATGAATATGTCTTGTTCGTCAATGCCGGTGGGTATATCTAAAAAAACTGCAAAGGAAGCAGAAGACAATGTGCTCCTGAGAGAGATGGTAAGCAGTGCCATCAATCTTGACAATTAATTTGCTAGAATTATCACAAGACTTGTCAAACAAAACTGAAAATTTTGACTGCATCGGGTAAGATTGACTGAAGAAAGCAACTAAAGCTTCAGAGAATATATTGTTGTTTATATAAACTGAATACTGGTGTACTGTCAATATTCAATAGCAGAAATTAAACTTCTGAGTATATTGTACTGTCAATATTCAAAAGTAGAAATTCAGTGTTGTACCACTAAAACTGTGATGGTTCCTCTTTGATGTCCAATGTTAACATCAGATTATCCAATGTTCCATATTTCAGCACAATATTCAATACTCTTATGTCCCGCACAATGCACCGCACAAGGTCCCTGCTCCCTTCCCTGCTGCAGGTAGCACCCTCCCTTTTGTTCAGTTTCAGTATGCAAGCGAACATGTGCAGTTCATGTGCACTGATTCTCAAAACGGAAGCATTTACATGGCCATGTTGGTTTCTTCAATGAGGAGACGAGAGAGGAGATAGCTGGATCTGGAAATGGAGGTCAGCACCACCTACAGGACAAGAGCGCCGCTCCTCTCCGACTCTTCAAGGTCTCTCATGCTCTGCTCTTGCTCTGGCTGAATTAGAAGGTTAGGTGTGACAAAAAAACTGAAACTTTATATCCTAATATCCTTCCATTTTTGCAAAATCAAATTTGTGTCAGCTATGTGATCAATGATCATACACTTGTTTCAAATAATCATACGCTTATCAATTTTCACGGACAGGTTAATGGTGTATACCTGCTTCTTTGCTGCCATGTAAAGACTCTGTTATCTCTTGAATTTATCCACTGCCAACTTTATCCTGCAGTCATGGATAAAGTTTGCATTAGTCTTTGCCAGCCAGGTTCGCAAAACTACAAGTTCCAGTCCTTTTATTCTTCCTTGGTCATAATGTTAATTTTTCTGCCATATGTTAATTTTTTTGTCATATGTAGGCCATCAGATAACTTGTGTATGTTCATCTAGCTGCAAAAGAAACTTACGACTTATGTCGTCAGGAAAAAAAATAGTAGACCAGTTTACAGTTGAAAGGACCAGGCACTACCATTTGTTTGATGTGTTATTCTCTCAATGAATCTTAATTATTTCTGATATGTTTCAGTTATTTTATTTCACCAAATGACAAGACTAATCTGTCATTCACAAAGTTTTTGCAGCTAGCATTAAAAGCTGGTGTGTTTTATGACAGAGTGACAAATATGACTATTTGGGGAAACCATTCAACAACTCAGGTGAAGATATGATTATAAACATGGCTACTCTGTTGGTAGTGCTTTGGAGTACTGATTTGATGATTTCCACTTGAGTAGGTTCCTAATTTCTTGAATGCCAAAATTAACAGGAGGCCAGTAAAAGAAGTCATCAAAGATACAGAGTGGCTAGAAGAGGATTTTAATATAACTGTTCAAAAGGTACACAATTCCTGATTGATTGGGACAACTAAGAGAATATTGTGTACTGATTGATTGATTGATTTCTTGAATATTTTGTATTGGCTTGAGGTCATGCAGCTGCTCTCGTTGCTTACGCAGGTACACGGAGAAGGTGGTGGTGCCGCCGAGGCTGTTGCTCCCGGTGTCAGAGAGGGTGTCGCTGACCGATGCCGCCGGCTTGCCTGAGGTGGCCTGCACGTCTTCATGACCAGACATCTCCCCAGGTGAATCCCTTCCCTTTAAGAAAATCTCTCTAGCTAATTTTTTATTAGGATTGCAGAACGTGAATCTTCCTTAGTCATCACCAAATTGGCATACTCTGACTAACTGAAAAACAACAAAGTATTTAATGGTGCTACTCGAATGGAGTATGAAATGATTTAGTAATCACTTGTATGCAAAAAGAGGTGCTCAATTTGGTGTTGTAAGAATTGAACTGGAACGGAATTTTCATGCCTATGTTTTTTTCCATGCCGACCTATCTCCAGTCGTATGCAGATCCACAGTGGATCAAGCGGAATTGGCACATTTGCTATACAGATTGCCAAGCGCCTTGGAATCAAGGTTTTTGTCACTGCAGGTTTATTGGTTTAGATAGATACATTATATATGGTACAAAGATGTTTTTCGGAAGCAACTCTGTTATGCCGCTCAGAAAGCCAAAGAGAAACTAACCGCTTGCGACGTTTAAGGTGTGGATATATGCAGAAACTACAAAACCTTTGTAGCACGTATCGAAGAAGAAACTAATGGAAATGGTATTATCCTGCCATCCTCTTGTGACGCTTGATGCCCTGATGCAAAAGTAAAATAAAATTATTTGGCTTTACCAAGTTATACCCGTCAATTTCATATACATTCTAACTTTAATATGTGGAATATCTCTACCAGACCTTGATTTCATTCTGGACAAAGTAGGCAGATCTTATCTCCAAGGCAATCTGGATAGCTTAGCAGTTGATGGTAGACTTTTCATCGTTGGTTTCATGTGAGGCACTGTAATTGAAGTGAACCTGCAGGCGATGCTTGCCCGAAGACCGACTGTACAAGGTTGTATCGATCTATCTATATACAACCATGCCTCTTTCAGTTTTATGTGTTTTTTTCCTGATAACACATCTTACTCTCTGAACACAATGCTCATAGGACTGTTGATGCTTTTTTGCTGTTAGAATTTCATGCTTTGTTTTTCGGCAACTGATTATGCAGTGCTATGATGTAGCTTTGTGTCTTCTAAATTATTTTTTACTCTCAAATAATTTATTATACAACGGAACTTTTGTGTAGATCTGTGCGAAGCCAGATCCAGAATGAGTCGATAGAGTTGGGATTAGCGATACAACATCTGGGGGCTATGCTTTTTGAGCTTGGACGGACAATGATGACGCTTAGAATGGGGCCATCTCCTGTATGCATTTTTCTACTATGTCACTATCACACAAGTGATTCACAAGGTTTAAGTATTCTGATAGCTTTTTTTTATTTTGTAGGCTAATGCTTTTGTAAGTGCTGGGCATGCTGTTTATACAAACCCCACTGGACCAAGTCCAATCATGGTTCAGGCTACCTGTATAGCTTTGCTTTCCTATCATGAACTGCTGACAACTTTGTTTTGGGCTATCATGCTAGCATGCATTGTAACATATATCACTATGTATTAACATGCTAGCTAAGTATCTATTTCTTTATACTTTAAGGATCTTATTATCAGTCCTTCAACAAATTTTACGTGCATGATTTGGATGCTTGGTTTGTTGTCGCCCTTTGCACCATCGGCGCAACGGGTGGTTAGCTGCTTTTTTATGTGTGAGAATGTTAGGAATGTTTCTATATGTGCCCAGATTTATTTGGTGTGCCTGCTATGTTTCACTTTCACTGTTCTTTGTTGAATAAATTGAGAAATTCTTGATTCTTTTTATGTTATTTCTTTACATGAAGGATCCAGATTAAAATCTAATGTGTTATTCTTGCTAGCTTAGTTTAAACAAATGCATTTTAGATCACCTACTTCTCAGTTCATGATTTTTGATTCGGTGTGTTGCGGCTGATTACCGGAACACACTCATAATTTACTAAAAGAATTTTTTTTAGTTGTTTTTGCATATGCCTCTTGGTATTTACTAGGTCACCTTCGAGATTAGTTAACTAACATACATATCCTATCTACGCTTTTCACATCCATATAATGATGCCATGTTTTTCCTTTTGAGTAGATGATTCTTTATTTATTAACATATACACCAATATGTTGTTTCCATTGATCTCATAGTACTTTTTGTGTGTTTCTTTATCTTGGGCTGAAAACTTATTGTCAGTTGAAGCTATTTTTGAAGTCATGTATACTATGGAAGTTGTGTAAAAGAACATTTACTGAAATGTTATGTAAAACCTATGGCTCAAAGCTAAGCTTCGGTAAATTGGAATATTTATAGATATATTTGGGAGTTTCATTAGATTAATCTGGACTTTCAAACTAATCCATTTAATTATTTGAGAGCACCAGCAACACATTTTTTTTAAAAAGAAACATGCCCACCAAACGAAGGGCATTGCTATGTTGTCCATGTATGCAAATCTCTAGGAAGGAGAAACCCTCAAGAACTGCTAGGAAGGAGAAAGCCCTTCACGTCTCCAAGCCTGACTATGCCTCCGTACGTTCCCTCTTTCGATCTGTCTCTCCCCTTCCGGTCCGTTCCATTCCCCCCTTACAGCGCCCGTGTTCGTGTCTCCTGGCCTAACATATGTGCGTGTGTGGTTCTTCTGCAGCTCGCGGCGAGGATTGTTGTGTCCAACCTGCCGCCAAGTGGCTAGCCGCCAAGTGGAAATAGTTTGTGTGGCGCTCGTAATTAGAGAGCATTATGCTAGAAAGGTACAGGAAAGAATAGGGAAACTTCTGTCATTTTCTTTGGTCTCGGAAAAATAAATGGTGATATGGACTGATACATTGCTAAATTACATGATACAAACTCACTTCTCTTTTTTGATTTTTGGTTTACTTCGTTGTGCTACAATGGCTCTCCTAGGAATGTTCTTCCATGCTTTGATGTGCACAATCCAGAAAGTGCATCCATCCAGAAACCAAATAGGATTTTTTATGTGTTATCTTCTCATAAATCTTGTGCTCGTCCAATAAGAATAAGGTTTGGTGGTATTGCTTTTGTCTGTCACCCGGTAGATTTCAGACTTCAAGCTAGCTGCAGTTATTTCAGGTTATATGTGCAAATCCTTGGTGTGACATGATTGGTAACTGACCATGAATACCTTGCAATCTGATATGTCTAATTCTTGATTTATGTGATACCATGGTCTAAAAATTGGTCCTAAAGATACATGATGTTTTTATACAAAGTTGAGACAGTTATTTTTGAATGGAGGGAGTATTAGATTATTTTGTTCCTTTTTAATTTGGTTCTAAAGATATAGTTTCAGAGTGATCATTTTGCATCAGTCAAGCTTGCCGTTGTTACAAATAATTGTTCTGTTGTCCTCAATTCACTTTCTTGGTTTTTTAATGCTACAAGCGTTATTGTTCCTATTTTTTAGTTATTGATCATGCCATTTTTCTTTCTGCCTTTGTAGCTGAAAGATTAGTGAGACTGACTAAATTCTGAACATGTTCCATGTGAGAGAACTAGCATGTTGATTTCATCTTGAAATAATCATAGCTGGGGGACGAGGTTCGTAACTGAGGGTCATGTGCAGAGCTGGAGGAAGAAGTTGCGAGGCTTGGAACTCTCCTTGTGAAGGGCTCAGGGACAAGAGTGAGGACTATGCCTCTTTAGTTGTAATTGTGATACTCCTGATGTGCAAGTAAACACTCATGTGATACTCCTTATGCTAAAATGTTGGTTGTTCGTACAGAGGTGGTGACATTATTTGGTTCTCTGGTATTGATTTCATGATTTGTGGTTAATATATGACGTAATACAATCCACATTGCATTATATTTTCAGTTATATCTCCTACTTACTCACTACTAACATTCTTTCTAATTCGGTTCTTGCGCCATTGGCGCAACCGGGTCATCTAGTTACCATTAACATGAAAAGTGACATTGCCTTTGTTACAATCAATAACAGCCCCTGTAGAATTAAGAAAAGGTCTTTCAAGAATAATAGACATACTATCATCCTCGGGAATATCAAGAATAACAAAGTCTGTTAAAATAATAACGTTTGCAACCACAACAGGCACATCCTCACAAATACCGACAGGTATAGCAGTTGATTTATCAGCCATTTGCATAGATATTTTGGTAGGTGTCAGCTTATTCAAGTCAAGTCTACGATATAAAGAGAGAGGCATAACACTAACACCGGCTTCAAGATCATATAAAACAGTTTTAATATAATTTTTTTAATGGAGCAAGGTATAGTAGGTACTCCGGGGTCTCCAAATTTCTTTGGTATTCCACCCTTAAAAGTATAATTAGCAAGCATGGTGGAAATTTCAGCTTCCGGTATCTTTCTTTTATTAGTAATGATATCCTTCATATATTTAGCATAAGGATTTGTTTTGAGCACATCAGTTAATCACATACGCAAAAAGATAGGCCTAATCATTTCAGCAAAGCGCTCAAAATCCTCATCATCCTTTTTCTTGGATAGTTTTGGAGGAAAAGACATGGGTTTTTGAACCCAAGGTTCCCTTTCTTTACCATGTTTCCTAGCAACAAAGTCCCTTTTATCATAACGTTGATTCTTTGATTGTGGGTTATCAAGATCAACAGCAGGTTCAATTTCTACATCATTGTCATTACTAGGTTGAGCATCATCATGAACATCATCATTAATATTTTCACTAGGTTCATGTTCATTACCAGATTGTGTTTCAGCATCAGACATAGATATATCATTTGGATTATCAGGTGGTTCAGCAATAGGTTCACTAGAAGTTTGCATAGTTCTATCATTTTTCTTCTTCTTCTTTTTAGAAGAACTAGGAACATCAATATTATTTCTTTGAGAATCTTGCTCGATTCTCTTAGGGTGGCCTTCAGGATACAAAGGTTCCTGAGTCATTCTACCAGTTCTAGTAGCCACTCTAACAGCATAATCATTTTTCTTACTATTCATTTCACCAAGCACCTCTTTTTGAGCCTTAAGTACTTGTTCTACTTGAGTGGTAACCATAGAAGCATGTTTGCTAACAAGTTTAAGTTCACCTTTAATATTAGCCATATAATCACCCAAGCGTCTAATCATATAAGCATTTTCTTTCAATTGTCTACCAAAATAAGCATTGAAGTCGTCTTGCTTAAACATAAAGTTATCAAACTCATCCAAGCACTGACTAGCAATTTTAGTAGGAGGGACTTCAGCTTTATCATATCTATAGAGAGAATTTACCTTTACTACCTATGTCGGGATATCGGGATCAGGAGGTTCTTCAATAAATAAAGAATTGAGATCATATGTTTCTTCAACAGGTGGTATATTTAGACCATGTATTTCTTCAATAGGAGGTAAATTCTTAACATCTTCAGCTTTAATACCTTTTTCTTTCATAGATTTCTTTGCCACTTGCATATCTTCGGGACTGAGAAATAGAACACCTCTCTTCTTCGGAGTTGGTTTAAGAGTAGGCTCAGTAATTGGAGCAGGAGCTGGCTCAGGAGGTGCCCAATTATTTTCATTTGTCAACATATTATTCAATAGAATTTCAGCTTCATCCGATGTTCTTTCCCTGAAAAGAGAACCAACACAACTATCCAGGTAATCTCTGGAAGCATCGGTTAGTCCATTATAAAAGATATCAAGTATTTCAGGTTTCTTAAGAGGATGATCAGGCAAAGCATTAAGTAACTTGAGAGGCCTCCCCCAAGCTTGTGGGAGACTCTCTTCTTTAATTTGCACGAAGTTGTATATTTCCCTCAAAGAAGCTTGTTTCTTATGAACAGGGAAATATTTAACAGAGAAGTAATAAATCATATCCTGGGGACTACGCACACAACCAGGATCAAGAGAATTAAACCATATCTTAGCATCACCCTTTAATGAGAACGGAAATATTTTGACTATATAGAAGTAACGCGATCTCTCATCATTAGTGAACAGGGCAGCTCTATCATTTAACTTAGTAAGATGTGCCACAACAGTTTCAGATTCATAGCCATAAAATGGATCAGATTCAACCAAAGTAATTATATCAGGATCAACAAAGAATTCATAATCCTTATCAGGAACACAGATAGGTGAAGTAGCAAAAGCAGGGTCGGGTTTCATTTTATCTCTAAGTGATTCTTTGTTCCATTTAACTAATAACCTCTTAAGCTCATATCTATCTTTGCAAGCTAAAATAGCGGCAGAAGATTCCATATCAAAAAGATAGCCCTTAGGAATAACATGCATATTTTCATCATCACTATCATCATCATATTCAGATTCAATAATTTCTTTTTCTCTAGCCCTAGCAATTTGTTCATCAAGAAATTCACCAAGGGGCACAATAGTATCAGGCATAGAAGCAGTTTCATCACAAGTATCATGCATAGCAGAAGTGGCATCATCAATAACATGTGACATATCAGAACGAATAGCAAAGCAGGTGTAGATATCGCAAACTTACTTATAACAGAAGGTGAATCAAGTGCAGAGCTAGATGGCAGTTCCTTATCTCCCCTCGTAGTTGAGGAATAGATCTTGGTTTTTGGATCTCTCAAGTTCTTCATAGTGTCCAGCAGATATAAATCCCAAGTGACTCAAAGAATAGAGCTATGCTCCCCGGCAATGGCGCCAGAAATTGGTCTTGATAACCCACAAGTATAGGGGATCGCAACAGCTTTCGAGGGTAGAGTATTCAACCCAAATTTATTGATTCGACACAAGGGGAGCCAAAGAATATTCTCAAGTATTAGCAGCTGAGTTGTCAATTCAACCACACCTGGAAACTTAGTATCTGCAGCAAAGTGTTTAGTAGCAAAGTAATATGATAGTGGTGGTAGTGGCAACAAAAGTAAAGACAGCAAAAGTAATGTTTTTGGTATTTTGTAGTGATTGTAACAGTAGCAGCGGGAAAGTAAATAAGCGTAAACCAGTATATGGAAAACTCGTAGGCACCGGATCAGTGATGGATAATTATGCCGGATGCGGTTCATCATGTAATAGTCATAACATAGGGTGACACAGAACTAGCTCCAATTCATCAATATAATGTAGGCATGTATTCCGTATATAGTCATACGTGCTTATGGAAAAGAACTTGCATGACATCTTTTATCCTACCCTCCCGTGGTAGCGGGGTCCTATTGGAAACTAAGGGATATTAAGGCCTCCTTTTAATAGAGAACCGGAACAAACATTAGCACATACTGAATACATGAACTCCTCAAACTACGGTCATCACCGGGAGTGGTCCCGATTATTGTCACTTCGGGGTTGCCGGATCATAACACATAGTAGGTGACTATAGACTTGCAAGATAGGATCAAGAACTCACATATATTCATGAAAACATAATAGGTTCATATATGAAATCATGGCACTCGGGCCCTAGTGACAAGCATTAAGCATAGCAAAGTCATAGCAACATCAATCTCAGAACATAGTGGATACTAGGGATCAACCCTAACAAAACTAACTCGATTACATGATAAATCTCATCCAACCCATCACTGTCCAGCAAGTCTACGATGGAATTACTCACGCACGGCGGTGAGCATCATGAAATTGGTGATGGAGGATGGTTGATGATGACGACGGCGACGAATCCCCCTCTTCGGAGCCCCGAACGGACTCCAAATCAGCCCTCCCGAGAGGTTTTAGGGCTTGGCGGCGGCTCCGTATCGCAAAACGTGATGATTTCTTCTCTTTGATTTTATTCTCTCCAAACGCAAATATATAGAGTTGGAGTTGGCGTTGGAGGGCATCCAGGGGGCCCACGAGGTAGGGGGCGCGCCCTGGGGGGGGGGGCGCCCCCACCCTCGTCGACAGGGTGTGAGCCCCCTGGTCTTCATCTTTGGCAAGGATTTTTTTATTTTTTCTAAGATGTTCCGTGGAGTTTTAGGTCATTCCGAGAATATTTGTTTTCTGCACATAAAACAACACCATGTCAATTCTGCTGAAAACAGCGTCAGTCTGGGTTAGTTCCATTCAAATCATACAAGTTAGAGTCCAAAACAAGGGCAAAAGTGTTTGGAAAAGTAGATACGATGGAGACGTATCACCTGCACCGAGGGGCGAGGACCGCCGGCCTTGTAGACGAACAGATCTGCCGGGGGCTCCCGGCAGCAAGTCCGGCTCGGGTTGGAGATGTCGAAGAGGACGATTTCCTTGAATTTTTTCTGCGGGTTGAGATGTCGAAAAGGACGAGGTTGTTGTCGGTTACCCGGAGGAAGGCATAGGCGGGCGGGGTGTCTAAGGCAATTGGAGGTCCCTCCGGCAAGTGGAGGTTGAGGTACGAGATCCCTTTTTGAGGAGCCGTGAGGGTGAAGGTCACGTAGCAGGAGGGGCCGCCGTCCATGTCGACCGGAGCGGCGGTCTTGTTCTTGTCGACAGCGACACGAGCAGCTTCTGGGCTGTTGTAGCAGAGGGTGTTGCCCTTGCGGTCCAGCACCACCCAATCGGGGAGGACGACGGTGTCCTCCTCCAGCTCCGGCGTGCCTCCGGTGTCCATGGCGATCGGCGATGGGAATAAAGCAGCCGCCGCCTCCCTAACCTAAACCTAGGTTTGCTTTGCGTGGGGAACGGATTGACGGGAAGGAAGGAAGGGCGATAGACTCAAGTTCTTTTTTTGAGAGAAGGCTACAGACTCTATAAAACTAGGGACAGCTCATTGGGCCAGGCAAACCAAGTGGGCCATCTCATTGGTCCCCCGTTCTACTTTCTGAGTTTTCTCTCCCCTACCCCTTCCCGCCGAGTCCTCTCTGTCTTCTGACGGGAGCGACGCCTAGCCTCGTTCTCCTCCCATCGGGCGACGAACTAGCGGCGGGGGTTTTGGTTAGGGTTAGGTCACACAGCCCGGTTGTTTTTCCACTTTCGGGCAAGGGAATCAAGAAGATGGCGGCAGAAGCTTCAGGATCGGGTGATCCGGACGATCTGGCTGCTATGATGAAGGAGCTGGGCCTCTCTGAGGAGGATTTGGATGATGTGGTGATCGACCAACAATCTGTGCCGCTGGAAGCGACCAGATGGATGGCGGTGGCTAGGGTGAACACTGAAAAACAGTACAGCCAATATTGGTTCTATAGAAACATGTGTGCGGCCTGGAACCTTGCTCAAAAGGTCAATATACGCCCCCTGGAAGACAACCTATACACTCTCCAATTTTCTTGTCTAGGGGATTGGGAGCGAGTAATGATGGACGGACCCTGGGCTTTTCGAGGGGATGCGGTGGTGATTGCACCATATGATGGCTTCTCCAAGCCGTCCTCTATCAAGCTGGATCGGTTGGAAATTTGGGCTCAGATCCACGACTTCCCGGATGGCTATGTATCCCAGATCCCATTGCTTGCATCGAAGCTAGGCGACTTCGTATACGCTGAACCAGCATCGCATGATTTTGAAGGTAATTTCCACCGGGTGTAGGTCAAGATTGATGTAGGGAAACCCCTAAAGAATGTTGTGTCATTGAAAGTAAGAGAAAAGAGAATGATCTTCCGGGTGAAGTACGAGCGCCTTCCAAACTGGTGTGCGGTTTGCGGAAGGTTGGGACACCTTTACAAGGAGCATGGCGATGGTGTGCATCCACCATCTGCACTTGTGTTCAAGAGTCTTAAGGCAGAGTGGTCAATGGGCGCAGGGTCAGGACCGGGGAGAGCAAGAAGCGACAGCAGGGGAAAGGCCAAAGGTTCAGGACAGCAAGCACCAAACAATCCAGATAGGGATGAACACATGGTTGATGCGGATGGAAACATAAAATGCATTCGAGTCTCAAATGCCATAGCCAACATACAGAGGGGGTTCAAGACGACGACTAAGGGGGCAGAATTACTTGCTCTACCCTCACCACAGCTGCTAGTGAGCCCGCCCCCAAAGCAGGATCCTAAGCGTGCTCGGATGGAGTCAATGACAGAACAAGGGAACCAGAGTCAGAGTATCATCAAGCAGTTGGGCAGTAGCTCGGAAGGAAAATCGGCGGGCTCCCGTGAGGAGTACCGCCGGGCTCAATGAGTATCCTAAGTTGGAACTGCCACGGTGTGGGCAAAGCCGCGACAGTTCGAGAACTTCGCGAACTAGTGAAGAGATTTGTCCCTACCCTACTTTGTATTGTCGAAACTCAACTTGATAGAGTACGGGTAGAAAATTTAACAAGCACTTTGGGCTTTGATAATTCTTTTGCTATTAGTAGTAATGGCCGGAGTGGCGGCCTCGGTATCTTTTGGAACAATCCAATAAAAGTTGAAATTTTGGGTTACTCAGTGTATCATATAGATTGCTCCGTCGACGAACCAGGTCATGATAAATGGCGAGCATCTTGTTTCTATGGGGAGGCCAGGACACACTTGAGACATCAAACGTGGGACACCATGAAGGGAATAGCAAGTTCAAGTGACCTTCCATGGGTATGCATAGGCGACTTCAATGAAGTGCTACGTCCGGAAGAACATGAGGGAATAGGAGAACGTAGCAATGCGCAGATCCAAGGGTTTTGAGATGTTGTTGATGTTTGCATGCTTATGGATGTAGGCTATGATGGTAATTTCTGAACTTTCGAAAAAAGAGTAGCAGGTGGCACTTACACTAGGTGCAGGTTGGATCGGGCCCTAATATCGGCTGAGCTGAGTGCTCGGTATCCGGAGGCCAACCTGAAACCTGAAACAGCAGCTGGCTCCAATCACTGTCCTATTTTGTTCAGCTTGAGAGGCGACTTGGGGCGTCCGCATGCGAAACCCCCTTTCAGATATGAGGTAATGTGGGAGGCGCATGAGCACTAGCGTGACATAATCATCGAGCAGTGGAGCGATGACCAGAAGCCGGTAACCATGGAAGGGCTTAAGGAAAAACTTGTGGGATTATCAAACAATCTGGGAAGGTGGAACAAGGAGACCTTTGTGTCAGTCCGGAAGGAGATCAAGCACTTAAACTCGGAGCTACATCGACTTCGAGGTGAGCCAGATAGGGTGGGGCCGACGCATGCAGAACTCAAGATCAGCGAGAGACTCGTTGAGCTATACCATCAGGAGGAGATGATGTGGCGTCAGCGGTCACGCATAGAATGGCTAGCTGTGGGCGACAAGAACACGAGGTTTTTTCATATGAGAGCTAGCCAGAGGAGGAAGAAAAATATGATCAAAGCATTATCCAACTCCCTAGGCGTCTTGGTTGATGACAAAGCAACACTTAAGAGCATGGTGTTTGATTTCTATAGAGATTTGTACTCATCGGAAGGGGTCAATGGAATTGATCAAGTGTTGCAACATGTGCCAGTCAAAGTAACAACAGCAATGAATGAACAACTATTGGCACCCTACACAAATGAGGAAGTGAAAGTAGCGCTCTTTCAGATGTTTCCCACAAAATCCCTGGGGCCGGATGGCTTTCCTGCTCACTTTTATCAGCGGCATTGGGACTTATGTGGGGAGGAGGTTACAAGGGCGGTTTTGAGAATCGTCCGAGGGGAGGAGAGCGCTGAATGTGTGAATGACACGGTCTTGGTGCTTATACCCAAGGTGATAAATCCAACCCTGCTTACTCAATTCCGTCCTATAAGCTTATGTAATGTCATCTACAAAATAGCGTCAAAGGTTGTTGCGAACATGCTGAAATTGGTACTACCAGACATCATTTCCGAAGAGCAGTCAGCTTTCGTTCCAGGTAGACAAATAACTGACAATATCATATGCGCATATGAGTGTTTACACTTTATGAAACGCAGCAAGGCGAAGTCCAACATCTTTTGCGCTTTAAAACTAGATATGATGAAAGCTTACGACAGGTTGGAGTGGTCTTATCTTCAAGCAATTATGATCAAGCTGGGTTTCAACCAACACTGGGTGAACATAGTCATGGGGATGATCAGTTCAGTATCGTTTTCGGTTCAGTTTAATAGAGAAAGACTTGAGAGTTTTTTGCCTTCACGTGGCATCCGTCAGGGAGACTCGATCTCCCCCTACCTCTTCTTGATCGCAGCAGAGGGCCTTTCGTGCCTTTTAAAAACTAGTTCTCAATCATCAGCACTCAGTGGGATAAAGGTGGCACCCACAGCTCCGGCTGTCAACCACCTTCTCTTCGCCGATGATAGCATGTTGTTGTTCAAGTCAAGTGTGCAGGGGGCGACTGAGGTGTCAAACATGTTGGATATATACTGTAATGCTTTCGGACAGAGGGTTAACCACAGTAAGTCATCTATTTTCTTCAGTAAGGGGACCCCCCAACTAGTCAGCGATAGCATCAAAAACACGCTCAACGTCCAGAATGAATCTCTGAGTGATCGATATTTGGGTATGCCAACTGAAGTGGGCTAGTCAAAGATGGGAACTTTCAGATACCTATGAGATAGGGTTTGGGAGAAGGTGACAGGCTGGATGGAGAATCTCCTATCGACAACAGGCAAGGAGGTACTTATTAAGGCGGTGGCCCAAGCTCTGCCGATTTACTCTATGGCCTGCTTCAGACTCCCCCATGGCCTGTGTGACAACATCACGAAAATTATACGCCAGTTCTGGTGGGGTAGTAAGGCAGGCAGAAGAAAACCCAACTGGGTGGCGTGGGATGTCATGACAAGGCCAAAACATTTGGGCGGTCTGGGCTTTCGTGACATGGAAATTTTCAACCTTGCGCTGCTTGCGAGGCAAGCCTGGAGAGTACTTACAGAACCGGACTCCCTAAGCGCCAGAATATTAAAGGCTGCATACTTTCCTGAGACCACTTTGCTCGAAGCTCAACTTGGCGGCAGACCATCTCAGATTTGGAGGGCGGTTTTGGATGGACGGGACATGCTTAAGCTTGGGATCATACTTCGCATTGGGAATGGGCAAACCACGCGTATTTGGAGTCACAACTGGCTTCCAAGACATGGCATGATGAGGCCAATCACATCCAAGATCCCAACGCCTCCGGCGACGGTCTCGGAGCTGATCATAGTTGCTACTGCCACTTGGAACGAAGCACTAGTCCGGGAGGTATTTTTGCCAATCGATGCTGAGGCAATACTGAGCAAACCACTTTGTACAAGAAACATTCCTGACTTCTGGGCATGGAGTGCGGAGAAGAAGGGTGGTTTCTCAGTCCGATCGGCCTACAGACTGATCATACAGACAAAGATCGTTAGGGAGGCGTGGATAGATGGGGAGGAGGGAACCTCGGCTACTGGGCATGATAGTAGCTCGTGGTCGTCGCTTTGGGCAGCCCATCTACCCCCAAAGATCAAACAATTTCTGTGGAGACTAGCAAGAAGCTCCATCCCGACTGCAGATGTTCTGGCTCACAGAAACATGAGTGCCTCTGAAGCTTGCAGGCTATGTGGCACACGGGACTCTTGGCGCCATACAATGTTAGACTGCACTAACGCACGATACATCTGGGCACTTTCTGACGGAGATTTAGTTGATAAGCTGAGCCAATACAGTGATGAGGACCCGAGGCAATGGCTGTTTGCCCTGAATGAGGCACTAGATGAGCAACAGTTTATGCTGTTGGCATGCACACTATGGGCTATCTGGAGTGCGAAAAGGAAAGCTGTCTATGAGGATATACATTAATCTCCAATGTTTACACACATGTTCATCCAACGATATATTTCAGAGTTTCAGACTCAGAAAAGGGCTCCTACAGAGAGAACGCCTGGCCAGGTGAATCAAAGACCCAAGCAATGGCTTAAGCCACCACGTAATATGTCAAAGATTAATGTGGATGCAGCAGTTGCAGAAAGGTGCGGCGTGGGAACCATTGCAACTATAACAAGAGACGAGCATGGCTCGTTCTTGGGGGCGTCTACACTGGGCTTCATGTCGATCACCAACCCGACCATCCTGGAAGCTTTGGCAGTGAGGGAAGCACTAGCATTGGCGGAAGATCTGAATTTGCAGTCAATACATGTTGCCTCCGATTGCAATGAGGTGATAGATAGCATCAAGGAGAAGAACAGGGCGGAATATGGAGCGATCGTGCATGAAATCATAGCCCACTCTAGTAGTTTTTATTCCTGTAATTTCGTTCATGAGTTTAGGAGCTCCAATATAGAGGCTCACAATTTAGCAAAGCATGCTCTGAAACTCGGGGTCGGCCGCCGTGTGTGGTTAGGTCACCCTGGAAACCTCTCTTTCGTCCCGGCTCAACTGGTGACGACATAATAAAGCTTTGCGGATTGTCTCAAAAAATAATCCAATGCAAAAAGAGAAAAATAATGTTGTTCGGTTTTTGCGGGGAGAAAAATGATTTTGTTCAACATTTCTCTCAAAAAAAATTATTGTTCAACAAAACCACCTAGGCCTTTTAACAACAGAAATATTAACTGGCGAATATTCCTTGGGAGGAGGATAGGTAACGAATGTTTTTTATGGTATTTTTAGGTGATAGATAATGGCAAATTCTACCCTTTTGCCGCAAATTTTTCTTCTTTCTAGAGATTGCCATGTGCCTCTCAAGAAATTTTCAACCTCTCAAACATAAAATGGCAGCAAGAACATTAGCAAATGCCACCTCTTCCAGCGATCGTTCGCTGGCTATTTGGGTCCTTTTGATAATATTTGCAAAGCTTTCTATTTCTTCTGTGCTTCTTTCTTCCGTGCATAAAAAAGGTCAGCTATGTCCAAGCCACGTCCTTAATGATTAGGCTTCTATAATAAGAAAAAACATTTTAGAAATTTATATGAGCATTTGCTTAAAATACAAACATTTTTAACTATTTAAAATATGTGAGCAAAATTTTAAAAAACATGAACACGTTTTTTATCCGTATGATATTTTTTTTAAAACTATGCGCATATATTTCTATGTAAAAGCGGAGGTCTTGGCATAACGCAAATCCTCTTGTACTTGACTCTCCGCCCTGGTTGCTTGATGCACAAGTTCCATAGATATGTTCTAGGTTTGGAAGCACATGATTAATGGGTACGGTAATTCAAGACACTGAGGAATCTCGGCAATTTAAATATTGTGGTTTATCGACCAGAGAGGGTGAGTAGGAAATTTTAGGACTCTGTTCAAAAACACGATAACCAGTAAAATTGAATAAGTAGAACTAGTAGCATGGTAAAAAGTCAGAACTGACGGTCAGCAGATCACATGATTGACTTTCGTGATGTTCTTGAAGTTTGTGGTTTGGATGACCTTGGTTTTGCAGATCTACCTTATACTTATGACAATCAACGCGGAGGGTGGGCAAACGTCAAGGTCCTCCTTGACCGGGTTGTTGCAAATAATTCCTGGAGAGATATCTTCTCTCACGCCAAGGTGGAGCACCTCGTGGCTCCCATCTCGGATCACCTTCCCATTCTGCTTTGGTGTGCTTTGCAGGAGCCCTAGCAGGCGTCTGGGAGGAAGATGCCGCCAGTATGAAGTGATGTGGGAGATGGATCATACTCTTCCGGAGGTAATCATGAACACATGGGCTAAATTGGGATCAATGCTTAATATTGATGACATCGCTACTGGTTTGCGTAACATGATGAAAAACTTGTAGGAGTGGAGTCGTAATTTTTTTGGTAATGTCATCAAGGAAATTAGTAAGTCTCGTTTTCTCGTCGACAAGAAGGAAATTAGAGAGGCAACTGACCGGATGAACGAACTCTTGTGCTGGGAAGAGATGCAAATATCACGTGTGTGCATGCTTGCCCAGTTTTTCCCATTGAAAAACGGTATGGCGTGCTCGGAAAAATCGTATTAAACTGCTTGTGGATGATGCAGGGGTGACGCACAAGGACCATGAATCTACGGCGGCTATGGCTACATCATACTTTTTAAGTTTATTTCCTGCTGATACTACTCTGTCTGCAGACCCTGTCATTGATTTAATTATTGCTCGTGTTACTGGCCGCGTGAATGATGGCCTGCGCATAAAGAGATAGCTGATGCATTGTTTTGGGCCACTGAAGGCATCGGGTGCTCGTCCGTCTCGGCCATGCTGCCTGCCCACGAGCTCTTCTCCGGCAGCCACGTCCACACCCTCGGCCTCTAGTGCAGCAGCTGGACCAAGTCGTGGCGTGGGATCCAACCTGAAGTGACAGCGGCCCAGAAGGCGTAACAGACCTCGCCAGCTGACTGACGCACATGAGGGCGGGGACGGCGCAGGTCCTCGCATGAGACAAGGGGCGGGGCGACCACCGGAATAGGGGACGGCACCGGCCTCCGGCCACAAGTGGGAACGACCACGGCCAGGAACAACACATGTGACAGGGGGGGAGGGGTCGCGAACGCCTAGCCATGCCTTGGTTTTGCCACCTCCGACCCCCGCCAGCTCACATCGGGCTAGTGCTCTGCCATGGCTGTGCGCGCCATCTCCGGCGGTGGTCTACGGCACGCCGGTGGAGGTGCATGAGCCACGAGAGGACCAATGATCGGTAGGAATGTAAGTGGCAAATAAACGGCATACGCCAGTCCCATTTAATTATTTTTGCTAGCATCTTAGTTCATTTTCGTCAAAAAAAAACTCTTTTGAACTATCATATCACGAGTGTACTTTAATCGGGATTAAACGGGACCAGTTGACAACCCTAAGGATCGGGTGCGATCACGGAGTACTCCGGTGACATGCCACGGGAGCTAGAGTCAAACTCGAAGGAGGAGTAGAGGGCAGTCGGCAGGTATGCTTGCGAGGTGTTTGTCACAATGCTACAGAGTGAGAAAACAGATGGGAGAAGAAGACCGATTCCAAGGGTGTACGTGGATTTTTTAATTTTTTTTGCCATCTCACCCAGGCGAGTGGGCCCGACCAATTAGTGGTGTCATCAAATTCATTATAAATTTTCCTTAGTGCTTTTTGCCACTAACAATTATACCTAAGAAGGTCAGCGAGGCTAATACTACAAGACTTTTACCCAATGGCATTACCATGGAGGAAGAATGGTTTTTCACTAGTCCAATATCCAGTAACGTGATATAATAAGTACTCTCTCTGTAAACTAAAAAGACCTATTAGATCATTACTACTTTAATAATCTAAAAGGTTGCTAGTATTAGTTTAATGAGAGAGTACACGCTAAACAAAAGAGCTCTATGTTAAAAAAAAGGGGCTCTAGATAACAGAAGCAGCCAAAAAAATGTAACCTGATTGACCCACAAGTCAGCTGGTGGACATGGTCCGGGACGGTCCGGTCCTGACCAGCCGCCATTTGAACCGGCCGTCGGCAGTCCGGAACGAGCAGCTCGGCGGTCCCTTTTTCATACACCGGACCGGCAAGGTGAAAGCTCGGTCAGGGTCAGGACCGAGGGAGCGAGCGACGGAGAGGGAGCGTGAGCTGCGTGCGTTGTTCATGGTATAGGCGTGCAACATTAGAAGCTGGATGACGTGATGCTGCGTCTTGATGGCGTCTCTTGTTCGACTCCGAGAGCACTGGCCATCAACATCGCAAGACATGAAAACAGAAAATCAGGCCACGGCCGGGACATCAGGCGTTCCTCGCCCGCTACCCTACATCGTCGCTATGATCGTTTAGTATCGCGCCATCCCATGATCCGATTAGAGCGACGGGCTACGATAAGAAACTAAGACCAGGTCGCAGCTTGGCTTATTTCACTAACTGAAGAAAATGCTAACCGACGAAACTGAAGTTTTAACAGTATATCTACGCCTGACGAAACTGATGTTCCCGAAACTTTGACAACACTTCTAATAACACCGTGGTCATAGGGCATGCGTGCGTGTGCGCCGCCGCTTCAATGCGTGTACAGCTGCCGACGACGTGCTGGGTCATCCAAAGGCCATCGTCGGCCGTGATCGCGCGCGCGAGGCCGAAATTCGAGAGCTTGGCATGGTAGCATGCGTCGAGGAGGATGTTCCTGCTCGTGAGATTCTTTTGCACGTACGGAGGGTCTGTGTAGTTGTGCAGGTAGTTGAGCCCGCATGGCACGTCCAGCATGACCTGCACGCACTAGCTCCACCGCGCACCTCGCCGTCGTGGACGTGGAGCCACTCGCTGAGCGACGCTGTTCTCGGCGAACTAGAACACCATGTACGTGTAGCCGCCGTGGTTCCGCATGGAATGAGGCTCGACTGGTTGACGCGACCAAGGATGCTCAGCTCGATGACAGCTCCCACGTCGCGGCGGCAGTTCTCCGTCTGACCGAGCGGCTCGGTTAAAATGCGGACCGTACAGAGGTGCTGAGCGGGCCTTGTTTTATAATCTGGACCGGCCAATTGTGCTAGCGGGCTGGGACCGATCGGCCTGGTCCTGAGCGGGCCAAAAAACCCGCTCGCTGCGTCCACCAACGAAACACACGCTCTAATACTACATTTGCCGACAGAAAAATATCTGCAAGAAGCTTCATATATCATCTAAAGGCATGAGACATTTGCTCCCGTAGAGAAAATAGAGGACAATATAGTTTTTATGCTGTATACGAGAGCAATCAAAATAGTGTAGTTCCTAGAATTCACCTGAAAATAGCACACCAGACTAATTGCAACAGAAAGCTGCCTATCTCCGTCCGGAAATACTTGTCATCAAAATGGGTGAAAATGGATGTATCTAGAACTAAAATACATCTAGATACACCCATTTCAATGATAAGTATTTCCAAACGGAGGGAGTAAGTAATAACAAATCAACTATATGCAGAGATAATGGATAGTAATTCCTCAAAAAAAGAAGATAATAATGGATAGGCCCATAAAGAGCAAAAGTTCCAACGAGGAGAAATGTAGGATTCTAGACTCACGAGGACAACTACTTCCTCCGTTCCTAAATATAAGTCTTTATAGAGATTTCACTATGAACTACATATGGAGCATGTAGATTCACTCATTTTGCTCCGTATGTAGTTCATAGTGAAATCTCTACAAAGACTTATATTTAGGAACGAAGGGAGTAGATGGCAGAAGGACCAAAGATATTATTGATGTACAACTGGAGCAGCTAAAACTCAAACACTTGAACAGCTTAACAGAAGATTCATGGCAACAATGTATATACATTAAATGCTTCAGTTAAATAATACCTATCACAATAACACAGCGACGCTAGAGGTTCATGATGCAAAATAGCAAAAAAGAAAAAGAAATCTTGAGAGAGGACTAATGGTACAATAGCTATTACATGTATATTATATCATAAGGTCAGATACACGAGCAAAATCAAGTGTTACGGTATCATATATATCCAACAGAAAGCTAAGCAAAGGCAACCAAGTTAATTAGATGGGAATCATATATAGCATTTTAATATTGAGAACATCTTCTAGCTAGTTACCCTGTTGGACTTTCAAGGTATTTGCAGAAGACAGTTGGAAGTAGGGGGGTATCAGGAAAGTGGTTATGGTGATGTTCCGCACCCAGAGACTCACATGACAGCAGATGTGCATTGTTGGCAACCATGATAATCCACCCATCATCCTCAAACTCCTCCTCTGTTAACAGGCACCATAGAACGTTCAGGTCATCCAAGCTGATGGTCGGGAACTCAGGAAGCCGCTGGTCTATGTGCAGATCTAGGTAGCCAGGCTGCGCCCAGAAAGAATCCAAGTTGATCACATGATGTAGCTTTCATTCTGTAACGCCCTCGATGCGGCTATAGCTCCCACGTGTCGAGGCACGACTTAGAGACATAACCGCACTGAAAGCAATGTCGCAAGTTAGGCAATCATCACAACATCCCATGTAATATATAGAATAAAAGGGGAGATACATAGTTGGCTTACACTCGCCACGTCACATCAAAGTACATAAATAACATACATCATCCAAACACTCATGGCCCGACTACGGCGCCAAAATGGAAAATAACCCAACATGCGACACGGTCCCGATCAAACCCCAATTGGGCACCACTACTGATCATCAGGAAAAGACACATAGTAACGCTGAGAGTCCTCGTCGAACTCCTACTTGAGCTCATACGCATCACCTGGAGCGGAATCACCTGGACCTGCATCTGTAGTAATAGTATCTGTGAGCCACAGGGACTCAGCAATCTCGCACCCTCGCGATCAAGACTATTTAAGCTTATAGGAAGGGGTAAGGCAAATATATGTGGAGCTGCAGCAAGCGACTAGCATATATGGTGGCTAACTTATACGCAAAAGAGAGCGAGAAGAGGAGGCAAAGCGCGAGCGAGAATCTAGAGGAACAACCTGCGCAAGCATTACTCCAACACCGTGTCCACTTCCCGGACTCCGCCGAGAAGGGGCCATCACGGTAACACCCATGGTTGATTCATTTTAATTAAATTAAGGTTCAAGTTATCTACAACCGGATATTAACAAATTCCCATCTGCCCATAACCGCGGGCATGTCTTTCAAAAGTTCAATCCCTGCAGGGGAGTCCCAACTTAGCCCATGACAAGCTCTCACGGTCAACGAAGGAATAGACCTCCACCCGAGACATTCCGATCAGGCTCGGCATCCCGGTACAACAAAACCACTTCGACAATGCTAAAACAAGTCCAGCAACACCACCCGCTGTGCCGACAAATCCCGATAGGAGCTGCACATATCTCGTTCTCAGGGCACACCGGATAAGCTAAGCGTACGGGAGCCAACGTAACCCAAGTTGCCAAGGGACGGCCCCGCACGGTGCTCTAGGTTGGACCAACACTCAGAGGAGCACTGGCCCGGGGGGGTTTAAAATAAGATGACCCTTGAGTCCGCGAAACCCAAGGGAAAAGGGGCTAGGTGGCAAATGGTAAAACCAAGGTTGGGCATTACTGGAGGAGTTTTATTCAAGGCGGACTGTCAAGGGGTTCCCATTATAACCCAACCGCGTAAGGAACGCAAAAATCCGGGAACATAACACCGATATGACGGAAACTAGGGCGGCAAGAGTGAAACAAAACACTAGGCGAGAGGCCGAGCCTTCCACCCTTTACCAATTATATAGATGCATTAAAATAACATAGCAATATAATGATATCCCAACAAGTAAATAAATGTTTCAACAAGGAACGGCTCCAAACTTCACCTGCAACTAGCAACGCTATAAGAGGGGCTGAGCAAAGCGGTAACATAGCCAATCAACGGTTTGCTAGGACATGGTGGGTTAGAGGTTTGACATGGCAATTGGGAGGCTGACAAGCAAATGTTAGGCATCGTAGCATTGGCATAGCAAAAGAGCGAGCAAAACTAGCATAGCAAAGATAGTATTGATTTCGAGGGTATGATCATCTTGCCTGCAAAGCTGTCAGAGTTGACTAGATCCTCAAAAGCAAACTCAACGGGCTCCTCGTTAGCGAACTCGTCTCCCGGATCTACCCAAACAAGACAAACAAGAAACAAGGATACAATCAACCACGTGCAAGCTCAAACAATAAGATGCAATGATGGTATGCTATGTGGGATGCGATGCGGGATGCGAAATGAAAGATATGACAGAAAATGCATGAATCTGGCCTCAACTTGGAAAATCAAGTGTGCCACTGGAAAGATGAGATGAAATCGCTTGAAAACGATATAAAGAACGCCGGAATCGGAGTTACGGTTTGGAAATGGCAAGCGATTCAAAATTGGCACCGGTCTGCGATTTACAGCAAGTAGGCCTCTAAATGCAACGAAATGAACATGCTACAGCCACCAAACATGACAACAAAATACATGATGGGGATGCACACAAGATGCTTAACAAAAGACTAGCACTGAGCCACGGCCAATTCATCCATTAACAGGTTCAAACAAGCATGGCAAAAACGCAAATGGTAAACAGATTTCAGACTTAGTGAAATTAACACTTGTCTGAAATTTCAGATCATGAAGCCCTCTTCGGAGCAACAAAACAACATGCTACAGGACCTGATTAAGCCAAAGAAGAACATGGCATGGAGCTACTCAACAGGCTTAACAAAAGACCCTAAGTGACCTTGAGCCAAAAGGGATCACAAAATATACTAACAAGCACACGAACATAGCTAAAACACAATCAGTTTTCAGACTTAGTGAAAACTGAGACATGCTGAAATATAACTCACGAAGACATGTAAACGAGCTCGATGCACTCACTATGGAGCAATTCATGGCAAGGCAAGTATACATCCATTAAGAAGGCACAAAATGCTAGCTAGACATGGCAAGAACAATGGCATAGCATGCACGGATCAACTACAATAACATCGGCAAAATCGCAAACAAGTTGACGATCTGCCCAGATTCACCACGAAGCAAAAGTAGAGCTCGATTGACTCAAGCTAGGGTGCTCCATAATTGCAAACAAAGGCATGGATGGATAGAGCATAACAAGATTAACAAAACTCCTTTACTGATCATCCTCAAAAGAGGCACGGATCACTAAGAAATAGCAAGAACATATGGCATCATGAACTAAACAATCCCAGACTTAGTGAAATCTACCAAGTCCCTGAAAACAGATTTACCGGGTGCCTCTCTTTGCAAGCTTGCACAAGTCACCACACACATCCTAAAAATGCATGGGTTGCACCTATGGAAAGATAACAAGATGCTTAACAAAACATATGAAGGACTCACAGGCATATCATGCACACAATAATCATGGCAAAAATGACAAAAGTCTAAGATTAACTAGCAGATCTGACAATTAACTCATGAAGCCTCCTTCTAACAGCATTTCGGGCATCAATATGAACTCAAATGAAAATGATGCAATGGAATGAAATGATGTACTCGTCGAGACAAACATTTTGATATGCTATATGTCCAAAATGGAGCTACGAATGTGGAGATATGGCAGGTCAAAGTATGCATAAAAAATTAGGGTGAGAGGGAAAAAGTCAACCCCTAGGGTTTTTAGATCTAGATCCGGATCCGACATGCACTGTTCACCGAGCGCGGAAACCGAGGACGACCGGCGCCGGAGCCGGTGGAGACCGCCGACGAGGGAGAAGAAGGCCAGGGCGGCGCCGGGGAGGTCGGAGGAGGGAGCGGGCGGCGGGGCGGCGTTCGGATCGAGGAGGCGCGGCGCTCGGGGCCGGGAGGAGGCGCGGCGGCTCGGGGTCGACGATGCCGGCGATGGCGCGGGGTGGCTCCGGCAGGGGTGCGACGGCGCGGGCAACCGGAGCCAGGGAAGACGGGCGGCGGCGCGGGCGAGCGCCTCGGGCCCGGCGAGGCGCGGGAGAGGGCCCTCCTCGGGCCTGGGCGGGCCGCGGCGGCGGCGGTGGCCGGCTGCCACGTGTCGAGGCGTGGGAGGCTGGAGGCGGCGGCGCGGACACGTCCGGCGGCGGCGGAAGGGATTTTTTTTAGGGTTTCGGGGAGAGGGGAGATCCGAAATTCGGGGGGTCCTATTTATAGGCATAAGTGGAGCTAGGAGAGTCCAAATGAGGTGTGGTTTTTGGCCACGCGATCATGATCGAATGCTGTAGGTGATGGAGCAGAGTTTGGTGGGTTTTGGGCCAAATTGGAGGGGTGTTGGGCTGCGACACACACGGTGCCTTCTCGGTCCCTCGGTTAACCGTTGGAGTATCAAACGAAGTCCAAATGATACGAAATTTGACAGGCGGTCTACCGGTAGTAAACCAAGGCCGCATGACAAGTCTCGGTCCAATCCGGAAATGTTTAATCCCCACACACGAAAGAAAGCTAGAATTGACCACCGGAGGAGAACGAAGCGCCAGAATGCAAAACGGACAACGGGGAAAATGCTCGAATGCATGAGATGAACACATATGCAAATGCAATGCACATGATGACATGATATGAGATGCATGATAACGAAAACAACACACGGAGACAAAGACCCGAACCCGAGAAATAAATATAACTTAACGCCGGAAATGGCAAGAGTTGGAGTACAAATTGGGAAAGTTATATCTGGGGCGTTACAACACTCCACCACTATGAAAGGATCTCGTCCCGAGATCTAGGACTGAAAGAACGCCGGGTACTCAGAACGAAGGTGATCCTTGCATTCCCAGGTAGCTTCACGGTCGGAGTGGTGTGACCACTTGACTTTGAGAAATTTGATTGACTTGTTGCGAGTCTTGCGTTCAGTCTCTTCAAGAATAGCCACTGGATGCTCACGATAGGAGAGATCTTCTTGGAGCTCAATGTCCTCGAAGTTGACTGTGCGGTCAGGAGTCTTGAAGCACTTTCGAAGCTGAGAGACATGGAACACATCATGAACATTTGCAAAGTTTGAAGGAATCTCGAGTTGATAGGCGAGGTCGCCTCTCTTGCTGACAATCTTGAAAGGTCCCACGTATCTAGGGGCAAGCTTCCCTTTGATACCAAAGCGACGAGTACCTTTCATAGGAGAGACGCGGAGGTAAACATGATCTCCGATCTCGAAAGCCAAATCACGGTGCTTACTATCATAGTAGCTCTTCTGGCGGGATTGGGCTGCTTTGAGGTTATCACGAATGACTTTGCGCATTTCTTCTGCCTCTGTGATTAAGTCATTACCCAGCAGCTAACGTTCACCGGTTTCAGACCAGTTGAGAGGGGTACGGCACTTCCTGCCATACAGAATTTCAAATGGGGCCTTGCCCGAACTTGCTTGAAAACTGTTGTTGTAGGAGAATTCAGCATAAGGAAGACAATCCTCCCATTTCATGCCGAAGGAGATCACACAAGCCCTGAGCATATCTTCAAGAATCTGGTTGACACGCTCGACTTGACCGCTTGTTTGAGGATGGAAAGCAGTGCTGAAGCGGATGTTGGTGCCCATGGCCTTCTGAAAAGAATCCCAAAACTTGGAGGTAAAGATGCTGCCACGGTCTGAAGATATCACTTGTGGAATACCGTGCAGAGAGACAATTCGAGAGGTATAGAGTTCCGCCAATTGAGATGCAGTGATCGACTCTTTGATAGGCAGAAAATGAGCCACTTTGGCGAGCTTGTCGATGACAACGAATATAGCATCATTGTCATGCTTGGACTTTGGAAACCCAGTCACGAAGTCCATTTCAATGTGGTCAAACTTCCATTCTGGAATGGCAAGAGGTTGGAGGAGACCTGCTGGCCTTTGGTGTTCTGCCTTCACTCTTCTGCAGACATCACATTCATTCACGAATTGAGCAATCTCGCGCTTCATTCGAGTCCACCAATAAGCTTGCTTGAGATCCTGATACATCTTCGTACTCCTAGGGTGGATGGAGAGGAGAGAATTGTGAGCCTCGTTCATGATCACTTTACGAAGTTCACCTTTGGGTACAACAATTCGATCCTCGAAGAAGAGAGTATCCTTGTCATCAAGGCGGTAGCACTTGTACTTGGACTAACTCTTAGCAATCCCAGTCTTCACCTTTTTCACCATAGCATCAAGAAGCTGGGCTTCGCAAATCTGGTCTTCCAAGGTAGGAGAGACTTGAAGGTTGGCAAGGAAACCTTGAGGAACAACTTGCAGATTAAGTTTGCGGAAAGCTTCACAAAGCTCGGGTTGATAAGGCTTAAGAATCAGACTATTACAATACGCTTTCCTGCTCAAAGTGTCAGCAATCACATTGGCCTTGCCTGGAGTATACTCGATACTCGGATTATACTCTTGAATCATTTCGACCCATCGAGTTTGCCTGAGGTTGAGATTAGGCTGAGTGAAGATGTACTTGAGACTCTTGTGATCAGTGAAAATGTCCACTTTTCTTCCCAATAGAAGATGTCTCCAAGTCAAAAGAGCATGCACAACTGCCGCCAACTCGAGATCATGAGTGGGGTAGTTCTTCTCATTAGGCTTTAACTGGCGAGAGGTATACGCAACAACTTTCTTCTCTTGCATCAACACTACGCCAAGACCTTGGAGAGAGGCATCACAAAAGACCTCGTACGGTTTGGATTCATCAGGCGGAGTCAAAACTGGAGCAGTGATCAACTTCTCTTTCAAAGTGTTGAAAGCAATATCACACTCCGGAGACCAAACGTACTTGATGTGCTTATGAAGAAGATTTGAGAGAGGCTTCGCGATCTTAGAAAAGTTTTCAACGAATCTTCAGCAATAGCTTGCGAGACCGAGAAAACTGCGGAGTTGCTTCACGTTCTGAGGAGGTTCCCAATTCACAATTGTAGACACCTTCTCAGGATTCACGGCAATGCCCTTGGCAGAGATGATATGACCAAGATAAAGAACCTCATCGAGCCAAAATTCACACTTGGAGAACTTGGCGTAGAACTGATGTTCCCTGAGCTTATCAAGCACCAAACGCAAGTGTTTGGCATGATCTTCCTTGTTCTTGGAGAAAACCAGAATGTCATCGAGATAGACCAAAACGAAGTCATTGGTGTAGGCGTTGAAGATGAAGTTCATCATGCGAGAGAACGTCGGAGGAGCGTTGACGAGGCCAAAAGACATGACAGTGTATTCATATGAACCAAAGCTTGTCTTGAAAGCCGTCTTGGGAATATCTTGCTCACGAATATGAATCTGATGATAACCCATGCGGAGATCAAGCTTGGAGAATACTTGAGCACCTTTGAGTTGTTCGAACAGCTCATTGATGTTGGGAAGTGGGTATTTGTTCTTGATGGTCTTCTTGTTCAATGGCCGGTAATCAACACAAAGTCGGTCCGATCCATCCTTCTTCTTCACAAAAAGAACACCACAACCCGACGGAGAAGAACTAGGCCGGATGAGACCCATTCTCTCTTGCTCATCGAGTTGTTTCTTCAGCTCCTTCAACTCTTCAGGTCCGAGCTTGTAAGGACGTTTGCACACAGGTTCCGTACCAGGCTCAAGATCAATAACGAATTCAACTGGCCGGTGCGGAGGCATTCCTGGGAGCTCTTCTGGAAAGACGTCTTGATATTCGCAAACGACTGGAATTTGCGAGATAGCATCGAGTTCACCCTTCTCATTGAGAGAAAACAGACGGATGGTATCATCATTCACGGCAAAGACAATTACATCCTCAGACGAATGAGTCAATTGAATTTGCCTGGCTGCACAATCAAGCTGAGCCTTGTGCTTAGAAAGCCAATCCATCCCGAGAATAAGATCAATATCCGAGTTACCAAGAACCATTGGAGAAGCCAGAAACTTGAAATCACCCATCATGATAGAATTATCCGGGACTATTGAAGTAGCCCTCATAGACTTAGCCGGAGAAACCACTCCCATAGGTTTACCCAACATTTGTGAAACAAAGTCATGCTTGGAAACAAATGATCTTGACATGAAACAATGCGATGCACCAGTGTCAAAAAGAACTCTTGCGGGAAAAGAGTTAACTGGAAAGTTACCCATGATGACATCTGAAGAATCCTCTACCTGAGCTGCGTTCATCAAGTTGACCTTGGCATGCTTGGGGTTATGCTTGACCACTGCTGTACTTGCCGATCTCACCGGAGGAGGAGGAGGAAGACGCCTCTGGTTGAAACACTTGTTGGCATAGTGACCCTTTTCTTGGCACTTGTTGCACGTAACCTCTGAAAGTGGACGGTGGTACGGAGCACTCGATCTTGGAGGTTGAGACGAAGACTTGTTCTGAAAGCCTGGGTTGGATGGGTGGGAAGAACCACTGCCACCTTTGCTCTTCTACTGATACGGCTGATGGAACGGAGGAGGAGGAAGCCAATACTTCTGCTGCTTGGCCACTTGAGTAGAGGAAGAAGGAGTAGCATCTCTGACTCACTTCCTGGAAGCATCACACCTCAACTGAGCAGCCTCTTGCTTCAGTGCCATGTTGTAGAACTCATGTATCTCAACGGCTCAAAGAGGACAAGAGCGAGCTGAATTTCTTCTCTGAGACCACCCCTGAACTGGTATATCATGCTCTTCTCATCAGGGATGTCCTGCTTGGCAAAGCGGGCGAGCTTCTAGAACAACTTGTTGTAGTCAAAGACAGACAAAGAGCCTTGCTTCAAATTGCGGAATTCCTGACGCTTACTCTCAACCACACTTTGAGGGATGTGATGAGCTCGGAAATCTCGACGGAAATCATCCCAAGTGATCAGACGTCCACCTCTGGAATCCTTGTACTGCTGGAACCATTTTGCAGCCTGATCTTTGAGTTGGAAGGAAGCGAACTTGACGAAATCTTCAGGCCTGACGTTGCTGCACTCAAAATGCTTACCCAGATCCACAAGCCAATCGTCAGCATCGGAAGCCTCAACACAATTGCTGAACGTCTTCGGCCCATTAGCAAGGAACTGGTTCAGTGTAGCAAAGTGGTGCTGATTGTTGCCTTGATTCCCTTGACTGCCTTGATGGCGCTCTTGGAGGATTTGCATGATCAACTGTGTGTTTGCATTGGTTGCGGCCATCACAGCTTGCCATGCCTCCGGAGGAGGTGGAGGTGGTGGCGGATCAGGATTCGGAGTCGTGCGCGTTGGAGGAGCCATCTTGAAGAGGTTGACATCCATTAGCACATTGATAGAAAAATGAAGCTGAATCCAACGGAATGAAAATTGCAACATAAGTCTTGACATCCGAACAAAATGAACGAATGCACTTCTCTTGAAGTAGTCACATATCCATAAATTGCGAAGCCACGTAGAATTAAGGTAGAAGAATTAAATCAATAAGGTACGGATCAAGAACGAATAATCGGTAAGAATTCCCAATCTCAAACCAATATCCGTGGAAGAAGAACTAGAGCTACGAGAATTCCCACCTATGAAACTCCCGAAATTTTCCGGTTATGCAATCAGGTGTTGGGGATACAGGGGAAGCATAATATCTCACCCAAACTAGCAATACCTACATCCAGTTGTATCCATCCTTCAACACATAACCCAGAAACCTTCGGAAACCATCTACCTCAACCTTCGAAAAGCATCTGTTATACAAGTTATGGCGATACTCCCGAACTCCCGCCCCAGTACTGGGTGGCGTCGAGGTTATCTCACCAACGAACTGCATAAAAGAGATTTTCGATGTCGGCGAAAATATCTCAAGTATTCCAGAATTGCAACGATAAAATTATGATGACAACACCTCAGAGTTCAACTCCCCGGGACACTTCCACTAAACCCCTGACAGGAGGCACCAAGACAATGTTCTCATCATAAGCCATCGGAACGATTCCAAGATACTCGCGTGATCCTAAATTTTTTTTAGTGAAATTTGAGAAGAGAAGAGTCAAAACTCTACGTCAGGATGCCTTACCAGAGCGATGAGGAGACTGGGAAGTAAAAAGAATTCCTAAGCTCTCCGATATATAATTCCTAAATGACTCAAAACATTTTTCTAGACACAACTCGGCTGCTAAAAATGATCAAGCAATGGGGCTCCTAAGGTGTGATAGGCTCTACGTTCAAATACAATGGGTGCAAAGTTCTTAGAAAAGGTGATTAGACCTTGACTTAGAAAAGGTGGCAATTTTAGTTTTCTTTAAACCAAAGTGGATTTTAGCATAGTTTAATGGGCACACAATACATATCAAGCAAGCATGACAAGAGTATGAGCAGCGGAAAGATTAAATCATGCAATTTGCAAGAATGTAAATCGATGAGATTGAAGAATGCAAACGCAATGGAGACACGGAGATTTTTGGCATGGTTCCGATAGGTGGTGCTATCGTACATCCACGTTGATGGAGACTTCAACCCACGAAGGGTAATGGATACGTGAGTCCACAAAGGGCTCCACCCACGAAGGGTCCACGAAGAAGCAACCTTGTCTATCCCACCATGGCCATCGCCCACGAAGGTCTTGCCTCACTCGGGCAGATCTTCACGAAGTAGACGATCTCCTTGCGCTTACAAACTTCTTGGTTCAACTCCACATCACGACGGAGGCTCCCAAGCGACACCTAACCAATCTAGGAGACACCACTCTCCAAAAGGTAATAGACGGTGTGTTGATGATGAACTCCTTGCTCTTGTGCTTCAAATGATAGTCTTCCCAACACTCAACTTTCTCTCATAGATTTGGCTATGGTGGAAAGATGATTTGAGTGGAAAGCAACTTGGGATAGGATAGAAATCAAGGTTCAAATGGTTGGATTGGAATCTCTTGATCCCAACACATGAGTAGGTGTGAGGGAGTCCTGGATTAGGGGGTTTCCGGATGGCCGGACTATACCTTCAGCCGGACTCCTGGACTATGAAGATACAAGATTGAAGACTTCGTCCCGTGTCCGGAAGGGACTTTCCTTGGCGTGGAGGGCAAGCTTGGCGATACAGATATGCAGATCTCCTACCATTGTAACCGACTTTGTGTAACCCTAACCCTCTCCAGTGTCTATATAAACCGGAGGGTTTTAGTCCGTAGTACAACATACAGAACAACAATCATACCATAGGCTAGCTTCTAGGGTTTAGCCTCTCTAATCTCGTGGTAGATCTACTCTTGTACTACCCATATCATCAATATTAATCGAGCAGGACGTAGGGTTTTACCTCCATCAAGAGGGCCCGAACCTGGGTAAAACTTCGTGTCCCTTGCCTCCTGTTACCATCCGGCCTAGACGCACAGTTCGGGACCCCCTACCCGAGATCCGCCGGTTTTGACACCGACATTGGTGCTTTCATTGAGAGTTCCTCTGTGTCGTCACCGTCAGGCTTGATGGCTCCTACGATCATCAATAGCGATGCAGTCCAGGGTGAGACCTTCCTCTCCGGACAGATCTTCGTCTTCGGCAGCTTCGCACAGCGGGCCAATTCACTTGGCCATCTGGAGCAGATCGAAAGCTACGCCCCTGGCTGTTAGGTCAGGTTTGGAAGTTTAAAATACACGACTGACATCCGAGGGGACTTGATCCTCGACGGAGTCGAGCCACTGCCGAGCGCGCCGCACTGTCACGGCGGGCATGATCTAGCTCTGCCGCCGAACAGTTCCCTGGAGGCCGCACCCGCATCGGCTTTGACCCTTAATTTGAAGCCAACTGCGCCGATCGAGGATGGGTGGTTGGACGCCGCCTCGGGGGCTGCGATCCCAACGGCGGTCGAGCCGAACGCCAGCCCCGCACTCCACGAGACTCATGACTCCAAGGAGCCGGACTCCTCTCCGGACTCCGAACCCTCCGCGCCCCTGTCGATCGAATCCGATCGGGCGACGATCATGGAGTTTACTGCCGCAGACATCTTTCAGCACTGGCCTTTCAGTGATATTCTGAAGACACTAAAGTCTCTCTCTTTATCAGGAGAGCCCTGGCCGGACTACGGTCAGCAAGGTTGGGATACGGACGATGAAGAAATTCAAAGCCCACCCACCACCCACTTTGTAGCCACTGTCGACGATTTAACCGACATGCTCGACTTCGACTCCGAAGACATCGACGGTATGGACGCCGATGAAGGAGACAATGAAGAACCAGCGCCTATTGGGCCCTGGAAAGCCACCTCGTCATATGACGTATACATGGTGGACGCACCAAAAGATGACGACGAGGGATGGGAGGACGCACCGAAGGCTTGTTCCCTCGAAAAGCAGTCAAAGCGGCGACGCAAACGCCGCCCCAAATCCCACCTCGACAGAAATAACGATTACACAGACCCAGCGCTGGAGCAGGGCGAACCGCTGCCGGACAACGGCAATCCGGACAATCAAACCGAACAAACAAATTCTATCAAGGATAATGGTCCGGACGACATAACGCCGGACAGGCACCCGGAGCAGCAGAATGCGCGTAAAAGGCTTGTTGCCACCGTGAGGAGTCTTAAAAAGCAGAGGCAAAAGCTCAAGGCTGCGCAAGACACACTCCAAATCAGATGGAGTAAAATACTCAACACAGCAGCGAGGTACGGCGACAATCGCCCCTCCAAGAGCTACCCAAAGCGGAAACTGCTACCTGAATTCGATTAGGAGGCCTCAGACCTGCCACAACCAAATATCAAAGCAACCACCTGGCCGGATAGACGACCCCTCTACCAACACAGAGCGGCATACAACGCCACTCACAATACAACACGCGACCCATGCGAGGGCTCGCACCCAAAGGACGGTGCAACAAGATCCATCTATGGACCACGCAAGCGCGCCCCAGCATACAATGCAACACAACAAACATCCGAACAACGTGGTACACCCAGTTACAGGGGTGCCGCATACCCTCTATGTTTCACCGATGAGGTGCTGGACCATGAATTTCTAGAGGGATTCAAATCCGTAACATAGAGACATACGACGGAACCACAGACCCTGGGGTCTGGATTGAGGACTACATCCTTCATATCCATATGGCTCGAGGAGATGATCTCCACGCCATCAAGTACATACCCCTCAAGCTCAAAGGGCCAGCTCGTCACTGGCTTAAAGGCCTCCTCGAAAGCTCCATTGGAAGTTGGGAAGAGCTCGAAGACGCCTTTTGGGCAAATTTTCAAGGGGCTTATGTCCGACCTCCGGATGCGGACGATTTGAGTCATATAACTCAACAGCCCGGAGAGTCAGCCCGAAAGCTTTGGAACAGGTTTCTTACTAAAAAGAACCAGATTGTCGACTGTCCGGACGTCGAAGCCTTGGCAGCTTTTAAGCATAGCGTCCGTGACGAATGGCTCGCCAGACACCTCGGCCAAAATAAGCCGAGAACGATGGCCGCATTAACAAGCCTCATGACCCGCTTTTGCGCGGGTGAGGACAGCTGGCTAGCCAGATGCAGCACTAGCGACCCCAGTACATTTGAAGTTAGAGATGGAAACGGGAAATCACGGCGCAACAGCAATAACAAACGCCAGAATAAAGAAGACAACACGAAGGGCACGGCAATAAACGCCAGATTCAAAAGCTCCCGGCCAGGTCAAAAGCTGCCCTCTAAAGGCACCAGGGATGAACTGTCCAGCCTCAACAAAATTCTGGACCAAGTATGCCAGATCCATAGTACCCCTGGTAAACCCGCTAATCATACCCATAGAGAATGTTGGGTCTTCAAGCAGTCCGGCAAGCTCAACACCGTACACAAGGGGGAGGATGCACCAAGTGAAGACGAGGACGAGCCTCCCAAACAAGACACTGGGGAACAAAAGAAATTTCCACCAGAAGTCAAAACAGTAAACGTGTTACATGTGATCAAGGGAAAAAACAACGCGGCACTCCCAGGAAAATATACCCAAGTGCCTGTCACTGCGAAGTCCTGCCACTGGTCGTCTCAACCGATCACTTTCGACCATCGCGATTATTCAGCAAGTATCCGACGCGCAGGATGGGCTACCCTGGTATTAGACCCAATAATTGGCGGATATCACTTCACACGAGTCTTGATGGACGGTGGCAGCAACCTAAACCTAATATATCAGGATACAATCCGCGAGATGGGGTTAGACCCAACAAAAATTCGCCATAGAAGTACTACCTTTAAAGGAGTAACGCCAATACTACCTTTAAAGGAGTAACGCCAGGCCTAGGGGCTCGTTGTACGAGCTCCCTCCTACTACAAGTTATATTCGGCTCCCCCGATAACTTTCGTCGCGAGCATTTAACCTTCCACATCGCTCCGTTCCAAAGTGGCTATCAAGCACTGCTCGGACACGAAGCTTTCGCTCGCTTTAATGCAATACCACACTACGCCTCCCTCACACTCAAGATGCCCGGTCCACGTGGCATCATTTCAGTGAACGGAAATATCAAGCGATCTCTGTGCGCTGAAGAGAGTGCGGCTGCCTTGGCAGCCGCACACTAAAGGCGCCCGGACCAGTGAAAGCATCCAATAGGTCGTCAAGACCTCAGGCACAACTAATCAAGTCCGGCGCCGCTATTTATACCGAATAAATGGTCACACCCCTATTTGTCCATACAAGGGGCTCAACGCGCGCAGATAAGTGGCAATTTCTTCTCATCTTAAATTATACATGGTTTCTTTAAAAACTATGTTTTTGCACGACAACTTTTTCACCTAAATTCCTCTCTTTTACAGACGATCATCGTGCTACACCCGTCCAGGATATGGCACAACGGAGACACAGGCGCAGACATGCAGCAGGGATCCGCTCCAAGGATTCCTTTTAGATTAAGACCCTGTGTAAACCTTTTTTACTGTCTCTTGTTGATACATATCCACCGTTGAGAGGGATGCTGACGTCTTGGAATGTGGCCACGCCAGAACAATGCACGTACCTGGACACAAGGGGCTTCTTACGAAGGCCATTATTTAGGCCCGGTTCATACCACAAAAACCGAATACCTTAGGGAGTGTTCGGCGTCGCGAGTTTGGCCCTATATGCATCAGCTCCGAATCATTGTCTTTGGTCAAATGTTGGGTTTGCCCGGCTTCTGTGTTTTGGTGCCTTACGTTCCGCTTTACCGGCTAAGGTAGCACCAGGAGAACTACTGCGATTGTGCCCTGGTTCATCTGGACGAGCACCTCAGTAGAGAAAGCCGAAAACTGACTGTCATGATATAGCGTGAGACTGGTCAACCACTCGATGATCTGTTGGAATGTTAGAAATCCTCCGCCTTAACAAAGGGCCGTTTTTCGGCCAGGCATTGAAGGAAATATGCCCTAGAGGCAATAATAAAGTTATTATTTATTTCCTTATATCATGATAAAAGTTTATTATTCATACTAGAATTGTATTAACCGGAAACATAATAAATGTGTGAATACATAGACAAACAGAGTGTCACTAGTATGCTTCTACTTGACTAGCTCGTTAATCAAAGATGGTTATGTTTCCTAACCATAGACAAAGAGTTGTCATTTGATTAACGGGATCACATCATTAGTTGAATGATCTGATTGACATGACCCATTCCATTAGCTTAGCACCCGATCGTTTAGTATGTTGCTATTGCTTTCTTCATGACTTATACATGTTCCTATGACTATGAGATTATGTAACTCCCGTGTACCAGAGGAACACTTTGTGTGCTACCAAACGTCACAACGTAACTGGGTGATTATAAAGGTGCTCTACAGGTGTCTCCAAAGGTACATGTTGGGTTGACGTATTTCGAGATTAGGATTTGTCACTCCGATCATCGGAGAGGTATCTCTGGGCCCTCTCGGTAATGCACATCACTTAAAGCCTTGCAAGCATTGCAACTAATGAGTTAGTTGCGGGATGATGTATTACGGAACGAGTAAAGAGACTTTCCGGTAACGAGATTGAACTAGGTATTGGATACCGACGATCGAATCTCGGGCAAGTAACATACCGATGACAAGGGGAACAACGTATGTTGTTATGCGGTCTGACCGATAAAAGATCTTCGTAGAATATGTTGGAACCAATATGGGCATCCAGGTCCCGCTATTGGTTATTGACCGGAGACGTGTCTCGGTCATGTCTACATTGTTCTCGAACCCGTAGGGTCCGCACGCTTAAGGTTTCGATGATAGCTATATTATGAGTTTATACGTTTTGATGTACCGAAGGTTGTTCGGAGTCCCGGATGTGATCACGGACATGACGAGGAGTCTTGAAATGGTCGAGACATAAAGATTGATATATTGGAAGCCTATGTTTGGATATCGGAAGTGTTCCGGGTGAAATCGGGATTTTACCGGAGTACCGGGAGGTTACCGGAACCCCCCGGGACGTACATGGGCCTTAATGGGCCTTAGTGGAAGAAGAGGAGAGGCAGCCAGGGCTGGGCCGCCGCGGCCCCTTCCTTCTCTCTCTCTCTTTTCCCACCTCGCGAATCCTATTCCAACTAGGATTGGGGGAGAAGTCCTACTCCCGGAGGGAGTAGGACTCCTCCTGGCGCGCCCTATGGTGGCCGGCCGGCCTCCCCCTCTTGAACCTTTATATACGGAGGCAGGGGCACCCCAAGAGATAGAAGTTGATCCACGTGATCATATTCTTAGCCGTGTGCGGTGCCCCCTTCACCATAGTCCTCGATAATATTGTAGCGGTGCTTAGGCGAAGCCCTGCGACAGTAGTACATCAAGATCGTCACCACGCTGTCGTGCTGATGGAACTCTTCCCCGACACTTTGCTGGATCGGAGTCCGGGGATCGTCATCGAGTTGAACGTGTGCTAGAACTCGGAGGTGCCGTAGTTTCGGTGCTTGATCAGTCGGGCCGTGAAAACGTACGAGTACATCAACAAACGCTTCCGTTGTCGATCTACAAGGGTACGTAGATCACACCCTCCCCTCTCGTTGCTATGCATCACCATGATCTTGCGTGTGCGTAGGAATTTTTTTGAAATTACTATGTTCCCCAATAGTGGCATCCGAGCCTAGGTTTTATGTGTTGATGTTATATGCACGAGTAGAACACAAGTGAGTTGTGGGCGATATAAGTCATACTGCTTACCAGCATGTCATACTTTGGTTCGGCGGTATTGTTGGACGAAGCGGCCCGGACCGACATTACGCGTACGCTTACGCGAGACCGGTTCTCCCGACGTGCTTTGCATATAGGTGGCTTGCGGGTGACAGTTTCTCCAACTTTAGTTGAACCGAGTGTGGCTACGCCCTGTCCTTGCGAAGGTTAAAACAGCACCAACTTGACAAACTATCGTTGTGGTTTTGATGCGTAGGTAAGATTGGTTCTTGCTTAAGCCCGTAGCAGCCACGTAAAACTTGCAACAACAAAGTAGAGGACGTCTAACTTGTTTTTGCAGGGCATGTTGTGATGTGATATGGTCAAGACATGATGCTAAATTTTATTGTATGAGATGATCATGTTTTGTAACCGAGTTATCGGCAACTTGCAGGAGCCATATGGTTGTCGCTTTATTGTATGCAATGCAATCGCGCTGTAATGCTTTACTTTATCACTAAGCGGTAGCGATAGTCGTGAAAGCATAAGATTGGCGAGACGACAACGATGCTACGATGGAGATCAAGGTGTCGCGCCGGTGACGATGGTGATCATGATGGTGCTTCGGAGATGGATATCACAAGCACAAGATGATGATGGCCATATCATATCACTTATATTGATTGCATGTGATGTTTATCTTTTATGCATCTTATCTTGCTTTGGTTGACGGTAGCATTATAAGATGATCTCTCACTAAATTATCAAGATAAAAGTGTTCTCCCTGAGTATGCACCGTTGCCAAAGTTCGTCGTGCCCAGACACCACGTGATGATCGGGTGTGATAAGCTCTACGTCCATCTACAACGGGTGCAAGCCAGTTTTGCACACGCAGAATACTCAGGTTAAACTTGACGAGCCTAGCATATGCAGATATGGCCTCGGAACACTGAGATCGAAAGATCGAGCGTGAATCATATAGTAGATATGATCAACATAGCGATGTTCACCATTGAAAACTACTCCATTTCACGTGATGATCGGTTATGGTTTAGTTGATTTGGATCACGTGATCCCTTAGAGGATTAGAGGGATGTCTATCTAAGTGAGAGTTCTTAAATAATTTGATTAATTGAATTTAAATTTATCATGAACTTAGTACCTGATAGTATCTTCCTTATGTAGGTTTGATTGTAGATAGATGGCCCGTGCTGTTGTTCCGTTGAATTTTAATGCGTTCCTTGAGAAAGAAAAGTTGAAAGATGATGGTAACAATTACACGGACTGGGTCCGTAACTTGAGGATTATCCTCGTTGCTGCACAGAAGAATTACGTCCTGGAAGCACCGCTGGGTGCCAGGCCTGCTGCTGGAGCAACACCAGATGTTATGAACGTCTGGCAGAGCAAAGCTGATGACTACTCGATAGTTCAGTGTGCCATGCTTTACGGCTTAGAATCGGGACTTCAACGACGTTTTGAACGTCATGGAGCATATGAGATGTTCCAGGAGTTGAAGTTAATATTTCAAGCAAATGCCCGAATTGAGAGATATGAAGTCTCCAATAAGTTCTATAGCTGCAAGATGGAGGAGAACAGCTCTGTCAGTGAGCATATACTCAAAATGTCTGGGTATAATAATCACTTGATTCAGATGGGAGTTAATCTTCCAGATGATTGCGTCATTGACATAATTCTCCAATCATTGCCACCAAGCTACAAGAGCTTCGTGATGAACTATAATATGCAAGGGATGAATAAGACTATTCCCGAGCTCTTCGCAATGCTAAAAGCTGCGGAGTTAGAAATCAAAAAGGAGCATCAAGTGTTGATGGTCAACAAGACCACTAGTTTCAAGAATAAGGGCAAAGGGAAGAAGAAGGGGAACTTCAAGAAGAACAGCAAGCAAGTTGCTGCTCAAGAGAAGAAACCCAAGTCTGGACCTAAGCCTGAAACTGAGTGCTTCTACTGCAAGCAGACTGGTCACTGGAAGCGGAACTGCCCCAAGTATTTGGCGGATAAGAAGGATGGCAAGGTGAACAAAGGTATATGTGATATACATGTTATTGATGTGTACCTTACTAGAGCTCGCAGTAGCACCTGGGTATTTGATATTGGTTCTGTTGCTAATATTTGCAACTCGAAACAGGGACTACGGATTAAGCGAACACTGGCAAAGGACGAGGCGACGATGCGCGTAGGAAATGGTTCCAAAGTTGATGTGATCGCGGTCGGCACACTACCTCTACATCTACCTTCGGGATTAGTATTAGACCTAAATAATTGTTATTTGGTGCCAGCGTTGAGCATGAACATTATATCTGGATCTTGTTTAATGCGAGACGGTTATTCATTTAAATCAGACAATAATGGTTGTTCTATTTATATGAATAATATCTTTTATGGTCATGCACCTTTGAAGAGTGGTCTATTTTTGATGAATCTCGATAGTAGTAACACACATATTCATAATGTTGAAGCCAAAAGATGCAGAGTTGATAATGATAGTGCAACTTATTTGTGGCACTGCCGTCTAGGTCATATCGGTATAAAGCGCATGAAGAAACTCCATACTGATGGAATTTTGGAACCACTTGATTATGAATCACTTGGTACTTGCGAACCGTGCCTCATGGGCAAGATGACTAAAACACCGTTCTCCGGTACTATGGAGAGAGCAACAGATTTGTTGGAAATCATACATACAGATGTATGTGGTCCGATGAATATTGAGGCTCGTGGCGGATATCGTTATTTTCTCACCTTCACAGATGACTTAAGCAGATATGGGTATATCTACTTAATGAAACATAAGTCTGAAACATTTGAAAAGTTCAAAGAATTTCAGAGTGAAATTGAAAATCATCGTAACAAGAAAATAAAGTTTCTACGATCTGATCGTGGAGGAGAATATTTGAGTTACGAGTTTGGTGTACATTTGAAACAATGCGGAATAGTTTCGCAACTCACGCCACCCGGAACTAAAGGAAATATGCCCTAGAGGCAATAATAAAGTTATTACTTATTTCCTTATATCATGACAAATGTTTATTATTCATGCTAGAATTGTATTAACCGGAAACATAATACATGTGTGAATACATAGACAAACAGAGTGTCACTAGTATGCCTCTACTTGACTAGCTCGTTAATCAAAGATGGTTATGTTTCCTAACCATAGACAAAGAAGTTATCATTTGATTAACGAGATCACATCATTAGTTGAATGATCTGATTGACATGACCCATTCCATTAGCTTAGTACCCGATCGTTTAGTATGTTGCTATTGCTTTCTTCATGACTTATACATGTTCGTATGACTATGAGATTATGCAACTCCCGTTTGCCGGAGGAACACTTTGTGTGCTACCAAACGTCACAACGTAACTGGGTGATTATATAGGAGCTCTACAGGTGTCTCCAAAGGTACATGTTGGGTTGGCGTATTTCGAGATTAGGATTTGTCACTCCGATTGTCGGAGAGGTATCTCTGGGCCCTCTCGGTAATGCACATCACATAAGCCTTGCAAGCATTACAACTAATATGTTAGTTGTGAGATGATGTATTACAGAACGAGTAAAGAGACTTGCCGGTAACGAGATTGAACTAGGTATTGGATACCGACGATCGAATCTCGGGCAAGTAACATACCGATGACAAAGGGAACAACGTATGTTGTTATGCGGTCTGACCGATAAAGATCTTTGTAGAATATGTAGGAGCCAATATGGGCATCCAGGTCCCACTATTGGTTATTGACCGGAGACGTGTCTCAGTCATGTCTACATTGTTCTCGAACCGTAGGGTCCGCACGCTTAAAGTTACGATGACAGTTATTATGAGTTTATGTATTTTTGATGTACCGAAGTTTGTTCGGAGTCCCGGATGTGATCACGGACATGACTAGGAGTCTCGAAATGGTCGAGACATAAAGATTGATATATTGGACGGCTATATTCGGACACCGGAATTGTTCCGGGTGATTTCGGAGAAAACCGGAGTGCCGGAGGGGTTACCGGAACCCCCCCGGGGAAGTATTGGGCCTTAGTGGGCCTGAGGGGAGAGAGAGGGCTGCAGCCTAGGAGGTGGCGCCCCCCCCCCATGGGGAGTCCGAATTGGACTAGGAGGGGGGGCGCAGCCCCCCTTTCCCTCTCCCTCTCCCTCTCTTTCCTTCCCCCTCTCTTTTCCTAGTTGGACTAGGAAAGGGGAGTCCTACTCCCACTAGGAGAAGGACTCCCCCCTCCCTTGGCGCACCCCATAGGGCCGGCCAGCCTCCCCCTTGCTCCTTTATATACGGGGGCACGGGAGCACCCCTAGACACACAAGTTGATCTTCGTGATCGTTCCTTAGCCGTGTGCGGTGCCCCTCTCCACCATATTCCACCTCGGTCATATCGTTGTAGTGCTTAGGCGAAGCCCTGCGCCGGTTGAACATCATCACCGTCACCACGCCGTCGTGCTGACGGAACTCTTCCCCGACGCTTTGCTGGATCGGAGCCCGGGGAACGTCATCGAGCTGTACATGTGCTAAGAACTCGGAGGTGCCGGAGTAACGGTGCTTGGATCGGTCGGATCGGGAAGACGTACGACTACTTCCTCTACGTTGTGTTAACGCTTCCGTTGTCGATCTACAAGGGTACATAGATCATACTCTCCCCTCTCGTTGCTATGCATCACCATGATCTTGCGTGTGCGTAGGAATTTTTTTGAAATTACTACGTTTCCCAACAGTGGCATCCGAGCCTAGGTTTTATGGTTTGATGTTATTTGCACGAGTAGAACACAAGTGAGTTGTGGGCGATATAAGTCATACTGCTTACCAGCATGTCATACTTTGGTTCGGCGCTATTGTTGGACGAAGCGGCCCGGACCAACATTACACGCACGCTTACGCGAGACCGGTTCTCCCGACGTGCTTTGCACAGAGGTGGCTTGCGGGTGACAGTTTCTCCAACTTTAGTTGAACCGAGTGTGGCTACGCCCGGTCCTTGCGAAGGTTAAAACAGCACCAACTTGACAAACTATCGTTGTGGTTTTGATGCGTAGGTAAGATTGGTTCTTGCTTAAGCCCGTAGCAGCCACGTAAAACTTGCAACAACAAAGTAGAGGACGTCTAACTTGTTTTTGCAGGGCATGTTGTGATGTGATATGGTCAAGACATGATGCTAAATTTTATTGTATGAGATGATCATGTTTTGTAACCGAGTTATCGGCAACTGGCAGGAGCCATATGGTTGTCGCTTTATTGTATGCAATGCAATCGCCCTGTAATTCTTTACTTTATCACTAAGCGGTAGCGATAGTCGTAGAAGCATAAGATTGGCGAGATGACAACGATGCTACGATGGAGATCAAGGTGTCGCGCCGGTGACGATGGTGATCATAACGGTGCTTCGGAGATGGAGATCACAAGCACAAGATGATGATGGCCATATCATATCACTTATATTGATTGCATGTGATGTTTATCTTTTTATGAATCTTATGTTGCTTTGATTGACGGTAGCATTATAAGATGATCTCTCACTAATTATCAAGAAGTGTTCTCCCTGAGTATGCACCGTTGCCAAAGTTCGTCGTGCCCAGACACCATGTGATGATCGGGTGTGATAAGCTCTACGTCCATCTACAACGGGTGCAATCAAGTTTTGCACACGCAGAATACTCGGGTTATACTTGACGAGCCTCGCATATGCAGATATGGCCTCGGAACACGGAGACCGAAAGGTCGAGCGTGAATCATATAGTAGATATGATTGTTGGGGAACGTAGCAGAAATTCAAAATTTTCCTACGTGTCACCAAGATCTATCTATGGAGAGACTAGCAATGAGGGGAAGGAGAGTGCATCTACATACCCTTGTAGATCGCTAAGCGGAAGCGTTCAAGTGAACGGGGTTGATGGAGTCGTACTCGTCGTGATCCAAATCACCGATGATCCTAGTGCCGAACGGACGGCACCTCCGCGTTCAACACACGTACAGCCCGGTGACGTCTCCCATGCATTGATCCAGCAAGGAGAGAGGGAGAGGTTGAGGAAGACTCCATCCAGCAGCAGCACAACGGCGTGGTGGTGGTGGAGGAGCGTGGCAATCCTGCAGGGCTTCGCCAAGCACTACGGGAGAGGAGAAAGAGAGGGAGGGCTGCACCAACGAGAGAGATCAAATCACGTGTGATGGGCAGCCCCAAGCCTCACTATATATAGGGGACAGGGAGGAGGGTGCGCCCCCTCTAGGGTTCCCACCCCTAGGGGGGGCGGCAGCCCTAGATGGGAAATGAGAGGCGGCCAAGAGGGGGAGAGAGGAGGGCGCCCCCTAGGGTGAGCCTTAGGCCCATCTAAGCCTAGGGTTTCCCCTCTCTCCTCCTTTGCTGCGCCTTGGGCCTTGTGGGAGGCGCACCAGCCCACTTAGGGGCTGGTCCCTCACCACCCTTGGCCCATGCAAGCCTCCGGGGCAGGTGGCCCCACTTGGTGGACCCCCCGGACCCTCCCGGTGGTCCCGGTACGTTACCGATAAACCCTGAAACTCTTCCGGTGACCAAAACAAGACTTCCCATATATAAATCTTTACCTCCGGACCATTACGGAACTCCTCGTGACGTCCGGGATCTCATCCGAGACTCCGAACAACATTCGGTAACCACATACAAACTTCCTTTATAACCCTAGCGTCATCGAACCTTAAGTGTGTAGACCCTACGGGTTCGGGAACCATGCAGACATGACCGAGACACCTCTCCGGCCAATAACCAACAGCGGGATCTGGATACCTATGTTGGCTCCCACATGTTCCACGATGATCTCATCGGATGAACCACGATGTCAAGGATTTAATCAATCCCGTATACAATTCCCTTTGTCTAGCGGTATTGTACTTGCCCGAGATTCGATCGTTGGTATCCCTATACCTTGTTCAATCTCGTTACTGGCAAGTCTATTTACTCGTTCCGTAACACATCATCCCGTGATCAACTCCTTGATCACATTGTGCGCATTATGATGATGTCCTACCGAGTGGGCCCAGAGATACCTCTCCGCTTACACGGAGTGACAAATCCCAGTCTCGATTCGTGCCAACCTAACAGACACTTTCGGAGATACCTGTAGTGCACCTTTATAGTCACCCAGTTACGTTGTGACGTTTGGTACACCCAAAGCATTCCTATGGTATCCGGGAGTTGCACAATCTCATGGTCTAAGGAAATGATACTTGACATTAGAAAAGCTTTAGCATACGAACTACACGATCTTTGTGCTAGGCTTAGGATTGGGTCTTGTCCATCACATCATTCTCCTAATGATGTGATCCCGTTATCAATGACATCCAATGTCCATGGTCAGGAAACCGTAACCATCTATTGATCAACGAGCTAGTCAACTAGAGGCTTACTAGGGACATGGTGTTGTCTATGTATCCACACATGTATCTGAGTTTCCTATCAATACAATTATAGCATGGATAATAAACGATTATCATGAACAAGGAAATATAATAATAACTAATTTATTATTGCCTCTAGGGCATATTTCCAACAGTCTCCCACTTGCACTAGAGTCAATAATCTAGTTCACATCGCCATGTGATTAACACTCACAGGTCACATCGCCATGTAACCAACATCCAAAGAGTTTACTAGAGTCAATAATCTAGTTCACATCACTATGTGATTAACACTCAATGAGTTCTAGGTTTGATCATGTTGCTTGTGATAGAGGTTTTAGTCAACGGGTCTGAACCTTTCAGATCCGTGTGTGCTTTACAAATCTTTATGTCATCTCCTAGATGCAGCTACCACGCTCTATTTGGAGCCATTTCAAATAACTGTTCTACTTGGAGTTATTCTAAATTGTTGCTCCATTATACGTATCTGGTATCTCTACTCAGAGCTATCCGGATAGGTGTTAAGCTTGCATCGTCGTAACTCTTTACGTCGAACTCTTTATCACCTCCATAACCGAGAAAATTCCTTAGTCCACTAGTTACTAAGGATAACTTTGACCATTGTACTGTGATCCATTTTTGGATCACTCTTGTACCCCTTGACTGACTCATGGCAAGGCACACTTCAGGTGCGGTACACAACATCGCATACTGTAGAGCCTATGTCTTAAGCATAGGGGACGACCTTCGTCCTTTCTCTCTATTCTGCCGTGGTCGAGCTTTAAGTCTTAACTTCATACCTTACAACTCAGGCAAGAACTCCTTCTTTGACTGATCCATCTTGAACACCTTCAAGATCATGTCAAGGAATGTGCTCATTTGAAAGTACCATTAAGCGTTTTGATCTATCCTTATAGATCTTGATGCTCAATGTTCAAGTAGCTTAATCCAGGCTTTCCATTGAAAAACACTTTTCAAATAACCCTATATGCTTTCCAGAAATTCTATGTCATTTCTGATCATCAATATGTCAATAACATATACTCATCAGAAATTCTATAGTGCTCCCACTCACTTCCTTGGAAATACCAGTTTCTCATAAACTTTGTATACACCCAAAATCTTTGATCATCTCATCAAAGCATACATTCCAACTCCGAGATGCTTACTCCAGTCCTCAGAAGGATTGCTGGAGCTTTGCATACTTATTAGCATCTTTCAGGATTGACAAAACCTTCCGGTTGTATCACATACAACCTTTCCTCAAGAAAATCATCGAGGAAACAATGTTTTGACATCCTATCTGCAAGATTTCATAAATAATGCAGTAATCGCTAATATGGTTCCAACAGACTCTTAGCATCGCTACGAGTGAGAAAGTCTCACCGTAGTCAACTCCTTGAACTTGTCGGAAACACCTTAACGACAAGTCGAGCTTTCTCAATGGTGACACTTACCATCATTGTCTGTCTTCCTTTTAAAATCCATCTGTACTCAACAGCCTTACGACCATCAAGTAGTTCTTCCAAAGTCTACACTTTGTTTTCATATATGGATCCTCTCTCGGATTTTATGGCCTCGAGCCATTCATCGGAATCCAGGCCCACCATCGCTTCTCCATAGCTCGTAGGTTCATTGTTGTCTAGCAACATGACTTCCAAGACAGGATTACGTACCACTCTGAAGTAGCACGCATCCTTGTCATCCCACGAGGTTTGTTAGTGACTTGATCTGAAGTTTCATGATCACTATCATAAGCTTCCACTTCAATTGGTGTAGGTGCCACAGGAACAACTTCCTGTGCCCTGTCACACACTAGTTGAAGAGACGGTTCAATAACCTCATCAAGTCTCCACCATTCCCCCACTCAATTCTTTCGAGAGAAACTTTTCCTCAAGAAAGGACCCGATTCTTGAAACAATCCCTTATTGCTTTTGGATCTGAGACAGGAGGTATACCAAACTATTTTGGGTGTCCTATGAAGATGCATTTATCCGCTTTGGGTTCGAGCTTATCAGCCTGAAACTTTTTCACATAAGCGTCGCAGCCCCAAACTTTTAAGAAATGACAGCTTAGGTTTCTCTAAACCATAGTTCATACGGTGTCATCTCATCGGAATTACGTGGTGCCCTATTTAAAGTGAATGTGGTTGTATCTAATGATTAACCCATAAACTATCATGGTAATTCGATAAGAGACATCATGGTATGCATCATATCCAATAGGGTGCAGTTATGATGTTCGGACACACCATCACACTATGGTGTTCCAGGCTGTGTTAGTTGTGAAACGATTTCCACAATGTCTTAATTCTGTGCCAAACTCGTAATTCAGATATTCATCTCTATGATCATATCATAGATCTTTTATCCTCTTGTCATGATGATCTTTCAACTTCACCCTGAAATTACTTGAACCTTTCAATAATTCAGACTCGTGATTCATCAAGTAAATATACTCAACATCTACTCAAATCATCTGTGAAGTAAGAACATAACGATATCCATTACATGCCTCAGCACTCATTGGACTGCACACATCAAAATGTATTACTTCCAACAAGTTGCTTTATAGTTCCATTTTACTGAAAAATGAGGCTTTCAGTCATCTTGCCCATGTGGTATGATTTGCATGTCTCAAGTGATTCAAAATCAAGTGAGTCCAAACGGTCCATTTGCATGGAGTTTCTTCATGCATATACACCAATAGACATGGTTCGCATGTCTCAAACTTTTCAAAAATGAGTGAGCCCAAAGATCCATCAACATGGAGCTTCTTCATGCGTTTTATACCGATATGACTTAAGTGGCAGTGCCACAAGTAGGTGGTACTATCATTACTACGAACATGTGTATCACTACGATCGAGATTCAATAAACCATTCATTTTAGGTGCAAGACCATTGAAGGTATTATTCAAATAAACAGAGTAACCATTATTCTCCTTAAATGAATAACTGTATCGCGATAGACATAATCCAGTCATGTCTATGCTCAACGCAAACACCAAATAACAATTATTTAGGTTTAACACCAATCTCGATGGTAGAGGGAGCGTGCGATGCTTGATCATATCAACATTGGAAACACTCCCAACACATATCGTCAGCTCACCTTTAGCTAGTCTCCGTTTATTCCGTAGCTTTTATTTCGAGCTACTAGCACTTAGCAACTGAACCCGTATCTAATACCCTGGTGCTACTAGGAGTACTAGTAAAGTACACATCAACACAATGTATATCCAATATACTTCTATCGACTTTGCCAGCCTTCTAATCTACCAAGTATCTAGGGTAATTCTGCTCCAGTGGCTGTTCCCCTTATTACAGAAGCCCTTAGTCTCGGGTTTGGGTTCAACCTTGGGTTTCTTCACTAGAGCAGCAGCTAAATTGCCGTTTCATGAAGCATCCCTTCGTGCCCTTGCCCTTCTTCAAACTAGTGGTTTCACCAACCATCAACAATTGATGCTCCTTCTTGATTTCTACTTTTGTGGTGTCAAACATCGCGAATATCTCAAGGATCATCATACATGTCCCTGATATATTATAGTTCATCACGAAGCTCTAGCAGCTTGGTGGTAATGACTTCGGAGAAACATCACTATCTGATCTGGAAGATCAACTCCCACTCGATTCAAATGATTGTTGTACTCAGACAATCTCAGCACAAGCTCAACAATTGAGCTTTTCTCCCTTAGTTTGCAGGCTAAGAAAATCGTCAGAGGTCTTATACCTCTTGACGTGGGTACGAGCCTGAAATCCCAATTTCAGCCCTCGAAACATCTCATATGTTTCGCGACGTTTCAAAACGTCTTGGTGCCTCAACTCTAAACCGTTTAACTGAACTATCACATAGTTATCAAAATGTGTATGTCAGATGTTCGCAACATCCACAGACGATGTTCGAGGTTCAGCACACCGAGCGGTGCATTAAGGACATAAGCCTTCTATGAAGCAATGAGGACAATCCTTAGTTTACGGACCTAGTCCGCATAATTGCTACTATCAACTTTCAACTAAATTTTCTCTAGGAACATATCTAAACAGTAGAACTGAAGCGCGAGCTACGATATAATTTGCGAAGACCTTTTGACTATGTTCAGGATAATTAAGTTCATCTTAGGAACTCCCACTCAGATAGACATCCCTCTAGTCATCTAAGTGATTACATGATCCGAGTCAACTAGGCCGTGTCCGATCATCACGTGAGACGGACTAGTCATCATCGGTGAACATCTTCATGTTGATCGTATCTACCATACGACTCATGCTCGACCTTTCGGTCTCTTGTGTTCCGAGGCCATGTCTGTACATGCTAGGCTCGTCAAGTTAACCCTAAGTGTTTTTGCATGTGTAAAACTGTCTTACACCCGTTGTATGTGAACGTAAGGATCTATCACACCCGATCATCACGTGGTGCTTCGAAACGACGAACTTTAGCAATGGTGCACAGTTAGGGGAGAACACATTCTTGAAATTGTAATGAGGGATCATCTTATTTACTACCGTCGTTCTAAGCAAATAAGATGTATAAACATGATAAACATCACATGCAATCAAATAATAGTGACATGATATGGCCAATATCATATAGCTCCTTTGATCTCCATCTTGGGGCTCCATGATCATCTTGTCACCGGCATGACACCATGATCTTCATCATCATGATCTCCATCATCGTGTCTTCTTGAAGTTGTCTCGTCATCTATTACTTCTACTACTATGGCTAACGCTTTAGCAATAAAGTAAAGTAATTACATGACGTTTAAGTTGACACGCAGGTCATAAATAAATAAAGACAACTCCTATGGCTCCTGCCGGTTGTCATACTCATCGACATGCAAGTCGTGATTCCTATTGTTTTATGCGAGATAAATACTAAATCTATCCGCGTTGGCATTTTAGGTGCGGGCGTGCCAGTATACGAGTGTATACGAATTAAAACAAAATAAAATAAAGCACACAAAATTATGCGGAGAAAACTTGTAGTCTTTATTGCTGAAGATATACAAATCTCATTTTACATGCTCTTGGTATAGCATCTGACATATAAAAGACAATTGCGTAATTCTCAACTCCTAGAACCTCGAAGGGATCTCTAGTTAATTACATTCATAGCATATCTATGAAAGACCTCCGATTAAGCTGCCTCAAACGGTCATCATCATTATCAAACTCCTGGCTTCTGTCTCCAAGGCAAAAAGAATATGCAAACGCTCTGAGCAAAACAATAATCTCGCCATGCCAAAAATTTATGGATTCATGCACCAAATCAAACAAGGGATATAGATCAAGTCTCAAAGAGAAAATAAAGTGGATCGTTCGGCCTCGTCGGTCACGAACATGATGTATCCTGCCTCGTCGGCCAGGAAGTGTATGTAAGTTCCGGCCTCGTCGGTCGCGGAAGAAAGTATATTGAGCATGGACTTGAAGATGAACCCTCATCTGATTGAGAAACATGGTTCTGCAGAATTTTGTCAATGGCGTCTTGTTTATTCCAGAGTGGGTAGCCATGTCTTTATTAATATTGGATTATCTCATGATGAGAAACCATCCTTTGTATATCACGTGACCCCCTTGCTACCTCTGAATATATGATGTATGCTGGACGATGATGTTGATTCTTTTTGTACAGCTATATTGCTTTCCCTTGTGACTCCACACCATGAAATGTTTACGGCAACGATTGAAGCGTCAGGTAGAGCCACGAAACATCATAACCTTCCCTTTTCCTTTTACTGATCAAACCATAAACATCCGTGGTGACGACTTGATCGCCATGTAGAGCCACGGGATGCCATCAAACTGTTTTTTTGTAGATCGGGTGATAGAACGTCCGCGGCGACGATTAGATCGCCATGTAGAGCCGCGGATGCCGCCGAATTCTTTCTATAGATCAAACAAGGAAACACCTGCGACGACGATTAGATCGCCATGTAGAGCCGCGGGACACCGCCGATTTTTGTTGTAGATCAAACGATGAGATATCCACGGCGACGACTAGATCATCATGTAGAGCCGCGGGACACCGCCGATTTTTGTTGTAGATCAAACGATGAGATATCCACGGCGACGACTAGATCGTCATGTAGAGCCGCGGGACACCGCCGATTTTTGTTGTAGATCAAACAATGAGACATCCTCGGCGACGATTAGATCGCCATGTAAAGCCGCGAGATGCCACAAAAAGAAGTGAACAAAGAGAAGAAAAATAAATAAAAGAGATAAATGATCATATGCAACCTTCATATGATTTACTCACCATATGGCTGTGCCATCGACGCCGGCCACGGAGGGAAACGCCAGACGAGAAATGAAGATGTGTGTATGTGTGAGTGCTGGGATGGAGATGATACGAAGTGTGTGTGTGTGTGTGTGTTGAATGGTGGTGAGATGAGCGTGTAAATGGTGCGCGCGTTGTGAGTGAGCTGAACCCCCTTTGCAGTCACTAGAGCAGCCCTTTTATAGCATCGTCTCCACCGGCGAATAGATAAAAAGATAAGTACGAGAGATTAGCATCGTCGCCGCTGCCGTTAGTACTTAGTAACAAACCATATCTTATCTCTAGTCTCTCGGTGTTGTTGAACCGAGAAAACAACAAACTCTTGGCCAATACTTATCTCTTCGTGGATCTAGTCAAGTCCAATTGATTTAGCTTTTTTTATCTCCAGCCGCTACACACCTTGCTTTGTACCAGTTTAAATATATACGCGTCCAACTAGCCGGTGGCATCGTACAAGATTTCATTCACGTTATACGCACCAGACGTTTTTGCTGGGATAGCTGCTGATCAGTGGGTCCGTGCATGCACATATGGTTCATTCTATTGGCAAACTGGCTGATCCAATAAACGATTTGACCCATACAAGTGAATATGCGTCAACGTGACTAGACCAGATAATTATTAAATATATATATTTGCCTCGCATGATGAGAGAAAAAAAAATGGAGTCAAACAAATGCCCCTCGCCAAGTTGAGTTCAAATGCGAAGCAATTTGGACTTAACTTGGCGAAATATTTCCATACCTCATCTGGAAAAGCCAATCTCAACTGTCCGAGATAACTGAGACACCCAAACCATCGTAGAGACTCAAAGCCTCCTTTAGATCCGCAACAACTCAGCCAACCTGCAGATTCTATATCAACAACCATCATTATCTTAAACTGACTGTACTATAAATACCCATGCACTCCTCGGCTCAGCCCTTAAAACTTTTCTCCCAAGTTCCTGGTATACGCAGCCGCACCCCAATCCACGCAGCAGAACAAGGCTTCCTCCATCGTAACTCTCAGGTAAAGCTGAATATCTTGTTTTTGCAATTGCTTTCTCTCTCCTTTTAATAGATTATATATGGGTGCTAGCATTGTCAGCTAGCAATCTTCTGTAAAACGATCTATACTAGATTTCAGCCAAACTGCAGTTGAAGGCGGAAAAAAAGTAGAGTTGACAATGCAAACTTCTTGATTGGTTAAAGGCCACGGTTGCTCACTAGGCGGCTTTGCATAGAGCGATCAAGCTAAAACAGATCTTACGCCAAGTACAGCCACAGCTGTAATTCGCCCGTGGACAGGGGCGTCGTCTGCTGTACTTTGTATGTAGTAGTCTTCGTTAGGCTGAGTCGAAGGGACAGTTGACAAGAGATAGCAACCTGAAGCACAACGATTTCATCTGCTGCACTTGCATCACGGATTTCCACCAGATTGTTCTGAAACCAAAGGAAGTTGCTGGAACTAGCGCATGTATTCGCATCATCATAGCTTGCCACTGGATGTCGTCCTTCTTATTGATTGCATAGTCTTCGTCAGGTTCAGTTTCACTCAGTTGAATATCTTTGAGAAATATTGCGCTGTGTCATGACAGATTCACACCTTGATAAAGTGTCCCAGTAGATGGCAAAGGTGGCATATTGTCGCTTCAGAAACTTATCGAGTACGATGCCTAAATATTGAAACTGAATTATATGACTGCCTTTTTTTTATCCGTTTGACAGTACCACCATCTACCCACATGTAACCATTTTTTTTACTCTTATGCAGTTAAGAAATCTTCCTTGTTCTTGTTGAATGCATAATAATTTCTTTCGGCGCCATGGGAGCAGGCCCTTTGCAGATCGGGAAGGGCCTAGGGAAGAATACGACGGGCATATCATCGCTGGGGAGCGACTGCAAAGGAACAGAGACGACCACCACAGTTTCGGTCGTGGGAAGGGTGGTTATAATCCTCTGTTTTACCGCCACAATTTCAGTCATGGAAGGAGAGGCTATAATCATCGGCACTACCGCCACAATTTCAGTCGTGGTAGGGTAAACCACAATTCTTTGCCTTACCGTCACACTGTTACTCGGGATTTTAGAACAGAACATTCTTCTGATTACGATCGTCAGCACAAGTCTGAACTTGACATCTCTGATATGAGTGATAAACGCACGAAAAGCACTACAGAGGGTGGATCCTTGGCTCAAAGAGAAAAACAGAAGGCAAATGCAAACCTACTTCTCCACCAGTCTGTATATTTTATATGCTATTCCCTTTCTTACTTAAACTCCCCTTTTTTTAAAAAAAGAAGGCTCGTCAGTGCTTCCTCTCAAACTGAAACTAGCCACATCAGTGATGGTGGCACAGATATCGACAAAAGCGCAGGCGACGATGGTGAGGGCGTCATTTGGGAAGAATCGCATGAGGTTTATAATGATGACGCACTGAAGTTACTTGATGTTGACAAAGATATTGAGGATGATGATATTGAGCCTTACATTACTGAAGCCGCTAACTTATTGGGCTTTGAGCGCACACATAGGTTGAAGATCCAAGCCGTGCCCCTTGACAAATGCAAAGTCCCCACACCTCCTCAACAGTTAACGAACAAAGTCCTCCGTTTTGAAGGATTTCAGTATAAAAATGAACTTGTTACAGCAGATCAGGACACAACTTTTGTTGTTTTAGAGCCAATTTCAAAAGAGGCGCCATCGATCATTATTAATACCCTGGCACAGGAGTTCATACGCAATCCTGCGAAGCAGTGGCATAACGATTCTTCCCTTCAACTTTGTACTGCAATCCCCTATAACCATAAACTGTTGCTTTGGGCTCGGATGATGCTCATATCAGAGGAAGACAAGGAAATGTTGCTCAAGGCTGATATCTTCCGTGGTGTATTGGCATCTCTTTATCATGTTCCGATCAATCCTTCACTAGTTGCTGCCTTTCTTACATTTTGGAACACTGACGGACATACCTTGATTACTTCTCAAGGGGAGATGGGCTATCCCCTTATAGCTATGTATGATGCTATGGGCATTCCAATTTCTGGGCACCTTTATGAGGAATATTTCCCATTGCCGTCTGAAGTTTCAGAGATTGTAAAAGTCCTTCACTCGGCCTATGCTGATATCTGGGTGTTGCATCAGAATGGAAGCTCTTGTAAAGTCACTCTTCAAAATTGGTTGGATTATTTTATAGGTATGAAAATAATATATATATTTTACATATACTTCTATTCGACCATAGTGTCTTAACCTGGACGGCATATATCATTGTAGGAGAAGATCTCGGAGCTGTTGGCAAAACTGAAGCAAGGGTGCCAAGTCATTTCTATGCTGATCCTGAAGATCCCTTGCTCTCTCATCTAGAGTTTCGCACGTTGTCTTTGCAGAAACGCTGGTCGGCTAGATTTGGCAACCATGTAATTTTTTACAAGCAGACATATGAACGAGAAATATACTGTGCCGCCTTCAACGCAGCTTGGCTATGCACATACTGTGTTCCTATCAATATGGGGTCCTTTATTCGGCCGGAGGTCTTCTGTGCTGCAGCTAGACTTGCTCAAGGGATCCGTCTTGCGATTGGTACGGCAAGCATGGCCTATCTTTACCAAAGTCTTGATAATGTTTGTCAAGAGATTATAGCCGGATCAAAGTCAGCAAGTGAGTGCCAACTGCCATTACCTGCACATTTTATTATGGGCTGGTTCTCCTCTTATTGGAAAATGACACCTTCACAACCAGCGGTGAATCCAAAAATTACTCACTTCCCGCCGTTCGTGACGGACGCATGGAGAATCACATCTACAGCAATTGATCTGTTCAAAGCCCATCAGTTGTTCCTTGACTCAGCTGCAGATAGCAAATCTCTGCTTTCCTTATCTTTCTTGGGGAAATCTCGCATACGTTTCCCTCAGTCAGAGTCTGAATTTTTGATAAGTGATGCACGAGAAGCCACAGATGGTGGACGCCGTACTATCCGTATTACAACTATCGACATGCTAATCAGTTGTGGTGTGGGTGCTGTTACACATACTCAATGTCAACTCCATCACAACTTGGTATATTCCCCTCATCGTTTTGCTCGGATGCATGGGTGTGATCAAGATGTCCCTGACTTCCTGATGGAAGGACCCAATGGAGAATATCTTCTGCAGTTTTCTAGTTATTTGAAAGGCACCCGTGAGGAAACAACTGAGCACCTTCAGCGACGACACCTGGCTTACTACTTTCCAACCGGTCATCAGCTTCATTTACAGCCCTTGTCACGGCGAACCAAGCGCTCTATTGAGTATGTGACGTGGTGTACATCAGCACTTGGTTTCCTCACTAAAGCTGATATGATCTGTTCAGGTCAAGAACCATCATCTGCTCTCCAGAAAGGGGAGATTGAAATGCCTTCTAACACAGGTACATATTCCTCTTGTAGCATTTTCTTTAAGTCTAGCTAACAAAAAATATATTTGGCTGTAGCAATTTCACGTACATTGAAGATCCAGAAGAAAAATTCAACAAAGATGAATCTTGCCTCCACTAGTGACGAAGGAAATAAGGCAGCCCCTAATTCAGGTAACTGCAGAATTTCATTGTTCATACTAATGTCATGCTGCTGTTCTCTTGTCTTTTCAGGTGATAACATTTTTTTTAATACAGGTGCGCCTATCATCGGCGGCGTCACCAAACAGAAGAGGACTCGAGCTAGTTGCCGTAACAAGAAAAATAAAATGGCCCCTGAATGTAAAAGATATTCCTCTTCACTGAAAACTAACTGTTCTTTATTGAACTATTGCAAGTCGAGCAGTGTACTGATCATAAAAATTGTATCCCCTTTGTAGCTTCACTCGAGCCTGCCACTGTCCATTCATCGATAGAAATTCCTCAGGTTTCAGATATCAAGACAAATATGACTTCGCCCGGATTAGGTAATGAGAATTGTTTCTTAGCATTAAATGACTGTCTTTTGTATGTTCTAAACTTGCTCCTGTTACAACCATGTATATCTATGAACAGAACAAATAGCTGCCAAACAGTCTGACACACTGCTTACTGGAAAGAGAAACAAATCCAAAGCGACGGCTGCTCGATTCCTCAGAATTTCACATGCTCTCATAACTGATCACGGCATAAAGAAGGATGTGGTTACTACTGACTCTCATGATCCTATATCCGCTGACAGCGGAATGTCACCACCCCAAGAGACCAACATTCTTCAGACAGTTGGAGAAAAACGTTCCTCCCCTCACCGTGTAGCTGAAGCAGAGAAATGTAGCTTGGAGAACCTCAACACTGAAGACAAACATCTGGATGTGACACTTGAACATGCAGACCAACAGCATGATAGCCCCCCGAAGAAACCGCGTTTGGATCGTCCAGGTAACTAGACCAAAGTTTGTTGTTTTGGTAGTACTGACATATAATGTAAGCACGCAAAATCTGCCCCGCTCACTGAACTTTTCTCATTTCTCATTCCAGGTGGAGAACATGACTTGGAGATGGCTTTGTCCAAAGCCGCAACACTGAAGTCCAGTATGGACCAGACCATAAAACGCTATTTGGAGAACGTTGGTGATGAATTCATCAGCCTTAAACGCAATTCCGAGCGGAAGGAGCTCAACAAATATGAGGGACGTAGCAGGATTGTGGTGCCCCAGTATGCTGACCCTAGTCTGAGAGATATGATGGTCTATGTTCAGTCTGACCTTAAGAAGATTCAGAAGTGGATCGCTGCACCGATATTGGACAAAGTTGCTTTGAGTACACGGATTGCAACAATCTTGAACCGGTGGAGAACCATGTTACAAACCAAAATCCCGCAGGAGGTACAGGAACTCATGAATGAGTTAGAGTGCTTAAAGATGAATCTTGATAGCAAGTCAGATCATGCTGTTCCCTTTAGTATTTCCAATCTGCGAGCAGATGAAGAGCATATCAAAGAGCAGTTAAAAATGGGTAAGAAGTCTCGTGAGTCCATCATGGTGGGATACGACTCTCTTAAGGATTACGGCAACGTATGGGGCAGCCTCGAGGATGAAGTGAAGAAAAGGAAAGAGGAATATCTCGAAAAGATCAAGGAGCTGAACAATGCCATAAGAATCGCGAGATCCAAGCTCTCCCTGGAAAAGGAGTATGAAACTAGGCTCATTCAGCTTCACAACCAGTATGACGAAATAATGAGCGAAGCACACACTTCCGTCTCTCGTTTGGAAGAAACCCTGGCACAAGGAAGTTCCTGCTTGGAGAGCATTCATAAGGCTATTGGGGAAGCTGGGAGCCAAGGTGACTCTGAACTTCCTTCTGGTCTGCGTGAGCAACTCAAGTTCATGGAATCCTGCGCAGTGGAAGGTGTCGAACAGGATGACGAGTAAAACCATATACAGCGTGTTCCTTTTACTTCAAAATCATTCATGCTTTTTTTTCTTTTTTCTTTTTAAGAAAGCTCGCGTCGTAGTTTGCTTTTGTCAGCTGCTGGATTTATCACTGTAATCCGCCTTATTATTTATCAATAAAGGAACACATTCCTCTCTGCTATCGCTGTTATACTTGTACACTTTTTTTTACTATATGCTTTATATGACTGAATTCCTTTGTGGGACTCCTTATTCTTGAGCATGAAACGGCAAAACCAGGCTAAAATCTTGGTCAACGGAAACATGTCTTTTGAGAAACGCGCAAGAATGGCTTTCTTGTGCTGTATGTCCATCCTAACCTTCTGTACTAGTAATTGTGAAGTATCATATTATCGACTTTATTCAACAAAATTATTGCTTGATTGCCATCATGTAAATAGAAATAATATTGGGTGAGAACACAGCGAAATTCCCTGCCGTGCTGCAATGTCGATCGTGGCTCATAGCGTAAAACCATACTATAAGCTGACAGTATACATATTATTCAGGCTGAATCAGTAGCAGGTGAGGCCATAGCGAAAATCCATGCCGCGACCACGCCATGAAAAAAGTTAATATCCAATTGAGACCACGATGGTGCCAGCCAAAAGGATGATTGTATTTAATGACTGTCATGGTATGTATAATCCGGATTCTGGCGAAGTACCATGCCATTATCGTGAACTTCTCTGCGACCATGCTACTGCTTTGGTGCCAACCAGAGAATTCCATGCCTAATCATTAAAAGCAAAATAATCTTGAGTTGGGGCGAAAGAACCTGCCCTAATTCAAGGGAAATTATCAATTCTACTGCGACTATTACATGCTCATAGTGCCAGCCAGTGGAATCGAATAGTTGCTGGGTTACGGCGAACACCATGCCACTCCCAATTTTTTAAAAAAATCATCATAGCGAAGAAGGTTTAGAACCAAATAAAGTATGATTACCTCAAATCACAATTTAAAATACATACATGTCTTGCACCACTAAATGCCATAAGACTGAAAAAAGAGATAAAAGGCAGGAAAAAAAACATAGTGATGGCAAACAGAGTTATACGAACACCTTGTTTTTTTTGTTGGTTGGTTTGTGGGCTCCACCTTCAATTGTTAGACTATGAGGTGACCCATGAGTAAAGTTGCAAGGGATTCATATGCCTTTCATATGCCCAAGTGATCATCGGCCCGGACCTCGTGGTCGACGTATAGAAGTGTGGATTCAGACTTCTCATGGCTGTCATTGCTTTGTATAACTCCTATTGTTATTTATCACCCTTCATGAATGCTCTCCTCAGATGCAGTTCTCATGAACATGTCTCTTGGACTTTAAACTCCACACCCAAAATTGTTGCTCTGCCTGACCTCACTCAGGCGATCAAATCCACATGCAACTAAAACTCATGTGCCACAGTCTGAACATTGGGAAGGGGAGTCCTTTATTTTATTTTAGGGCGAACTGTGGCCCTTTTTGTTTTATTTAAAAAATTTAGATGAAAAAATTAATCCATGATCAGCAATGAGGATGCTGTATGGACACCAAGAGAAAAAACTTTCTTTTTATTACATTCTCCTGAACTTGCCCTTGGGCTGCTAGGCAAAATACTTCTTGAGGAACTTGCCATTGATAGGAGGCATTGGACGCACACCCTCTTGATCAATGAGTTGATAAGCGCCACCATCATAAACCTGTTCAATAACATATGGCCCCTCCCATTTGGGCTCAAATTTTCCTTTACCTTTTCCTATGAGCACAATAGGACGCCGAAGAACCAGCACCAGTTCTCCTTTTCTAAAAACTCGCGGCTTGACGAGTTTATCGTAGGCTCGTACCATATTCTTGCGATAAAGCTCAAGATTTTGAAGTACACGTAGGCGCCCCTCTTCAATAGCGTCTAACTCCTGGTACCGTAATTTGACTTGTTCATCTTCTGTCAGCTCATCACGTATCGCCACACGGAGCGACGGTATTTCAACCTCAAGTGGTAAGACAGCCTCGCTTCCGAAAACAAGAGCATATGGCGTACTCTGTGTTGGTGTGCGAACAGTAACACGGTATGCCCATAAAGCTTCAAAAAGACGATCATGCCAATCTTTTCTATGTTTTGTCACTGTCTTCTTTAATATCTTTCCAAGAGTTTTATTGAATGCCTCAATCAACCCATTGGCTTGTGCATAGTATCCCGTAGTATAATTCCAATGAATTTTGTACTTCTCAATAAACTTGTACATCTTATGTGATTTGAAGGCCTGGCCGTTATCAGAAGTAATACGATGAGGAACTCCAAAACGATAAATGATATTTCGCTCGATAAAATTGATGACATTACTAGTTTTCACCTCACGTAATGGTACTGCTTCGGCCCACCTTGAGAAGTAATCTGTGGCTGCCAAGATGAAACGATGACCTTCAGCAGATGGCGGATCAAAGGGACCAATTACATCGATGCCCCAAGCATCGAATGGCCAAGAAGGGACGGTCGGGTGTACTGGAACAGGTGGCCGGTGCTTGAAGTCTCCATGTATTTGACACATGTGACATGCTTTGGCAGCATCTAAGCAGTCAGTCATGATCTTTGGCCAATAGTACCCAGCTAGCCTGATGCTATGGTACATCTTAGCTCCGCTCTGATGTCCACCACATACTCCAGAGTGCACTTCCTTCAATATACTATTTGCCTCATCCCGCGACACGCAGCGGAGAAGAACCCGTCAAAAGATCTTCTAAACAGAATACCGGCTTTCAACAAATAGGAGGGAGCTCGACGCAATAGTTGTCGCCTTGCCACTGGATCATTAGGATGGATGCCATGATTGAAGTAATCAAAAAAGGATTTACGCCAATCATCTTCTTCAACATTAGCAACAACGACAACATTTACTTCATGTTCCTCTTGTACAAGTTCAAGAACAGCAGGAAGGAGCCATCGCTCCTCTACTCTGACATGAGCGGACTCATTATTAGGAAAAATTAGTGCAGCTGCGAGTTTTGCCAATGCATCCGCCGATGCATTTTCACCTCGTGGAATGTGATCAACTTGGATAAATTCAAATTTTTTTATTAGTCCCTGGGCAGCAAGACAGTAAGGTACCAACTCTTGCTTGCGTACTTCATAAATACCATTAATCTGCCTAACAATTAACTGCGAGTCACCATAAACGTGGAGAGTCTGAATATTCATTGAGAGTGCTAAAAGCAAACCAAATATAAGCGCTTCATACTCTGCTTCATTATTCGAACATTCCTCTTTGAGAAGGGCAAATGAATGGTAGAATGTCTCACCCATAGGGCCTTTAAACACCACGCCTGCTCCTGCTCTCCTTCTAGGTGCTCCGTCAAGATCTTTCTCTGTGCGGGCAGCCCCATCAAAATACAACTCCCATGTACTTGAGGTGACGTTGAATATTTCCTCGTCGGGAAGATCAGTCACCAATGGTGAATCATCAGGCACAGGATGTGCTGCAAGGAAATCTGCCAGCACTTGACCCTTGACCGCTTTTTGTGGTACGTAAGTGATGTCGAACTCCATCATTAGAACTGCCCATTTGCCAAGTCTTCCTAAAAGTGCAGGTTGACTGAGAACATACTTCACAGGATCAGCTCTAGCAATCAGTTGAATTTCATGAGCTAGCGTGTAATGTCTTACTTTCTTCAAGGCAAAAATTAAAGCAAGGCATAATTTCTCAATACCTGTGTAATTTTGCTCTGCTCCCACCATGGTACGACTGAGGTAGTAGCATGCTGCCTCCTTCCCTTCATCATTGTGTTGTGCGAGGAGGGCACCTACAGAAGAATCTTGAGCTGCGATGTAAAGTATAAGCGGCCGTCCTTTAACAGGTGCTGCTAGAATAGGGGGATTCAGTAAATACCGTTTAATGCTTTCAAAGGCATTTTGACACTGCTCGTCCCAGTTGAATGGTGCACCCTTCTTCATGAGTTTGGAGAATGGCTGGATTCGCCCCGAGAGATTCGATATGAAACGCCGAATATATGCCAGCTTTCCCTGCAAAGATTTCAACTCCTTTAAATTTTGTGGAGGTGGCATTTGGACAATTGCTTTAATTCTTTTTGGCTGAATCTCTATACCATGATGGTGGACAATAAAACCAAGAAACACACCTGACTGAACAGCGAAAGCACATTTGCGAGGGTTCATCTTCAATTGATGCTTCCTCAATCTTTCAAACACGACCTGAAGATCCTCCATGTGTCTTCCTTGTTCTCTACTCTTTACTACCATATCATCAATGTAACACTCAACAGACCGATGTATGAGATCACCAAGCACGTGAGTCATGGCCCTCTGGTAGGTAGAACCAGCATTTTTAAACCAAACGGCATTACTGTATAATAGAAGTTGCCCCTGGGCGTTCTAAAAGCCGTGTCGATGGCATCATGTTCATCCATCTTAATCTGATTATATCCAGAAAATCCATCCATGAATGAAAGAGCACCATATCCTGTAGTTGAATCAATCACCATCTCCGTCATTGGGATGGGGAAGTCATCCTTAGGGCAAGCCCGATTGAGATCACGAAAATCGACACAGATTCGTATTTGCCCATTCTTCTTCTCTACTGGCACAATATTGGCCAGCCATCGAGGATATCGTACTTCTTTTATGAAACCCGCGGCAATCAGTTTATCCACTTCATCTACTATTTGATCCTGCAACTCAGGACGAAAGCGCCTTGGTAATTGCTTTACTGGACGAAATTGTGGATCGATTGCTAATTTGTGTGTAGCAACTTGAGGGTCAAGTCCAGGCATTTCTTTATATGACCAAGCAAAACAATCCCGATATTCCATCAGGAATGCCCTGTACATTTCTCGCTCTTCATAGGTAAGGGATGCACTGACATATGTAGGTCTGGGGTCTTCCTCGGTACCTAAATTGATTTCAACTAACTCATCAATAGTAAGCTGAATATCATCTTCGAGTTGCTGGGGAGCAGGAGCAGCATCGAGAACCTCTCCATGAGCCACCGGCATGGCCTCATGCATCTTGGAGAGGAGATATTGTTTATTTCTCAAACCTTCACAAGCATTTGCCGCGGCTTCAAAGGAACGTGGTTGATACGGACATGAATATATTGGCATAAGCTCGTCGTCATCTGAAGATGCTTCATCTAAACCAAGATAATCTTCATTTCTAACCGAAGAGGTCACGCAACTATTAACTCGTTGTACCATACATAAATCTTCATCATCATCTGAAGAAGCGGCCTCATTATAACCAAGACCATACTTTGGTTGAACTGTACTTCTCTTCCTAATTAAATTCTCCGCTTGTTCCCACCATTCTTCACAAACAACTGGTGGTGGTGGTAGCCTGCTATTTGGTTGTACCAAAATTCCTGCCTTTTTTAATAATGGAATCATCCTGTCCTCAACTTTCATAGTCATGAGTGCTTCTTCAATGGCAAAAACCCGATCAGACTGCTTATATATGTCATCACATGGTCGCTTTTCTGGGACCTTATAAAAAATAGTAGGCAAGGTGTTCTCACTTTCTTTTTGAACAGACAAAACATCCAATGGTGTGGTAACTGAAACATATAGTGAGGGGGTTGCATAAGCAAATCTGGAACCCTCAACGTTGTGCCTGAAGGTTCCTCATCCAATTTCTTTGTGAGAACCACAGGAATAGCAGTCGTTGGAGCATGTGCCTTTAACAAAATAGGAGCAGTAACTGATAAAGCGCGCCCTCTTGTGACCCCTACCTCCATTGATGAGCTAGTAGATGAAGCAGTGTCTGTTGTTAACAAGATTGGCGTAGTCGCAGACAAAACCCGTCCTGTAGGCCTAGATGATGAACCTTCTGCTCTCATATTTGCATTACCACATTGCTGATCTCGTGACTTCCTTATCAAAGCAGTCTCTCTTGAGTGGGCTGAGCAAGGTGTGATTAGAAATTTCATTTCCGTGGGGGATGGTGTAGCATCCGGCGTGACTAACACATCAGCATTAGGTGTTGTTCGTCCCTGCTGTTTCCCTGACTCGATACTCGGGAAATAATATTTAGCATCGGCATGGTGAACTTCTTGAATTGTATAAGGAGCAGTATTCCCACCGATACATTGTTGTTCTCCATTGCCATCCATGAACTTTAGGCATTGATGCAGTGTTGAAGGGACTACACGATATTTATGTATCCATGGTCGCCCCAAAAGTGCAGAGTATGAAGCATTGGCCTCTATAACGAAGAACTTAACTTTGAAACTGTAAGACGCCATCTGCAACTTAAGAGTGATAACACCTAAGGCAGGCTTGGCATGATTATCATACCCACAAATTACTACCTCGGTGGGGCTTAGATCATCCATTATGTACCCTGCTCGAGTTAAACTTCGTACAGGCAGGATGTTCACAGCAGAGCCAGGATCGATCAATATTCTTCGAAGATGTGCAGCTCCAATATTTCCCTCAATATAGAGGGGGCGATTGTGATCACCATACTCCATTATTTGGTCCTCATCAGAAAAGGTTATCTGATTAGCATAGAGTAGATTGTCAAAGAGTCTGTGCTTGGCCATTGCCGCTTGATAATGTTCAGGCTTTTGCAAAGCTTTAATAAGAGCCTCTCTAAGTTCCGGTAGAAGCACTAATGCATCATAAACGCTTAGTAGTGCTGGAATCCGCTTCAAATGAGCAATGACATTATATTCGACATCATGCTCTTTTGCCTCCTCGTCCCTCGACTTCTCTTGTTGATTGTTCGAGACAGTTGCCTCCCTACTTGTGGCTGGTTTATCTTTCTTTGTTCGGTACTGCTTACTTCTCATGGGCTCCGATAGTACCTTTCCTGCCCGCAAGTTCATATGTACCTCCATTTCTTGTTTCTCCAGTGACGTATCAGTTTGCAATGCCTCACATTCTTCCTTTGTGAACACTACTTCAGTCTCTGAGTCATTTGTACTTCCACTAGAGGCAACCATGTTGCATGTAGCATTCTCAGTACTTAATTGTGGTCCATCCGGCAAATCATTTTTTACGTCATGGTGTGACTGGTCCCAGCTTTGCGGGAAAAACTGGGCTAAAGTGGGATGTACACGCCTTGTCCGAGGAAAAGATTCATTCCCTTCAGACCTGGGAATAAATCTTGGCGGCATACGGCGATGACTCGGGTTGGGACTCCGTCTATTTGCTGACGTATATTGTAAGATGGACGGAGAGCTCATGGTTCCCTGATGCACCTTTGTTTGATTACGTCTATGATGAACTCTGCTCCAAGGGTGTGAGCTATCTTCTGAAACTATAGGTGTAAGCCGAAGTCCCTGAAACTGATGTTGAACTTCAGAAAATGGCATCCAATATGCCTCTTCTGAACCATGTTTCTGTAGTACCTCTGCTTTATTAGTGGACACCATGTTTACTTGATGATAATCAGGATTCACGGCTTGCGGATCAAGATTCAACTTCTTCTCATCGATTGCCCTTTGCAACCATTCTTTAAAAGCGACCCAATCTTCTACTACATGACCAACGTATCGATGATACGGGCAATATAACGGATTGTCTGTCATTCCCGCCTGGTCGGGCCGCCGCGGTTCAGGCAAGTTCAAAGCCCCTTGTTGTGATAGCTGATTAAAGAAATTTTTAACAAACTCTCTCCTGAATATATATTGCTTTTTAAGCAATTCTTGAATACTAGGGCGGGTTCTCTGCCCCTGTTCATTCCTTACTCCAAGAGCCTGCATATTTTGGCGAGGTGCTACAGCCATCGTAGATAGCCTGGTAGTATTACTTTCTGCTTGTATTTTAGGCTTATTCCCATTATTAAATGGTTTTGCCGTTGACTGAAACTTCTTCGAGTAATCTGAAGTGCCTGCATTTTTGTATAACTCCATAATATGTGGAGCCTTCTCAAATTCTAATTTGGTGGCAGCAACAGCGTTACCAAGTGCACTGAAAGTTTTAGGCTCGCGCCTAGAAACCTCTAACGACCAATGTTGCTGCATTCCGTGCACACACATGTCGACAGCATCTTCTGGGTGCATCTCTCTAGTCAAGCGCACATAACTGTTACGAAATCGGACGATATAGTCATCTATCTTTTCATCTCTTCTTTGTTTAAGCTGTGACAACTCCAAAAGGGATGTATCTTTGCTCATGCTAATGAAATGAGATTTAAAAAGATCCTTCATTGTTTGCCAACTGCGTACTGAACCAGTAGGTAAGCGACTATACCAATGAAAGGCCGGACCTGTCAATGATGATGAAAACTGACGAAGTAAAAGTGAGGGCGAATTGGCTGTGTCACCACACGCTGCTTCAAAATAGACGAGGTGTTCCCTTGCATCACCATTACCATCAAACTGCCTGAATTTTGGTGGACGCCATCCAGCAGGAAAAGCTACCTTGTCATGCCACGCCTCATATGGCTTCTCCAACTCACTTTCAAGGGTTCTAGGTGTTTGTTCTTCTGCAATTTGCTTCATTTTTCTGTTGATCAACTCTTCAGCGATGTCATGATAATCTCTTAGTGTCCCTAATGCAGGAGCTGCTGATATAGGATGTGTAGGTGCAATTGGCATATTTAGATGCACCCCTCCTGTGAATTGAGGCTGCTCAACTCCACCTGTTGCACGAGGCGTATGCTGGTGTTGTGCCATAGCTTCCAACTCGGCAATTTGTGGATCCACCACTTGTGGTAGAGGATTAGCAGATTGCGTCCCATTTACAGCAAGTTTTGCAATCATATTAAATAGTTGATCGATCTTTGTATCAATAGCATCCATCCTTCTACGTGTTTCCCCGTTTAGAGCACCTGAAGTTCCTTCTTGATGGTGTAAAGATCGAGCCTTCTCTTCTTCAGTCACAACTGGTCCTGGTGGCAAGTCGTGTTGTTTCCCTGCATCATCTTGTGCAATGGCTGCCAGACCTAGCTCGTCCTGATTAGTATGGACATGAACTGACGCAAGATTAATTGCCCGTGCAACATCCTCATTATCCAAAGGCTCTGAGGCGTCAACCTTTGGCAGTGACGAGGATGACTCCGCGTTTGATCTTTCATCACTAGTTTGTTCATCCGTGGGATCAAAATCTGCATTTATAGTTTGTCGAGCCACTTTTCTCAACCGTGTAAGTGCCCCATAGCGTTCTGCAATTTGTTGGACCTGATTCTGATCAGCAGGAAGACGAGAACTAATACTGGCATAAGGTCTGCTATACTCACTTGCGCGTAACAAAATTTTATCTTCTGGAGTTTTATCACCCCTTGATGTCAGCGGAAGACATGATGCTGTTATCATCGCACCACTCCTCTGTTTTATCACAGCATGCTTTCTTACATGTTCTTTTGCACAGGGTGAATTTCTCATGAATGATGGAGTAGGATTAGGCAGGATTTCCTCGTCTGACGAGTAAGAGAACTCATGACGAACAAGTGGCGGCTCCCACTCTGAATCTGAATTTTGCACCGACCGGACTGTCGCCATACGACATGCCACATTATTAATCATGTTGCCAGATCGCCTTCTTCCATTCCCATCATTCTTGAACCTAGTAGTGTTTGATCCGTTATCTCGAGGGATCAACGCATTATTTGATCCTTGTGGAGCTGAATGAGAACCACCTCTTGGCCTTTCTGTACTGAGGTTCCTTTGCTCAACCCTTAGTGGTTTGGGAGCCAGATGCTCTATCAATGCATTATATCTCTCATTTCTTTTCAAATTTGGAGAAATCTGAAGTGTTACACTTTCATTATCCTTATAAATTCGGCCATCAGCCCTCACACGGACCTGCACGTGTCTTAGCACCAAATCTTGCAATTCTTGATACATCGCTTCACGAGTCCTCCTCCTCTCACGTTTACGCTGATTAACTGTCAATGCATAAGGGGCCCTTGGGGTTGCATCAAAGGTCGGTGCCCCCCGTGAATACCTTGCATGTTTCCAAGGTGCTGCCGTCATGGGGTCATGTTGCCTTGGTAGAGCAAACTGCTGCGGAACCCGGTTTGAGGACTCAATGTTTTGCGAAGATGCTTTCACTCGCCACTGAGGCTTATATCTTCTTGTTTCAGGCAGAGGGTGGCAACGATCTCGACGATTCCCATGTGGCCAGGGAGTGTTTTCACGATAATGAGCATATGTGGATAATGGTCTGTTCCTAGGTGGAAGATGCTGATGTTCATTTTGAAGTCTGCTTTGCATTGCTCTAATCTGATGTTGCATCTGTTCTAACTGAAGTCGGAGTTCCTCTGCTCTGGGCGCTGGTGTTTCATTGGTTAAAATAGCAAACCTGTTATTGTTCTGCGAAGTAGAGTGATGTCTCTCTGAGGTCTGGAAACAAGGTACCCGTACTTGTTGATCCCGACTGATAGAACTTCGTTGAGAACACAATCTTGGCCATGTTCGCTCCTTACTGATGCGTCTCCAAAATTCATTCATTATGGTTTCTTTGACCAGCTCGCAACTGGCCCCTCGTTCAGGAGAAAGAACAAGAAACTCATCGCTCATATCAGTGTACTGTTGATCCTGACGCCTACTCACATCTGAACTCTTAGACGGTGCATCACGCCCGGCAACGCGAGCCCTTAAATGTGACTGCAACTTCTTCACTTGTTGCCTCTTCCTTCTGTAATTGCGGTGTGCGTTCTTTTTGTTCAGAGTTCGAGCACGTGCAATACTAGAATTCAGGTGTTGCTTGACGTTTTCCAGTTCTTGAAGGAGTTCAGCTTCGGTAGTATGTGTAGTTTTGGTTTTGAACACTGAGAGGCGTTGCTTATAGCCGGCGTTCAGAACGGCTCCTGGGAATTTCAGTAACTTCCTAGCATCCGTCATTAATGCTTGACACTCTCCCCTAGCCCTTGCATCCACGTACTTCTGAACTTTCTTGGCGTCATCTAAGTCTGAGGAGTGGTCTGCCTGGTACACATACATGTTGGAGCCAAAGCTTGAAACTACAACTGGTGGTAATGAACCAAACCAAAAAACAAAAGGCTCCATTTGGTTTGCGTCAGCCTTCGGTCCATAGTTGGTGAAGCCCCCATCTGCACGAGATGTACACTGGTTAGCACTTCACCACACCACATTATCAGCCAAAAAAAGTGCCAAGGAGACAGATCATGAGTAGATTCTGACGACTGATGACGAGCAGCGAAGATGGGAGGAGAGTCGAGTCCCACCGGGCGTGCCATTTGTTTTATGCGAGATAAATACTAAATCTATCCGCGTTGGCATTTTAGGTGCGGGCGTGCCAGTATACGAGTGTATACGAATTAAAACAAAATAAAATAAAGCACACAAAATTATGCGGAGAAAACTTGTAGTCTTTATTGCTGAAGATATACAAATCTCATTTTACATGCTCTTGGTATAGCATCTGACATATAAAAGACAATTGCGTAATTCTCAACTCCTAGAACCTCGAAGTGATCTCTAGTTAATTACATTCATAGCATATCTATGAAAGACCTCCGATTAAGCTGCCTCAAACGGTCATCATCATTATCAAACTCCTGGCTTCTGTCTCCAAGGCAAAAAGAATATGCAAACGCTATGAGCAAAACAATAATCTCGCCATGCCAAAAATTTATGGATTCATGCACCAAATCAAACAAGGGATATAGATCAAGTCTCAAAGAGAAAATAAAGTGGATCGTTCGGCCTCGTCGGTCACGAACATGATGTATCCTGCCTCGTCGGCCAGGAAGTGTATGTAAGTTCCGGCCTCGTCGGTCGCGGAAGAAAGTATATTGAGCATGGACTTGAAGATGAACCCTCATCTGATTGAGAAACATGGTTCTGCAGAATTTTGTCAATGGCGTCTTGTTTATTCCAGAGTGGGTAGCCATGTCTTTATTAATATTGGATTATCTCATGATGAGAAACCATCCTTTGTATATCACGTGACCCCCTTGCTACCTCTGAATATATGATGTATGCTGGACGATGATGTTGATTCTTTTTGTACAGCTATATTGCTTTCCCTTGTGACTCCACACCATGAAATGTTTACGGCGACGATTGAAGCGTCAGGTAGAGCCATGAAACATCATAACCTTCCCTTTTCCTTTTACTGATCAAACCATAAACATCCGTGGCGACGACTTGATCGCCATGTAGAGCCATGGGATGCCATCAAACTGTTTTTTTGTAGATCGGGTGATAGAACGTCCGCGGCGACGATTAGATCGCCATGTAGAGCCGCGGATGCCGCCGAATTCTTTCTATAGATCAAACAAGGAAACACCCGCGACGACGATTAGATCGCCATGTAGAGCCGCGGGACACCGCCAATTTTTGTTGTAGATCAAAAGATGAGATATCCACGGCGACGACTAGATCATCATGTAGAGCCGCGGGACACCGCCGATTTTTGTTGTAGATCAAACGATGAGATATCCACGGCGACGACTAGATCGTCATGTAGAGCCGCGGGACACCGCCGATTTTTGTTGTAGATCAAACAATGAGACATCCACGGCGACGATTAGATCGCCATGTAGAGCCGCGAGATTCCACAAAAAGAAGTGAACAAAGAGAAGAAAAATAAATAAAAGAGATAAATGATCATATGCAACCTTCATATGATTTACTCACCATATGGTTGTGCCATCGACGCCGGCCACGGAGGGAAACGCCAGACGAGAAATGAAGATGTGTGTATGTGTGAGTGCTGGGATGGAGATGATACGAAGTGTGTGTGTGTGTGTTGAATGGTGGTGAGATGAGCGTGTAAATGGTGCGCGCGTTGTGAGTGAGCTGAACCCCCTTTGCAGTCACTAGAGCAGCCCTTTTATAGCATCGTCTCCACCGGCGAATAGATAAAAAGATAAGTACGAGAGATTAGCATCGTCGCCGCTGCCGTTAGTACTTAGTAACAAACCATATCTTATCTCTAGTCTCTCGGTGTTGTTGAACCGAGAAAACAACAAACTCTTGGCCAATACTTATCTCTTCGTGGATCTAGTCAAGTCCAATTGATTTAGCTTTTTTTATCTCCAGCCGCTACACACCTTGCTTTGTACCAGTTTAAATATATGCGCGTCCAACTAGCCGGTGGCATCGTACAAGATTTCATTCACGTTATACGCATCAGACGTTTTTGCTGGGATAGCTGCTGATCAGTGGGTCCGTGCATGCACATGTGGTTCATTCTATTGGCAAACTGGCTGATCCAATAAACGATTTGACCCATACAAGTGAATATGCGTCAACGTGACTAGACCAGATAATTATTAAATATATATATTTGCCTCGCATGATGAGAGAAAAAAAATGGAGTCAAACACCTATTACAAGAACATGATCAATCTCATACATCACATACATCATTCATCACATCCTTTTGGTCATATCACATCACATAGCATACCCTGCAAAAACAAGTTAGACGTCCTCTAATTGTTGTTTGCATGTTTTACGTGGCTGCTATGGGTTTCTAGCAAGAACGTTTCTTACCTACGCAAAACCACAACGTGATATGCCAATTGCTATTTACCCTTCATAAGGACCCTTTTCATCGAATCCGACCCGACTAAAGTGGGAGAGACAGACACCCACCAGTCACCTTATGCAACTAGTGCATGTTTGTCGGTGGAATCGGTCTCACGTAAGCATACGTGTAAGGTTGGTCCGGGCCGCTTCATCCCACAATACCGTCGAATCAAGATAAGACTAGTAACGGCAAGCATATTGAACAAAATCAACGCCCACAACTTCTTTGTGTTCTACTCGTGCATAGAATCTACGCATAGACCTAGCTCATGATGCCACTGTTGGGGAACGTAGCAGAAATTCAAAATTTTCCTACGTGTCACCAAGATCTATCTATGGAGAGACTAGCAACGAGGGGAAGGAGAGTGCATCTACATACCCTTGTAGATTGCTAAGCGGAAGCGTTCAAGTGAACGGGGTTGATGGAGTCGTACTCGTCGTGATCCAAATCACCAATGATCCTAGTGCCGAACGGACGGCACCTCCGCGTTCAACACACGTACAGCCCGGTGACGTCTCCCATGCGTTGATCCAGCAAGGAGAGAGGGAGAGGTTGAGGAAGACTCCATCCAGCAGCAGCACAACGGCGTGGTGGTGGTGGAGGAGCGTGGCAATCCTGCAGGGCTTCGCCAAGCACTACGGGAGAGGAGAAAGAGAGGGAGGGCTGCACCAACGAGAGAGATCAAATCACGTGTGATGGGCAGCCCCAAGCCTCACTATATATAGGGGACAGGGAGGAGGGTGCGCCCCCTCTAGGGTGCCCACCCCTAGGGGGGGCGGCAGTCCTAGATGGGAAAGGAGAGGCGGCCAAGAGGGGGAGAGAGGAGGGCGCCCCTAGGGTGGGCCTTAGGCCCATCTAAGCCTAGGGTTTCCCCTCTCTCCTCCTTTGCTGCGCCTTGGGCCTTGTGGGAGGCGCACCAGCCCACTTAGGGGCTGGTCCCTCACCACCCTTGGCCCATGCAAGCCTCCGGGGCAGGTGGCCCCACTTGGTGGACCCCCGGGACCCTCCCGGTGGTCCCGGTACGTTACCGATAAACCCCGAAACTCTTCCGGTGACCAAAACAGGACTTCCCATATATAAATCTTTACCTCCGGACCATTCCGAAACTCCTCGTGACGTCCGGGATCTCATCCGGGACTCCGAACAACATTCGGTAACCACATACAAACTTCCTTTATAACCCTAGCGTTATCGAACCTTAAGTGTGTAGACCCTACGGGTTCGGGAACCATGCAGACATGACCGAGACACCTCTCCGGCCAATAACCAACAGCGGGATCTGGATACCCATGTTGGCTCCCACATGTTCCACGATGATCTCATCGGATGAACCACGATGTCAAGGACTTAATCAATCCCGTATACAATTCCCTTTGTCTAGCGGTATTGTACTTGCCCGAGATTCGATCGTCGGTATCCCTATACCTTGTTCAATCTCGTTACCGGCAAGTCTCTTTACTCGTTCCGTAACACATCATCCCGTGATCAACTCCTTGATCACATTGTGCACATTATGATGATGTCCTACCGAGTGGGCCCAGAGATACCTCTCCGCTTACACGGAGTGACAAATCCCAGTCTCGATTCGTGCCAACCCAACAGACACTTTCGGAGATACCTGTAGTGCACCTTTATAGTCACCCAGTTACGTTGTGACGTTTGGTACACCCAAAGCATTCCTACGGTATCCGGGAGTTGCACAATCTCATGGTCTAAGGAAATGATACTTGACATTAGAAAATCTTTAGCATACGAACTACACGATCTTTGTGCTAGGCTTAGGATTGGGTCTTGTCCATCACATCATTCTCCTAATGATGTGATCCCGTTATCAATGACATCCAATGTCCAGGGTCAGGAAACCGTAACCATCTATTGATCAACGAGCTAGTCAACTAGAGGCTTACTAGGGACATGGTGTTTTCTATGTATCCACACATGTATCTGAGTTTCCTATCAATACAATTATAGCATGGATAATAAACGATTATCATGAACAAGGAAATATAATAATAACTAATTTATTATTTCCTCTAGGGCATATTTCCAACAATGATCAACATAATGATGTTCACCATTGAAGACTAATCCATTTCATGTGATGCTCGGTTATGGTTTAGTTGATTTGGATCACGTGATCACTTAGAAGATTAGAGGGATATCTATCTAAGTGGGAGTTCTTAAGTAATATGATTAATTGAACTTAAATTTATCATGAACTTAGTCCCTGATAGTATGTTGCTTATTTATGTTGATTGTAGATAGACGGCCCGTGCTGTTGTTCCGTTGAATTTTAATGCGTTCCTTGAGAAAGCAAAGTTGAAAGATGATGGTAGCAATTACATGGACTGGGTCCGTAACTTGAGGATTATCCTCATTGCTGCACAGAAGAATTACATCCTGGAAGCACCGCTGGGTGCCAGGCCTGCTGCTGGAGCAACACCAGATGTTATGAACGTCTGGCAGAGCAAAGCTGATGACTACTCGATAGTTCAGTGTGCCATGCTTTAGGCTTAGAATCGGGACTTCAACGACGTTTTGAACGTCATGGAGCATATGAGATGTTCCAGGAGTTGAAGTTAATATTTCAAGCAAATGCCCGGATTGAGAGATATGAAGTCTCCAATAAGTTCTATAGCTGCAAGATGGAGGAGAACAGTTCTGTCAGTGAGCATATACTCAAAATGTCTGGGTATAATAATCACTTGATTCAATTGGGAGTTAATCTTCCAGATGATTGCGTCATTGACAGAATTCTCCAATCACTGCCACCAAGCTACAAGAGCTTCGTGATGAACTATAATATGCAAGGGATGAATAAGACTATTCCCGAGCTCTTCGCAATGCTGAAAGCTGCGGAGGTAGAAATCAAGAAGGAGCATCAAGTGTTGATGGTCAACAAGACCACTAGTTTCAAGAAAAAGGGCAAAGGGAAAAAGAAGGGGAACTTCAAGAAGAACAACAAGCAAGTTGCTGCTCAGGAGAAGAAACCTAAGTCTGGACCAAAGCCTGAAACTGAGTGCTTCTACTGCAAGCAGACTAGTCACTGGAAGCGGAACTGCCCCAAGTATTTGGCGGATAAGAAGGATGGCAAGGTGAACAAAGGTATATGTGATATACATGTTATTGATGTGTACCTTACTAGAGCTCGCAGTAGCACCTGGGTATTTGATACTGGTTCTGTTGCTAATATTTGCAACTCGAAACATGGACTACGGATTAAGCGAACACTGGCAAAGGACGAGGTGACGATGCGCGTGGGAAATGGTTCCAAAAGTCGATGTGATTGCGGTCGGCACGCTACCTCTACATCTACCTTCGGGATTAGTATTAGACCTAAATAATTGTTATTTGGTGCCAGCGTTGAGCATGAACATTATATCTGGATCTTGTTTGATGCGAGATGGTTATTCATTTAAATCAGAGAATAATGGTTGTTCTATTTATATGAGTAATATCTTTTATGGTCATGCACCTTTGAAGAGTGGTCTATTTTTGATGAATCTCGATAGTAGTGATACACATATTCATAATGTTGAAGCCAAAAGATGCAGAGTTGATAATGATAGTGCAACTTATTTGTGGCACTGCCGTTTAGGTCATATCGGTGTAAAGCGCATGAAGAAAATCCATACTGATGGACTTTTGGAACCACTTGATTATGAATCACTTGGTACTTGCGAACTGTGCCTCATGGGCAAGATGACTAAAACGCCGTTCTCCGGTACTATGGAGAGTGTAAGTGCATCTAGTGCCACCCCTAGTTGGTTTTGGAGTATTGACGACAAACCTAGTTGAGGGACTAATGTGTTTGTGAGAATTGCAGGAAAACACAGGTAGAAGTCCCTTATTGATTCGGTTTTACTACCAGAGATGACCCCTAAAAATGTACGAAGACATTGAAGACAATGGTGGTTTATGAAGATATTCATATTGAAGACAATGACATGAGAAGACTCCCTATGAAGCTTATGGAACTCGAAGACTTAGATCCTTCGTAGTTTGATTTCATTTATGTTGTGTCGTAGGAACCACCGTACTGTTAAGTGGGGTCCAAGAGAACCGGTCAGAATGACTGAAGTGATGCCTAATTCAAATCCTATGTCTTCGAGCGAAGACTATGAGAGCAAATCTTGTCCAGAGTCAGACAAGTCAGCTTTACTTGTAGCCCAAGAAAAGTTGCCGTGTGAGTTCAAAATTCGACCGTTGGTACACGTGTCAGTTCCTTAGTGACCCAGGGTCATTTCGGACAAATCAGGTTGGGTTGCCAAGTGGCTATAAATAGCCCACCCCCACAACCATAAACGGTTGGCTGCTCAGATTTCAGTGCACGGCTTTTGTCGTTTCAGAGCAACCCACCTCGAAGCCTTTGAAAGAAAAATTCCTAGTGAGGAGAAAAGCCCTAACCACCCAGAGCCAGAGTAAATTGGGCATCACTTAAGTCTTCTTATCTGTGTGATCTGAAGACTTATTACACTTGAGGACTGTGCATCCTCCAGACGGTTAGGCGTCGCGTTCTGAGCATCCAAGAGACATTGTGGATTGCCAGTGAACAAAGTCTGTGAAGGTTTGGGAGTCTACCTTGAAGACTTACCAGAGTGATTGGGCGAGGTCTGTGTGACCTTAGCTCAAGGAGAAAACGGTGAGGACTGGGTGTCTTGGACTAAGTGTCCTTGACTGGGTGTCCGGGACTGTGTGTCCTTTGGTTTAAATACCTAGCCGCTCCAACCAGACGTACAGTTGTCACAGCAACTGGAACTGGTCCAACATATCATTGTCTTCAACGAGTCACTGGTTTCATCTTCACTTCCTTTGACTTACTGTTATTCATTGTGAAGCCATTGCATGCTTGCTTTATCTTTTGTCTTCACAACGTGAATGTATGATCTGTTTGGCTTCATAACTTCTTCCTACCTGATCCTTATTACACTGAAGCTGTTTGTCATTGTGCTTTCACTCTATTGAATACCTGACCATGCCTGGCCTAGTGTAATCTAACTTCCGCTGCATAGTAATAGGCATAATCTTCACTGTTTGTCTTCATAACTCCCACGTTTTGAAGACTTTCATAAAAATCGCCTATTCACCCCCCCTCTAGTCGATATAACGCACTTTCAATTGGTATCAGAGCAAGGTGCTCCCTTGTTCTGTGTGATTTGGTTTAACCACCTGGAGTTTTAGCTATGTCGACTGCAGGGATAATCAAAGTCTCCGCTGCGTGCTCCGTCTTCGATGGAACTGAATATCCCTACTGGAAGAATAAGATGCGCATGCATCTTGAAGCCATTGACGTCGACCTATGGTATGTCGTCGAAAACAGCGTTCCCAAGGCTGGAGAAGGTGTCACTGCTGCTGATGTCAAGAAGTTCACTCAACTGGACTCTACTGCTAAGAATATCATCTGTGGTCATCTGACCAAAGGACTGTATGGCCGTGTGAGTGCCTTGAAGACATCCAAGCTAGTCTGGGACTGGCTCTCCAAGGTCAATGAAGGCATCTCAACCCAGAGAGATCAGAGAATCAGTGTTCTTCGCAACCTCTTCAACCGCTTCAAGCGAAATGACAATGAGAATGTTCAGCACACCTTTGATCGGCTCACTGACATCACAAATGAGCTTCAAGCCCTCGGCGCCATTGAGATCACCAAACATGAAATCGTCAAGACGCTGCTGAGATCACTTGATAGTTCGTTTGACATTCTGGCCCTGATGATTCAAGAACGTCCTGATTTCAAGACACTCGATCCGTATGACATACTTGAGAGGCTCAACACACATGAGTTTCAGCTTTCTGAGAAAAGAGATATCTACGGTCCAAACTATGGGCGAACTCGTGCTTTGAAGGCAAAAGTTGTCTCCTCATCTGAAGAAGAATCTGACTGCAGTTCTGATGATCCTGAAGACATTGGAAGAGAACTTGCAATGCTAGTGAAGAAGTTCCAAAAATTCACCAAGAAGAAAGGCTTCAGAAAATCTTCACGATCAAGCTCAAGGAATGATGAAGCTTCTGTTCATGACTACAAGAAGAAAACATGTCACAAGTGCAAGAAAACTGGACACTTCATCTCTGAGTGTCCACAGTGGGAAAATGAGAACAGAAGGAAGAAGATGAGCAAGGAATATGATTCTGACGACAAGAAGAAGAAGAAATACTCAAAGTCTTCTTCCAAGTCTTCATCAAAATCTTCATCACACAAGAAGAGCTCATCTGGCAAGGCACGTGCGTTTGTTGGAAAGGAGATGGATTCAGAGGAGGAGTCCGCATCTGAGGAGGCAGAGGTGGAGTCTGAGGAGGAGTCTGATTCTGGCATTGCGAGTCTGGCTACAGCATACGTCGCCAAGTCCATCTTCAACACTGAAGACAATGACTGCATCACCGACACCGACGCAAATGACAAGAACAACTCCACTCCTACCTACTGCTTCATGGCACGCGGTGCCAAGGTAAACACACGCACTACTCGCTATGAAACATCTAGTGACGATGACTCTGAATGTGATTCAAAACCTAGCTACAAAACGCTTGCTAAAATTGCAACTGAACAACAGAAAGCTATGGAACATATTCAAAAACTGCTAGACAGAAGCGATGATCTGTTGGGTGCTGAAATGACTCGATCTGAATCCTTAATTGAAGACATAAAAAACCTTCACGTTAAGTATCAGGAACTTGAAGATCGTCATGATACTCTCTCAACTACCCATGAAAAGCTTTCCTATGATTATCTTCAAAGGAAGCAAGAACTTGAGAAATTGAGGGTGGCTCATGAAGATCTTCAAAAGGAAAACGAGTCACTTCGCTCCGAACAGATCAGTCCCGCTCAGGAAGGATTTGAACCACCATGTCTTAAATGCATTGAGCGTGATAATGCTACTTCTGTTGCTGAATGTTCCACTGCTACTGCTGTTCCAATATCTTCAACTGTTGATGTGGTAACTAACCCCTCTGCTGAGGATACCACTGTTATTGCTGATGAGAATGCTAGGTTGAAGACATTGCTTGAAATAGGGATGTACAAAAGTCTGAAAGGGCATCAGACATTATGTGATGTCCTTAAGAAGCAGATTCTGAACCGAAACCCTAGGAAAGAGGGTGTTGGGTTCGAGAGGAGAATTAATGCAGATGGCTCTTACTGGAAACCTGAGCAGTACCCCAAAACCACATGGGTTGCTGCAAAGGAATCCTCAGCAGATCCATCCAATCTATCTGGCTTCACTTGTGCTAACCCCATTATCATTGATGAATCCTTTGATGCAAACTATAAACTGTTTAAGAATCAGAATGGTGAAGTGTTTGCCAGGTACATTGGTACTAACTGCAGGAATGGACCGCCTATGAAGAAGATCTGGGTTCCGAAAAAGTGTTTGGAAAATCTTCCTGTGAATGTCTTCATGACACCTCACTTGAAGAAGACAAACCTCAGACCAAAGGCTTCATACGGTCCAATGGCTTCATACAAACAGAGGACTCGCCTGAGTCACACTAACGCAAATGTTTTGCAGGGAAACCATACTCAGGCATATGAATATGAGAGCGGTTCATCGAACCGTCATGTTCATATGACCAAAAATTATTCTGCTTATTCCTATGAGTATTATTGTCCCCCTGCTAGACTGTTTGCTAGGGATCCAAAGCCAAAATTCTCAGATGCTGCACTTAGACTTATTGCTGGGAAAGGTCTCCAGCAGAAAAACAAAATCTTCTGATGCTATTGCTGGGGACCTTAAAAATCTTGTAGGGCGCAAGATAAAATGCCCGAATGGCATCATTATGTACTTTGCTCCTGAATCGCATGCTACTCTCCCTATTAGTCCTAATCTGGATCTAAGTTTTCATAACCCACTGGTTCGTCAAATGTTTATGCTTCACAACTCTCTTCGTGAAGCCTATCCCCCTAACTGCACTGTAGGGTACGACACCAGCGACTTCAAAGTCTTCAGAATGGATTATTGACAGTGGGTGTACAAATCACATGACCGGCAGAAGAAGCCTTCTTATGGACTCAACTTTACGTCCATCCGACAAGAGTCACATCACATTTACTGACACTGGTAAAAGTAAGGTATTGGGTCTAGGTAGAGTTGCAATCTCAAAGGATCAACACATGGATAAAGTCATGCTTGTTGAATCCCTTGGCTTCAACTTAATGTCTGTCTCAATGCTTTGCGATTTGAATATGATTGTAATGTTTGGAAAATATCGTTGCCTGGTGCTAATGGAATCTGACAAATCTCTAGTGTTTGAAGGGTATCGGAAAGGTGATTTGTACGTGGTAGATTTCTCAGCAGGACCACAACTTGCAGTATGTCTTCTTGCAAAAGTTTCAGAATGCTGGCTTTGGCATCGAAGGCTTGGGCATGCTGGCATGAGGAACCTCCACACCCTTGCGAAGAAAAAGCACGTCATAGGCATCGAGGGCGTCAAGTTCAAGAAAGATCATTTATGCGGTGCCTGTGAAGCAGGGAAAATGACAAGGGCAAAACATCCTTCAAAGACAATCATGACTACTACACAACCCTTCGAACTGCTTCACATGGATCTTTTCGGTCCCACTCACTACTCAACTTTTACTACTTCTGCTTGCCTCTATGGCTTCGTCATTGTTGATGATTACTCTAGATATACTTGGGTACACATAATCCTTTACAAGACTGAAGTGCAGGATGTCTTCAGACGCTTCGCCAATCGAGCCATGAACAATTTTGGCGCCAAGATAAAGCACATCAGAAGTGACAATGGCACTGAATTCAAGAACACTGGCCTTGATACATATCTGGATACCTTGGGCATCACACATGAATTCTCAGCTCCATACACGCCACAGCAGAATGGCGTCGTCGAACGCAAGAACAGAACACTCATTGAGATGGCCAGAACAATGCTAGATGAATACAAGACTCCAAGAAAATTCTGGACTGAAGCCATTGATACTGCATGCCATACAATCAATCGTGTTTATCTTCACAAGCTTCTGAACAAGACATCTTATGAACTCCTAACTGGCAAGAAGCCAAATGTCAGTTACTTCAGAGTATTTGGCGCAAAATGCTGGATCAAGGACCCACACCACACCTCAAAGTTTGCACCAAAAGCACATGAGGGATTCATGCTTGGATATGGAAAGGATTCGCACTCCTATAGAGTCTTCAATCTCTTCCACTACAAAGTGGTTGAAACCGTGGATGTGCGGTTCGATGAAACCAATGGATCACAAAGAGAGCAATTGCCAAATGTGCTAGATGAAGTTCCAGCTAGTGAATTAATCAAGCTTATGGGAACTGGAGAGATTATGCCTACTGAAGCTCATCCTGAAGAAGAACTTATCATCTCAACACCTGATCCACATGAAGACAATGCTCAGCCTGAAGATATACCTCCAAATGACAACGCAGATCAGCAAGAGCAAAGTCTTCGCCTATACATCCTCGTGTTGCAAATGAAGTACAGATTGACAGAATACTTGATAGCATCAATGCACCTGGTCCACTCACTCGTTCAAGGGCAACTCAGCTAGCAAACTTCTGTGGGCATTTCGCACTCGTCTCAATATCAGAACCCAAGAAAGTTGAAGAAGCCTTCATGGAACCTGAATGGATTCAAGCTATGCAAGAAGAGCTTCAACAGTTTGAGCTGAATAATGTATGGGAACTGGTTAAGCGTCCTGATCCACGGAAGCACAACATAATAGGCACCAAATGGATATACCGCAACAAGCAAGATGAGCATGGTCAAGTTGTCAGAAACAAAGCTCGTCTCGTTGCTCAAGGATATACTCAAGTGGAGGGCATTGACTTCGATGAAACATTTGCTCCTGTGGCTAGGCTTGAAGCCATACGCATACTGCTGGCCTATGCAAATCATCATAACATACTTCTATATCAAATGGATGTGAAAAGTGCCTTTCTCAATGGCAAGATTGAAGAAGAAGTGTATGTTGCACAACCACCTGGCTTTGAAAATCCAAAACATCCTGATATGGTATACAAGCTCAACAAGGCACTGTATGGCCTCAAACAAGCCCCTAGGGCCTGGTATGATACACTCAAGTACTTTCTGAAGAGCAAAGGCTTCATACCTGGTTCCCTGGATCCCACTCTTTTCATGAAGACATACGATGGTGAACTGTTTGTGTGCCAAATATATGTGGATGACATTATCTTCGGCTGCACCAATCAGAAGTACAGTGAAGAGTTTGGATACATGATGCAAGAGCAATATCAGATGTCCATGATGGGGGAGCTGAAGTTCTTCCTCGGTCTTCAGATACGGCAACAACGCAATGGCATCTTCATATCTCAAGAGAAATATCTTAAAGAGTGCCTGAAGAAGTTCGGTATGCAAGATTGCAAAGGCTTCACAACACCAATGCCAGCCAAACATCATCTAGGTCCTGACGACAATGGTAAAGAGTTCGATCAAAAGGTATACCGCTCCATGATTGGGTCTTTGCTTTATTTATGTGCATCTAGGCCAGATATCATGCTTAGTGTTTGCATGTGTGCTCGATTTCAAGCGGCACCAAAGGAGTCGCTTCACTTAGCTGTGAAGCGAATTCTTAGATATTTGGCTCACACCCCAACTCTAGGATTATGGTATCCAAAGGGCTCAGAGTTTGATTTGGTTGGATTTTTGGATGCTGATTATGCTGGTGACAAAGTTGATCGCAAGTCTACATCAGGCACATGTCACTTTCTGGGACGATCACTTGTATGTTGGTCTTCAAAGAAGCAGAACTGTGTATCTCTCTCCACTGCTGAATCTGAATACATTGCTGCTGGATCTTGCTGCGCTCAGCTTCTGTGGATGAAGCAAACACTCAAGGATTATGGCATTCATCTGAAGCAAGTGCCACTTTACTGCGACAACGAAAGCGCCATCAAGATTGCCAACACCCCAGTTCAGCACTCGAAGACAAAGCACATTGAAATTCGTCATCACTTTCTCAGAGATCATGTTGTGAAGGAAGACATTGATATCATACACGTCAACACTGAAGAGCAATTGGCAGATATCTTCACCAAGCCCTTGGATGAGAAGAGGTTTTGCAAGTTACGGTGTGAGCTAAATATCTTGGAATCCTCAAATGTCCTGTGATCAGGCACACATCCTAACACTTATGCATATTAATGACTTAGATGTGCAACACACAAAGTAAAGTATATCTTCAATCAATGAAGACATACATTCTAAGTGTGAATACATTAATGTGGAATTTGACTTCAGAGCGCCACGATAATTGTGCGCCGTGTCTGGGTCTAATACTTCCTATACGGTGGGTAACGCCACCACCAAACGTTCCATTTTGAAGTGTTTCACTCATGGCGTTACCATGCAATTTCTTCACATTTGGTTTGGCTTCGAACTCAACATGTCTTCATGATTATCTTCACTGCATTGATTATATAGATATATATATATATATATATATATATATATGTACTGGTGTTCTGTCCTCTACAGCATTCACTTATAGCTATGTCTTCTTGTTTGAATCTTTTGAACTAAGTGAATGTGATCGAACCCTAACCTCTCCATGCTTTCTACCTCAAACTCTATCTCTCCAAGTCATATGCATTCTATTGAAACTGTCGAATGCCTTCACTGAGTCCTTGTCAGCTGAAGACATAGAGACAACCATAAAAGTCCGTTTTTAATGCTCATTCCTCCACATAAGATCCAGAGAAGCAGGAATGACCGCCCGACAATTTAGGCGTGCGTGGGACGTGGAACAACCCCCAAAATACCGCATGATGGCCACGTGCTGTTCAGATGCGAATTGCCAGGGGCACCTGAGTAATAGCGCAGTGCCGCCACTATCCCTATAAATACACGATTCACTGCGGTCATTATCTCTTCTTCCACCCTCGCACGAACCCTAGCGCCGCCGCTAGCTCTCGACGATGTCGGCGACGAAGCGCTTCACTGCCGCAACCTCTCCGACGCTGTTTTCACGCCGACCGCGGACATCATCCTCTCCGCCGTCGCCGTAGGTGTTTTCCGTCGCCAAGTCAGGGCACGGAGGACTGAACTGCTTGGCATCAACTTCCTACCGTCTAGCAGTTCCAGTGTGGTAAATAAAGCTTCTTTTTACAGCCTCTTTTGATCTCTTGGTTCTGTCACTTTCTACCATAAGAAGTTTCTCTTCACACCAGTTAGATCTCTCGCTGCATCTCATAACATGCCTAGTATATTCACTTGTGCTTCATAAAGTAGTTAGATTCCTTACTTGTACTGATCAATGGGTTCGTACAAATCTGGAACCAACTTCTTATCTATAAGTGAATGTCTTCGCACAATGAGGTCAATGTCTTCTAAACCAATTTATCTTCAAAATCTTCTGAGAATGCATATGACCTCTTCCCCTTCCCTCGCACCTTAATGCTGTCACAGGTACATGTCCGTGGGAGAATCCTTTGGTTCTCATAGTCTGCATTCATTTGCAGAGTACTTGCAGCATCACATCAACTCTCCTGAAGCCAGTTCTTGTTGGTCAAGCAAAAGGAAGCCTTTGAAGCCTTTTAACATCTTGAAGCCTTCCAAGTTAAGATTCATGGCTTCAGAAACAGCAGCAAGGAAGGGAGGCAGACAGAGACGTGGTGGAACGTCTAAAGATCTGCCTGATGAATTGGCAGAGATGTACAAAACTGATCCTGAAGAAAGCTATGGTCAGCGCAAGACATGAATCCAATGGATTCGAAGATATTGGGCAGAGCAATGGTTTCAATACCGCTTCGTCACTTAGGAATATGCAGAGAAGTGCGCCATCAAGAGACCATGGGGAGACGTATTATACAAAAATCTCGTACCTAGGTCCAGAGACGAAGCCATTGCTCAAGGCTTCTATCCATGCATGGTGAGAGGACCACAGCCAGCTGAAGCACATCCGTCATCACTTCTCTGGTGTCGCGATGACAATCTGTTCAAGCGCAACTTCCAATTTGCTCAGAACTCTGCAAAGCAAAACAAGAAGAAATTTGGGCTTGACTTCAACCCTGGTCCCTCCTCACCAAGGGCAAATGGCACATGCGACGCCGATCCCAATATCATCGGGCCGTATGCCAATCTTGCAGGCCTCATCACCCGCATCCTAGTCCAAGGGACTGCCGTGAATGACCCTCCAGCAGATACTGAGTTTGATGACGCCCCTGCTGCGCCGAAGCCAAAACAGAAGAAGCCAAAAGCTTCAAAGCCAGCCGCTTCTCACAAAATCTCAAGAGCGAAGCCATTGGCAACTGCACCTCCTGAAGCCAGTGTGCAGTCTGAAGACTTATCACGAGTCTCCAAGCCCCAAGAAGCCAAGAAGCCTCAGCCACACACAGGCAAAGAGCTCACAGCTGCTGCCATTCTGCGGTGCAAAACCATTGATCTCTCAAGCGATGAAGATCTTGGAGATGATGCTCTTGAGCAGCTCATCAAGAGCAAGGAGGAGGCTGAAATCTTCAATAATCTGCCTCTGTTTGATGTCGCCATCATCCACAACTTCATCGATGAATGGTTGCCTCACCGGACATCAGCTCCAATGATCTGCAGCTGCCCATAGGCCTCAGCGTTGCCTTTCAAGGCGCAATTGCTTCAGAACTTGCAATAGCCCAGCGCATTGTTGAACTGAAGCAGAAAATTGATTTTGAAAAGGCTCAGTTCAAGAAGCACGTGGCCAAGCTCAGCGTGCAAGAAGTGAAAAACTTCAAGATCATGTTGCACGATCTGAAAGAGAACTTTCTGAAGACGCGTGCCGAAGCTCAAGGCTCGCGAGAGCGCATGAAGACTCTAGCTAATCGCTGCGTGCAGGCCTACAATGAGGCCGAGAAGCGCAAGGCACTTGGGCGTCCCGGCATTGACCCCAGGGTGGCCGCGAAGAAGAAGAAGAAGCCTGCTGTGCCTGAACCAGAGGCGCCAAGGTCAGAAACTGCTCCGATTGTCTTCCCCACTGCAACAACTGGCTCGAAGCCAAAGAGTCGATCAACCGCCTCAGAGCTCAAGAAGACACGGACTACAGAGGCTGAAGCTAGGAAGAGGAAACACTCTGAAGCCTCTCCTTCTGACCCCACCATCAAGAAGCGCAAGACCAAGAAATATCGGGCTGCTCCCACAGAGCCCTTGATAGTTGAACCCCTCTCTGTCCGCTATCCTGACGCAGATCATCAATTGACAGTGCATGAGCCTGCTTTCATAGAGGCTCTGCACGCTGAAGACATTCCAGCAGCCGACCCAATAGCTGTTGAAGACATTGGTCATCGGGACAATGTGCAAGGTGATGCAGCCCTTCCTCAGCTTGAGACAAGCGAACTGATCAGCATTGGTCATCCATTGACGCCAATCACACAAGATGCATCATGGGCAGATCGCCCACAGGAGGAAGATAATGAGCCCCAACCCACTGCAACTCCACCGGCGCCTACATTCCATAGGCTTCACAAAGGGCCAAAGGCTCAGGCTGCTGAGGACATTCCGGCTGCATCAGCCGAAGAGCATGCAGAAATACCACAAGCTCCAACTCCCCCGCACCAACAAGAAGCAGTTCTCCAGGAGAATGTGCCTGAAGATGTCCCTCCCAATACACGTGTGGAGGCTGCAAATGTTGAGGCTGCCACAAACAACGCCGAAGCAAATGTGGAGCCCTCCCCAACAACAGCTTCAGAAGACAATGAAGCTACTGCTCCTGAACCTTCTGTGCCTAAGTCTGCTGCGGGTCCCCAATTCAACTATCATGTTGCGCACAGGCCCCAGGTCCAGAAGCCGATCCCACGACTGCCAAGGTTCCCAGGTCCTGCATCAGCTCCTGGCTCCTTCAACATCAATGGCTTCAGGACAGACAACACGTTTTTCAACAGCTCCAAGAACCCTTATTCAAGGGAACGGATTGTATCCGATAGGTTCTGGAGCTATCAACAGTGCAGCTATTATTCATGCATCCTATACAACCAAGGCCGCATCTTTCCTCACAAGCGCCTTGAGGTTGAAGCTGTTGCTGGTCTGCTTGGTCTGGAAGAAGCACTGGATTGCTTCAAGCAAGTGGGTCTGCTGCCGTTTATCACCGATGAAGAGCACTGGAACGAAGAGCTTCTGCTCCAGTTCTATGCCACCCTGCATATCAAAGGCTATAACAGAGATCCGAAGACATGGATCCTGGAGTGGATGACCGGCAATGTCCATCATGAAGCCAATGCTTTCGACATAATTGAGCTTACCGGCCTTCCCACTCCTGGCGAATTCTTTGAAGAAGGCTGCCAACTCCATGCTGAAGCAATTGAGAGCATATTTCAGCGTCCTGAGCCAGATATGAGTCAGATGCTCTCAATGATGAAGCCATTGCCTCCTAATGCACCCTATCCAACTCGGTTCTTCGTTGAAGACTTAGAGTACCTGCCCAGAACAATATATCACATCATAAGGCGGACTCTCTGGCCCGTTAAGGGACACTCTCGATATGCAACGATTGAAGGTGCAATGAAGACTCTCATCTTCTGCATTCTTCATGGCAAATGCTTCAACGCACAGGATCTCTTCATCCGTCAACTCGCAGCGTCTGCCTCAGAATTGTAGCTCTATGCTCCTTGGGTTATGAGGCTGATCAAGCTTCACTCTGCAATCTCCTATCAACCCTCAGCCCGCAACCATAGGATATTTTTGCCAGATGTGGACACATCTGCTGAAGCAATATATCCAGAGCCTGCCAAGCAACCATTAAGTCTTCAGAATGCAGAACACCAGAGCTTCACTCAAAATATTGAAGGTGTTGAAGCTCTCTCCCGAGTGTATCCAATGGCTGGCACCACACGTGCCCCTGCATCAACTGAAGCCACTAACAGCACAGCTGCAAAGAGACCCAAGAAGCGCGCTCGTGCACTCAATGACCGAGAGCTTCTTGTGGCTCTTCACCAAAAGCATGATAGGCATCACGACTGGCTCAAGAGGCAGATGAGAAGCATCATGCAAGACGTCAATCGCATCAGAAATCTGGCAACCAAGAATGCATTTGTCGCACACGAGACCTGTCGCCGCACTTGGAAAGGCCTCACCATGATGTGCACTGAAGCTGACCTGCATGAGGATGGCTTCAAAGAGAGATTCAAATTTGACTCCACGCCTCCAAGAAAAGCTGTGATGCGAAGCACACCATCACTTGAAGAGTCAGAGTTCTCTTCTTCTGCTGCCACCGTGTCTGCCCGGATTATTGAAGAAGAAGACGACGCGACATCATCTCCACCTGCTTCAACACGCGTTGAATCTGCACCAAGCTCGTCTGCACCGCCACCAAACAACTCCACCGACCCTGCTGCGCCTGGGAACACGTAGAAACCTCTATGTCTTCAAACCTTTTTGGTCATCACTGACAAAAGGGGGAGAAGCATATGATGTTTATAGTCTTCAAGCGGGTCACTATGGGCGGGTGCCTTCATATTTTGCTACATTTTGCTTCGTGCTTACAACTCCCGTTTTTGCTACATTTGCTTCATTGAGTTGTAACACTTAGCCTTGATGGTCGTCTGCTACCTGTTTGTCACTCCGTTTTGCGAAGATAAATTCCGCATGTGCGACGATAAATTCCGCACTCATCTCATTCTGCAGACGTCCATTTTCCATTATGCATGTCATTATCTTCATATACTTTCACATGCATAGTGGATTGTCATCATAAGTTGAAGTGGATCTCCACAAGTACAACCTGCCATGTGCGTTTGCATTCAAGAAGCAAATTACTTATATGCACATCTTCAGGGGGAGCCCTTGCAACTTATGAAGACAATTCCTTTACAATTTCAAAAATTATGTTCCCCGTTGAAAACTTCAACTAGTTTGTCATCAATCACCAAAAAGGGGGAGATTGTAAGTGCATCTAGTGCCACCCCTAGTTGGTTTTGGAGTATTGACGACAAACCTAGTTGAGGGACTAATGTGTTTGTGAGAATTGCAGGAAAACACAGGTAGAAGTCCCTTATTGATTCGGTTTTACTACCAGAGATGACCCCTAAAAATGTACGAAGACATTGAAGACAATGGTGGTTTATGAAGATATTCATATTGAAGACAATGACATGAGAAGACTCCCTATGAAGCTTATGGAACTCGAAGACTTAGATCCTTCATAGTTTGATTTCATTTATGTTGTGTCGTAGGAACCACCGTACTGTTAAGTGGGGTCCAAGAGAACCGGTCAGAATGACTGAAGTGATGCCTAATTCAAATCCTATGTCTTCGAGCGAAGACTATGAGAGCAAATCTTGTCCAGAGTCAGACAAGTCAGCTTTACTTGTAGCCCAAGAAAAGTTGCCGTGTGAGTTCAAAATTCGACCGTTGGTACACGTGTCAGTTCCTTAGTGACCCAGGGTCATTTCGGACAAATCAGGTCGGGTTGCCAAGTGGCTATAAATAGCCCACCCCCACAACCATAAATGGTTGGCTGCTCAGATTTCAGTGCACGGCTTTTGTCGTTTGAGAGCAACCCACCTCGAAGCCTTTGAAAGAAAAATTCCTAGTGAGGAGAAAAGCCCTAACCACCCAGAGCCAGAGTAAATTGGGCATCACTTAAGTCTTCTTGTCTGTGTGATCTGAAGACTTATTACACTTGAGGACTGTGCATCCTCCAGACGGTTAGGCGTCGCGTTCTGAGAATCCAAGAGACATTGTGGATTGCCAATGAACAAAGTCTGTGAAGGTTTGGGAGTCTACCTTGAAGACTTACCAAAGTGATTGGGCGAGGTCTGTGTGACCTTAGCTCAAGGAGAAAACGGTGAGGACTGGGTGTCTTGGACTAAGTGTCCTTGACTGGGTGTCCGGGACTGTGTGTCCTTTGGTTTAAATACCTAGCCGCTCCAACCAGACGTACAGTTGTCACAGCAACTGGAACTGGTCCAACATATCATTGTCTTCAACGAGTCACTGGTTTCATCTTCACTTCCTTTGACTTACTGTTATTCATTGTGAAGCCATTGCATGCTTGCTTTATCTTTTGTCTTCACAACGTGAATGTATGATCTGTTTGGCTTCATAACTTCTTCCTACCTGATCCTTATTACACTGAAGCTGTTTGTCATTGTGCTTTCACTCTATTGAATACCTGACCATGCCTGGCCTAGTGTAATCTAACTTCCGCTGCATAGTAATAGGCATAATATTCACTGTTTGTCTTCATAACTCCCACGTTTTGAAGACTTTCATAAAAATCGCCTATTCAAACCCCCTCTAGTCGATATAACGCACTTTCAGAGAGAGCAACAGATTTATTGGAAATCATACATACAGATGTATGTGGTCCAATGAACGTTGAAGCTCGTGGCGGATATCGTTATTTTCTCACCTTCACAGATGATTTAAGCAGATATGGGTATATCTACTTAATGAAACATAAGTCTGAAAAATTTGAAAAGTTCAAAGAATTTCAGAGTGAAGTTGAAAATCATTGTAACAAGAAAATAAAGTTTCTACGATCTGATCGTGGAGGAGAATATTTGAGTTACGAGTTTGGTGTACATTTGAAACAACGCGGAATAGTTTCGCAACTCACACCACCCGGAACACCACAGCGTAATGGTGTGTCCAAATGTCGTAATCATACTTTACTAGATATGGTGCGATCTATGATGTCTCTTACTGATTTACCGCTATCGTTTTGGGGTTATGCTTTAGAGACGGCCGCATTCACGTTAAATAGGGCACCATCGAAATCCGTTGAGATGGCACCTTATGAACTATGGTTTCGCAAGAAACCAAAGTTGTCGTTTCTTTAAGTTTGGGGTTGCGATGCTTATGTGAAAAACCTTCAACCTGATAAGCTCGAACCCAAATCGGAGAAATGTGTCTTCATAGGATACCCAAAGGAGACTGTTGGGTACACCTTCTATCACAGATCCGAAGGCAAGATATTCATTGCTAAAAATGGATCCTTTCTAGAGAAGGAGTTTCTCTCGAAAGAAGTGAGTGGGAGGAAAGTAGAACTTGACGAGGTAACTGTACCTACTCCCTTATTGGAAAGTAGTGCATCACAGAAAACTGTTTCAGTGACACCTACACCAGTTAGTGAGGAAGCTAATGATGATGATCATGAAACTTCAGAACAAGATACTACTGAACCTCGTAGATCAACCAGAGTGAGATCCGCACCAGAGTGGTACGGTAATCCTATTCTGGAAGTCATGCTACTAGATCATGATGAACCTGCGAACTATGAAAAAGCGATGGTGAGCCCAGATTCCGCAAAATGGCTTGAAGCCATGAAATCTGAGATGGGATCCATGTATGAGAACAAAGTATGGACTTTTGTTGACTTGCCCGATGATCGGCAAGCAATTGAGAATAAATGGATCTTCAAGAAGAAGACTGACGCTGACGGTAATGTTACTGTCTACAAAGCTCGACTTGTGGCAAAAGGTTTTCGACAAGTTCAAGGGATTGACTACGATGAGACCTTCTCACCCGTAGCGATGCTTAAGTCTGTCCGAATCATGTTAGCAATTGCCGCATTTTATGATTATGAAATTTGGCAGATGGATATCAAAACTGCATTCCTGAATGGATTTCTGGAAGAAGAGTTGTATATGATGCAACCAGAAGGTTTTGTCAATCCAAAGGGAGCTAACAAAGTGTGCAAGCTCCAACGATCCATTTATGGACTGGTGCAAGCCTCTCGGAGTTGGAATAAACACTTTGATAGTGTGATCAAAGCATTTGGTTTTATACAGACTTTTGGAGAAGCCTGTATTTACAAGAAAGTGAGTGGGAGCTCTGTAGCATTTCTGATATTATATGTTGATGACATATTACTAATCGGAAATGATATAGAATTTCTGGATAGCATAAAAGGATACTTGAATAAGAGTTTTTCAATGAAAGACCTCGGTGAAGCTGCTTACATATTGGGCATTAAGATCTATAGAGATAGATCAAGACGCTTAATTGGACTTTCACAAAGCACATACCTTGACAAAATTTTGAAGAAGTTCAAAATGGATCAAGCAAAGAAAGGATTCTTGCCTGTGTTACAAGGTGTGAAGTTGAGTAAGACTCAATGCCCGACCACTGCAGAAGATAGAGAGAAAATGAAAGATGTTCCCTATGCTTCAGCCATAGGCTCTATCATGTATGCAATGCTGTGTACCAGACCTGATGTGTGCCTTGCTATAAGTTTAGCAGGGAGGTACCAAAGTAATCCAGGAGTGGATCACTGGACAGCGGTCAAGAACATCCTGAAGTACCTGAAAAGGACTAAGGATATGATTCTCATATATGGAGGTGACAAAGAGCTCATCGTAAACGGTTACATTGATGCAAGCTTTGACACTGATCCGGACGATTCTAAATCGCAAACTGGATACGTGTTTACATTAAACGGTGGAGATGTCAGTTGGTGCAGTTCTAAACAAAGTGTCGTGGCAGGATCTACATGTGAAGCGGAGTACATAGCTGCTTCGGAAGCAGCAAACGAAGGAGTCTGGATGAAGGAGTTCATATCCGATCTAGGTGTCATACCTAGTACATCGGGTCCAATGAAAATCTTTTGTGACAATACTGGTGCAATTGCCTTGGCAAAGGAATCCAGATTTCACAAAAGAACCAAACACATCAAGAGACGCTTCAATTCCATCCGGGATCTAGTCCAGGTGGGAGACATAGAGATTTGTAAGATACATACGGATCTGAATGTTGCAGACCCGTTGACTAAGCCTCTTCCACGAGCAAAACATGATCAGCACCAAAGCTCCATGGGTGTTAGAATCATTACTGTGTAATCTAGATTATTGACTCTAGTGCAAGTGGGAGACTGAAGGAAATATGCCCTAGAGGCAATAATAAAGTTATTATTTATTTCCTTATATCATGATAAATGTTTATTATTCATGCTAGAATTGTATTAACCGGAAACATAATACATGTGTGAATACATAGACAAACAGAGGGTCACTAGTATGCCTCTACTTGACTAGCTCATTAATCAAAGATGGTTATGTTTCCTAACCATAGACAAAGAAGTTATCATTTGATTAACGAGATCACATCATTAGTTGAATGATCTGATTGACATGACCCATTCCATTAGCTTAGCACCCGATCGTTTAGTATGTTGCTATTGCTTTCTTCATGACTTATACATGTTCCTATGACTATGAGATTATGCAACTCCCGTTTGCCGGAGGAACACTTTGTGTGCTACCAAACGTCACAACGTAACTGGGTGATTATAAAAGAGCTCTACAGGTGTCTCCAAAGGTACATGTTGGGTTGGCGTATTTCGAGATTAGGATTTGTCACTCTGATTGTCGGAGAGGTATGTCTAGGCCCTCTCGGTAATGCACATCACATAAGCCTTGCAAGCATTACAACTAATATGTTAGTTGTGAGATGATGTATTACGGAACGAGTAAAGAGACTTGCCGGTAACGAGATTGAACTAGGTATTGGATACCGAGGATCGAATCTCGGGCAAGTAACATACCGATGACAAAGGGAACAACGTATGTTGTTATGCGGTCTGACCGATAAAGATCTTCGTAGAATATGTAGGAGCCAATATGGGCATCTAGGTCCCGCTATTGGTTATTGACCGAAGACGTGTCTCGGTCATGTCTACATTGTTCTCGAACCGTAGGGTCCGCACGCTTAAAGTTACGATGACAGTTATTATGAGTTTATGTATTCTTGATGTACCAAAGTTTGTTTGGAGTCCCGGATGTGATCACGGACATGACGAGGAGTCTCGAAATGGTCGAGACATAAAGATTGATATATTGGACAGCTATATTCGGACACCGGAATTGTTCCGGGTGATTTCGGAGAAAACCGGAGTGCCGGAGGGGTTACCGGAACCCCCCCGGGGAAGTATTGGGCCTTAGTGGGCCTGAGGGGAGAGAGAGGGCTGAAGCCTAGGAGGTGGCGCCCCCCCCATGGGGAGTCCGAATTGGACTAGGAGGGGGGCGCAGCCCCCCTTTCCCTTTCCCTTTCCCTTTCCCTTTCCCTTTCCCTTTCCCTTTCCCTTTCCCTTTCCCTTTCCCTTTCCCTTTCCCTTTCCCTCTCCCTCTCCCTCTCCCTCTCCCTCTCTTTCCTTCCCCCTCTCTTTTCCTAGTTGGACTAGGAAAGGGGAGTCCTACTCCCACTAGGAGAAGGACTCCCCCCTCCCTTGGCGCACCCCATAGGGCTGGCCGGCCTCCCCCGTGCTCCTTTATATACGGGGGCAGGGGAGCACACCTAGACACACAAGTTGATCTTCGTGATCATTCCTTAGCCGTGTGCGGTGCCCCTCTCCACCATATTCCACCTCGGTCATATCGTTGCAGTGCTTAGGCGAAGCCCTGCGCCGGTTGAACATCATCACCGTCACCACGCCGTCGTGCTGACGGAACTCTTCCCCGACGCTTTGCTGGATCGGAGCCCGGGGAACGTCATCGAGCTGTGCGTGTGCTAAGAACTCGAAGGTGCCGGAGTAACGGTGCTTGGATCGGTCGGATCGGGAAGACGTACGACTACTTCCTCTACGTTGTGTCAACGCTTCCGTTGTCGATCTACAAGGGTACGTAGATCATACTCTCCCCTCTCGTTGCTATGCATCACCATGATATTGCGTGTGCGTAGGATTTTTTTTGAAATTACTACGTTTCCCAACAGGAACACCACAGCGTAATGGTGTGTCCGAACGTTGTAATCGTACTTTACTAGATATGGTGCGATCTATGATGTCTCTTACTGATTTACCGCTATCGTTTTGGGGTTATGCTTTAGAGATGGCCGCATTCACGTTAAATAAGGCACCATTGAAATCCGTTGAGACGACACCTTATGAACTATGGTTTGGCAAGAAACCAAAGTTGTCGTTTCTTTAAGTTTGGGGCTGCGATGCTTATGTGAAAAACCTTCAACCTGATAAGCTCAAACCCAAATCGGAGAAATGTGTCTTCATAGGATACCCAAAGGAGACTGTTGGGTACACCTTCTATCACAGATCCGAAGGCAAGATATTCGTTGCTAAAAATGGATCCTTTCTAGAGAAGGAGTTTCTCTCGAAAGAAGTGAGTGGGAGGAAAGTAGAACTTGACGAGGTAACTGTACCTACTCCCTTATTGGAAAGTAGTGCATCACAGAAAACTGTTTCAGTGACACCTACACTAGTTAGTGAGGAAGCTAATGATGATGATCATGAAACTTCAGAACAAGATACTACTGAACCTCGTAGATCAACCAGAGTGAGATCCGCACCAGAGTGGTACGGTAATCCTGTTCTGGAAGTCATGCTACTAGATCATGATGAACCTGCGAACTATGAAAAAGCAATGGTGAGCCCAGATTCCACAAAATGGCTTGAAGCCATGAAATCTGAGATGGGATCCATGTATGAGAACAAAGTATGGACTTTGGTTGACTTGCCCGATGATCGGCAAGCAATTGAGAATAAATGGATCTTCAAGAAGAAGACTGACGCTGACGGTAATGTTACTGTCTACAAAGCTCGACTTGTCGCAAAAGGTTTTCGACAAGTTCAAGGGATTGACTACGATGAGACCTTCTCACCAGTAGCGATGCTTAAGTCTGTCTGAATCATGTTAGCAATTGCCGCATTTTATGATTATGAAATTTGGCAGATGGATGTCAAAACTGCATTCCTGAATGGATTTCTGGAAGAAGAAGAGTTGTATATGATGCAACCGGAAGGTTTTGTCGATCTAAAGGGAGCTAGCAAAGTGTGCAAGCTCCAGCGATCCATTTATGGACTGGTGCAAGCCTCTCGGAGTTGGAATAAACGTTTTGATAGTGTGATCAAAGCATTTGGTTTTATACAGACTTTCAGAGAAGCCTGTATTTACAAGAAAGTGAGTGGGAGCTCTATAGCATTTCTGATATTATATGTGGATGACATATTACTGATTGGAAATGATATAGAATTTCTGGATAGCATAAAGGGATACTTGAATAAAAGTTTTTCAATGAAAGACCTCGGTGAAGCTGCTTACATATTAGGCATAAAAATCTATAGAGATAGATCAAGACGCTTAATTGGACTTTCACAAAGCATATACCTTGACAAGATTTTGAAGAAGTTCAAAATGGATCAAGCAAAGAAAGGGTTCTTGCCTGTGTTACAAGGTGTGAAGTTGAGTCAGACTCAATGCTCGACCACTGCAGAAGATAGAAAGAAAATGAAAGATGTTCCCTATGCTTCAGCCATAGGCTCTATCATGTATGCAATGCTGTGTACCAGACCTGATGTGTTCCTTGCTATAAGTCTAGCATGGAGGTACCAAAGTAATCCAGGAGTGGATCACTGGACAATGGTCAAGAACATCCTGAAGTACCTGAAAAGGACTAAGGATATGTTTCTCGTATATGGAGCTGACAAAGAGCTCATCGTAAACGGTTACGTTGATGCAAGCTTTGACATTGATCCGGACGATTCTAAATCGCAAACCGGATACGTGTTTACATTAAACGGTGGAGCTGTCAGTTGGTGCAGTTCTAAACAAAGCGTCGTGGCGGGATCTACATCTGAAGCGGAATACATAGCTGCTTCGGAAGCAGCAAACGAAGGAGTCTGGATGAAGGAGTTCATATCCGATCTAGGTGTCATACCTAGTGCATCGGGTCCAATGAAAATCTTTTGTGACAATACTGGTGCAATTGCCTTGGCGAAGGAATCCAGATTTCACAAAAGAACCAAGCACATCAAAAGATGCTTCAATTCCATCCAGGATCTAGTCCAGGTGGGAGACATAGAGATTTGCAAGATACATACGGAGCTGAATGTAGCAGACCCGTTGACTAAGCCTCTTCCACGAGCAAAACATGATCAACACCAAAGCTCCATGGGTGTTAGAATCATTACTGTATAATCTAGATTATTGACTCTAGTGCAAGTGGGAGACTGAAGGAAATATGCCCTAGAGGCAATAATAAAGTTATTATTTATTTCCTTATATCATGATAAAAGTTTATTATTCATACTAGAATTGTATTAACCGGAAACATAATACATGTGTGAATACATAGACAAACAGAGTGTCACTAGTATGCCTCTACTTGACTAGCTCGTTAATCAAAGATGGTTATGTTTCCTAACCATAGACAAAGAGTTGTCATTTGATTAACGGGATCACATCATTAGTTGAATGATCTGATTGACATGACCCATTCCATTAGCTTAGCACCCGATCGTTTAGTATGTTGCTATTGCTTTCTTCATGACTTATACATGTTCCTATGACTATGAGATTATGTAACTCCCGTGTACCGGAGGAACACTTTGTGTGCTACCAAACGTCACAAGTAACTGGGTGATTATAAAGGTGCTCTACAGGTGTCTCCAAAGGTACATGTTGGGTTGACGTATTTCGAGATTAGGATTTGTCACTCCGATCGTCGGAGAAGTATCTCTGGGCCCTCTCGATAATGCACATCACTTAAAGCCTTGCAAGCATTGCAACTAATGAGTTAGTTGCGGGATGATGTATTACGGAACGAGTAAAGAGACTTGCCGGTAACGAGATTGAACTAGGTATTGGATACCGACGATCGAATCTCGGGCAAGTAACATACCGATGACAAAGGGAACAACGTATGTTGTTATGCGGTCTGACCGATAAAAGATCTCCGTAGAATATGTAGGAACCAATATGGGCATCCAGGTCCCGCTATTGGTTATTGACCGGAGACGTGTCTCGGTCATGTCTACATTGTTCTCGAACCCATAGGGTCCGCACGCTTAAGGTTTCGATGACAGTTATATTATGAGTTTATACGTTTTGATGTACCGAAGGTTGTTCGGAGTCCCGGATGTGATCACGGACATGACGAGGAGTCTCGAAATGGTCAAGACATAAAGATTGATATATTGGAAGCCTATTTTTGGATATCGGAAGTGTTCCGGCTGAAATCGTGATTTTACCGGAGTACCGGGAGGTTACCGGAACGCCCCGGGAGGTACATGGGCCTTAATGGGCCTTAGTGGAAGAAGAGGAGAGGCGGTCAGGGCTGGGTCGCATGCCCCTCCCCCCTAGTCCGAATAGGACAAGGACAGAGGGGGTCGGCGCCCCTTCCTTCTCTCTCTCTCTCTTTTCCCACCTCGCGAATCCTATTCCAACTAGGATTGGGGGAGAAGTCCTACTCCCGGAGGGAGTAGGAATCCTCCTGGCGCGCCCTATGGTGGCCGGCCGGCCTCCCCCTTTTGAACCTTTATATACGGAGGCAGGGGCACCCCAAGAGATAGAAGTTGATCCACGTGATCATATTCTTAGCCGTGTGCGGTGCCCCCTTCCATCATAGTCCTCGATAATATTGTAGTGGTGCTTAGGCGAAGCCCTGCGACAGTAGTACATCAAGATCGTCACCACGCCGTCGTGCTGATGGAACTCTTCCCCGACACTTTGCTGGATCGGAGTCCGGGGATCGTCATCGAGCTGAAGTGTGCTAGAACTCGGAGGTGCCGTAGTTTCGGTGCTTGATCGGTCGGGCCGTGAAGACGTACGACTACATCAACCAAACGCTTCCGTTGTCGATCTACAAGGGTACGTAGATCACACTCTCCCCTCTTGTTGCTATGCATCACCATGATCTTGCGTGTGCGTAGGATTTTTTTTGAAATTACTACGTTCCCCAACAGGCATGTACGCACCCCGGGATTGGGAGAGTGTGGAGCCACCAGGGGCTATTTAGTAGCCCCACTGTCAAACTCCTATGGCTAAGTGAAAGTGCTAAAGCATTATAGTCCGGTTGCCTCGCTCGCTCCGCTATCACCTCCTTAATAGGACCAAGACATTGGGTTAAGTGTGAACGCATGTTTTTTGCGAGCACCTCCGCATTATATGCGTGGGGGTTGAAGCTGACGGCTGCAATCTTTCAGGTTATACACATGTATACATAAACGACCGCCCAAGAGGCATCATATTACTTTCAGGCAAAATTATAAAAATAGCCTTACAAAAATTTATAAAAGCATTTCGCTTACCATGAGATTACATAAACATAATATCTTTTGAGCACTGAGTCTCTATCAAACGAGCACCCTCAAGAACTTCTTCAAAGTAGTGCTCAGCAGCCATTCGACCTATGGCCGAATCCCACGCTGCAACAGTGGTAGCATCCATCTCCGCCCAGTATGCTTTAACACGGGCAAAGGCCATCCGTGCACCCTCTATGCACGCCGACCTCTTCATCGCATTAATGCGCGGCACCACGTCAAGGAACTGCTGCACCAAGTTGAAATAGATGTTCGGTTTTGACCTTTCCGGCCGTAGCTGATCCACAACAGACCTCATGGCGCGTCCGGACAACCTATTCAGTTCGGCCCATTCGGCTAATTGGTCAGTCAATGAAAGCGGACGCTCAAGAGAATGGAATTGTCTCCAAAACAGCTGGTCTAATTCACGGTCCGTCTGACCCTGGAAGTACTTGGCCGCATCGGCAGCGCTCGCCGCCAAATCCATATACACATCCTCCAAACTCCATAGCCGATCTAGAGGGGCATATCGTGGAACTCAAAATTTCAGCTTGATCCGACCGTCCAAACTCCGGTAACCTTCCGATTAGTGCATCACTTTTCGGATCTGTTTTCTGCGCGAAAACGAATCCGACCCGAGTTCATCTTTTTTATGAACGGGGTTTTGGACATCCCTTTTGAAGGAAGTTTTGTATGGGGTATTGTGTTTTGTTGCCGAACACATCCCACTAACTTTAAGATCTTTTGAACATGATCTTCAACATCATGCTGGTGTCAAACCAGTCCGGCAATATTACTCCACGGCTGCCGACCTGTGCTAGACACGGCGTCACTTTGTTGAGCCGAGCTCAACTTCTTTGGATCATCATCTCGGCAAGCCGAACAAGAGTCCGGCATCGCGAAGGGTAAATCATCACCAACAGCGTCGCCCCACGGATTACACGGAGCGGGCATCCCGGCATCGCCGCACGGTCGCTTCATCAAGCCGGCATCGACCACGTCACGACTTGCATCGACAGGGCCGCACTATTGCTTCTTTAAGCTGGTGTCCATCACGCCGACCTACTTCGACTCATCGGCTGACATCGAGGCTTCGACATCTCGGCTGGACCGGGGGCTTCGCCATCTCTTCATCAACCTACTCCAGACACTTCGACGTCACTAGCCAACCAGCTCCATCACGTTAGATGGGCCGAGGGCTTTGCCTCGGCGAGCCAACCTTTACCAGCATTGCCATGCCGTCGTTTTATCGCCCATCAGACAATGGGTGTGCGGAGCGAGTCCCAATTTTGGGAATCACCTTCCTTCGGATTGCTACAACAAATAAACCAGGTGCTATTAATCTTAGTATTTTTTGCTTGTTTGGGTTCATTTTTCCCAAGGAATTATTAAAGGAAATATGCCCTAGAGGCAATAATAAAGTTATTATTTATTTCCTTATAATCATGATAAATGTTTATTATTCATGCTAGAATTGTATTAACCGGAAACATAATACATGTGTGAATACATAGACAAACAAAGTGTCACTAGTATGCCTCTACTTGACTAGCTCGTTAATCAAAGATGGTCATGTTTCCTGACCATGAACAAAGAGTTGTTATTTGATTAACGAGGTCACATCATTAGTTGAATGATCTGATTGACATGACCCATTCCATTAGCTTAGCACCCGATCGTTTAGTATGTTGCTATTGCTTTCTTCATGACTTATACATGTTCCTATGACTATGAGATTATGCAACTCCCGTTTACCGGAGGAACACTTTGGGTGCTACCAAACGTCACAACGTTACTGGGTGATTATAAAGGAGCATTACAGGTGTCTCCAAAGGTAGATGTTGGGTTGGCGTATTTCAAGATTAGGATTTGTCACTCCGATTGTCGGAGAGGTATCTCTGGGCCCTCTCGGTAATGCACATCACATAAGCCTTGCAAGCATTACAACTAATGAGTTAGTTGCGAGATGATGTATTACGGAACGAGTAAAGAGACTTGCCGGTAACGAGATTGAACTAGGTATTGGATGACGATGATCGAATCTCGGGCAAGTAACATACCGATGACAAAGGGAACAACGTATGTTGTTATGCGGTCTGACCGATAAAGATCTTCGTAGAATATGTAGGAGCCAATATGGGCATCCAGGTCCCGCTATTGGTTATTGACCGGAGACATGTCTCGGTCATGTCTACATTGTTCTCGAACCCGTAGGGTCCGCACGCTTAAGGTTACGATGATAGTTATATTATGAGTTTATGCATTTTGATGTACCGAAGGTTGTTCGGAGTCCCGGATGTGATCACGGACATGACGAGGAGTCTCGAAATGGTCGAGACGTAAAGATTGATATATTGGAAGCCTATGTTTGGACATCGAAAGTGTTCCGGGTGAAATCGGGATTTTACCGGGTTACCGGGAGGTTACCGGAACCCCCCGGGAGCCATATGGGCCTTCATGGGCCTTAGTGGAAAGGAGAAAGGGGCAGCCCAAGGGGGCTGCGCACCTCCCCCCTCCCCTAGTCCTATTAGGACTAGGAGAGGTGGCCGGCCACCCCTCTCCCTCTTTCCCCCTTGGGAATCCTAGTTGGAATAGGATTGGGGGGGGGGAGTCCTACTCCCGGAAGGAGTAGGACTCCTCCTGCGCCCTCTCCCTGGCCGGCGCCCCCTCTCCCCCTTGGCTCCTTTATATACTGAGGCAGGGGGCACCCCATAGACACACAAGTTGATCCTCGTGATCGTTCCTTAACCGTGTGCGGTGCCCCCTGCCACCATATACCTCGATAATACTGTAGCGGAGTTTAGGCGAAGCCCTGCTGCTGTAGTTCATCAAGATCGTCACCACGCCGTCGTGCTGATGAAACTCTACCCCGACACTTTGCTGGATCGGAGTCCGGGAATCGTCATCGAGCTGAACGTGTGCTCGAACTCGGAGGTGCCGTAGTTTCGGTGCTTGATCGGTTGGATCGTGAAGACGTACGACTACTTCCTCTACGTCGTGACATCGCTTCCGCAGTCGGTCTGCGTTGGGTACGTAGACAACACTCTACCCCCTCGTTGCTATGCATCACATGATCTTGCGTGTGCGTAGGAAATTTTTTGAAATTACTACGAAACCCAACAATTATTACTCTGGTTTGCCCATCATATGTACACAGGTCTATCAAATGATGGCCTCATTAACGACGGGCGCGTGGTGGTTCGGTCAGTCTTCGTACATAGTCCGGCGAACGTCGCATCCGGAACTCGGACCGACTTGTGAATTCAGGCTTTGCCACGCCTTTACCGCATCACGCCGACGCCCTGCATCGACATTGGTGCTTTGACTTCGGCGCCAGGCCATATTTCTTTTATTACTCACTTTGCATAAATTATTTATTATGCAACGATTTTTTTTAATTATCATCATCACTATTATCTCCCGTTTGCACTATTTTTGTGCACAGGAAAATGATCCGGGGACTTCGGCGTCACTCTGCCGGTCTACATCGACCGTGCTATGTCACCACTTCGGCGTGTCGAGCTCTCCGCTCCGCCACCTCGGGACTGGCTTGGGGGATGGAACCTTGTCCCGCATCAAGCTCGGACCGCGTCATCAATACCGAACACATTAACCAGCTAAGTCGCTTTCATGCTCAAAGCTTTAATTTCTAACTTGCGTTCGGTTCGACCAAGCGTTATACTTTTTTGGAAAAAAGTTGCTTGTAAAAAATTTCCTTGTCCAAACTTTGTTTGTGACCCATAAATTCAAATACCCAATTCATTTGGGGGCTTCCTTTATGAAGCTTTTCCTGTTGCATATGATTATACTTGTACGGCTTTGTTCCTTGTTCGTGTATTACGCCACAATATGCATCATATTGACTTAAGCGATTTGCAAGCTGGGTTGCCTTGCTCCTGTGTTTACCCCTACGTTCCCGATTGTTTGGCTAGGGAGTAAAGGGAGCACCTCTGCGATTGTCACGATCGGGTCGCCCGAGCCGGACCTCAGACTGGGTGAAGCCGAAAGCTAGCGCTCTTATAGTTTTCAATGATGGTCGGCACACAACAGAACTCATGAGTATAAAAAATCTATTGCACAAGTCTCATAATAACAATGAGCACCAAAGAAAGGTATCGGTGGGGGTACTATTTTCTTCGAAGATGCTTCTTACACTTCACAGTAATATAGCATAAGTTCCCTGAGCGTGCTTTGCCTGTTACAGCCTTATGGCCTGATTGCCTGGTTATTGGAAACACCGTCGATATTCTCGACCGATGGAGTACATAACACTTTTCGGTCCTTGACCGAAGAGGGAGAAGCCGACGATCGGTTAAGACGCGTTTAAAGTTCAGTTGAACATAGATATGATATAAGTACTTCGGTACATGCAATCATTCTTCTACCCAAGTCACTTGGGGGCTCTTAAGTTTATTTGAGCCGTTTTATAATAAGTGTTCTTCTTCTTAATCGTTGCAAAGTTTTATTATTATTATTTATCACTCCTTTTTTCGACACGAGTGTGCGGTCACTAGCCGGTGAGCCTAATTTCTCTCTCAAAGCCGCTAGAGTTTAGTTTGCTAAACTGGCCTGATGAGAAGTACTCCACCCTCGGGATAGGAGGTTGAAGCCGTAGGCTGACCCGCTCGAAGTCTTGAGATAGGATATATCACGTTAAAGCACGACAGAATCACTTCTTTTTTCTAAGACCAATTTTCGGATTGGCACCGAACACTTGATCTTGTTCGGACGTCATGTTTTTACTGACGTTTCTTGGTTTTCCAAGCTTTTTGGCACTTTTAAACTATTTGTGCTTTTCCAGCATTAGTCTCGCAGTGCAACGCCGGACACCTTTAGGGATTCGGCAAAAACATTCTCGGATATTGCTATATATGCATCGGTTTCGAAATGTGTCTTCGGTCAATAGTTGGGTTGCCCGGCTCCTGTGCTTTCATCCTACGTTCCGCTTTGTTCGGCTAGATGTGCAAAGGGAGAACCACTGCGATTGTGCTTCCAGCTCGCATGGTCAAGCACCTTAGTGGAGAAAGCCGAAAACTGACTGTCACAATAAGCGTAAACTGGTCAGTGATCCGATGACTATGACGGGCCGTTCATAACATTGGCCGAAGTGTTTACGGCTTGACCTCGACTGTCGCCGAACACTACCGGGGGCTATTAACTGGCCTCCCAAACTAAATCCTCGATATTTTGCTCTTACATTCGAGCTGAGGTTTCATGATCATGCTTAGCATGACAACCCAAAGAAAGGAACCGATAGCGGGACTATTTTCTTTGGAAGACATTTCTTCTGTTAAACAGTAATATAACATATCTCTCTGCGTACCTTTGTTTATAAAACCGTATGGCCAGATTGCCTTGTTTGTTGTAAATCTTTGCCCTCATAAAGACTTTATAAAGTAGGACAAACACTCCTCGGCTACTGGCCGAGGAGGTGGAAGCCGATGGTCGGTCAACAAAGTTTTGTACAATGCGGATCTGAGCATTAATGACATAAAGTACTTGGATACATAGAGTCATTACACATAATTTGTGATTTTACTATGGATATTGATCCTTAATTCGGCCACCCGTGCCCGCATTAAGGCTCGGGGGCTACTGGGCTTCGGGCTTATTATTTACAAATATTAAAGGGGCACATCGATCCCCTGATCTGGTGTTGCCACCCGACCAGTGTCTCGGGGGCTACTGCATTGCTTGTCCAATACAGAAAATTTTATGTGCAATATAGTTTCCGAGGAGATTTTGATCCTCATGTTGGTCGGCCGCACCCAACCTGAGTCCCGAGGACTGAGCACGCCGCTTTTAGTGTCCCGAAGTATTCTGCCGAGCTTGGACTCGATCCTTAGACCGATTTTGCAAATCAACCTGAGTCTCAGCGGCTACTGGGATCAGCGGTCTTACATCATCCTTCAGGTGCATCTCGGGTTTCAGACCGATACCCACCTTGAGGGCTACTGGCTATATATCTCGGTAGAGAATAAATTGCACCAATAAAAAATATTCACAAAAATCGGCCCACATTCAGGGTGGTGCACCACCTCGGAAGCAGCCCGACATAAAGCTCGGGCGCTAGTGGCTGGCTCCATAGAGGGCATTTCCGGCATTAAGCTCGGCTAAACTCCTTCAAACTTCTTTGAACCAAGGTGATTTACGACACCTCGGATATAGTCCGGCGTTGGAGCTCGGATACAGTCCGGCGTTGGAGCTCGGATATACAGTCCGGCGTTGGATCTCGGATACATAGTCCGGCGTTGGAGCTCGGATACATTCCGGCATTAGAGCTGGGAAGCGGTCCGGCGTTGGTGCTCGGTTGCAAAAGATACCTCGAATACAGTCCGGCGTTGGAGCTCGGACGCAAGAGGACGCTGCCGCCTGGGAACAACTTCAAACCCGAGGTGTGGCATAAAAATAACAAGGCATTGATAAAGGCCGGAAACTTAAAGGGGCTCCTTGGATACCCGAGGTGTAAACTCGTCGAATGCATTTCGGCGATCCTCAAGATCGAAGATGAGAAGATTTGTTAAACCAGTTTTCAAGACCGGCGACCGAAGATGAAGAACGGTTCGGAAGAATCGAGGAGCGTCCCTAACTCGAAGACCGGTTCAGGGGGCTACTGACGGTGTCCTGGACTAGGGGGTACTCACCACGTCGTCTCCCGATCTATTAGATTGGGCCGAGGACCCCCATGGCCGTATACTCATGGGCCAGTTCGGACAGCTGCCGCATACAAGGAAGATTACACAAGACTTGGCGATCAAGACAAGGACTTCTCCCCACCGGCGTATTCGGCTAGGACTCTTGTTAACCTAGGCCTCTGGTGCATTATATAAACCAGGGCCGGGCTAGTCGATAGAATATACACATCAACAATCATACCACAGGCTAGCTTCTAGGGTTTAGCCTCTCTGATCTCGTGGTAGATCTACTCTTGTACTACCCATATCATCAATATTAATCAAGCAGGACGTAGGATTTTACCTCCATCGAGAGGGCCCAAACCTGGGTAAAACTTTGTGTCCCTTGACTCCTGTAACCATCCAGCCTAGACGCACAGTTCGGGACCCCTACCCGAGATCCGCCGGTTTTGACACCGACAATATCCCTTAGTTTCCAATAGGACCCCGCTGCCACGGGAGGGTAGGACAAAAGATGTCATGCAAGTTCTTTTCCATAAGCACGTATGACTATATACGGAATACATGCCTACATTACATTGATGAATTGGAGCTAGTTCTGTATCACCCTATGTTATGACTGTTACATGATGAATCGCATCTGGCATAATTATCCATCACTGATTCGGTGCCTACGAGTTTTCCATATACTGGTTTACGCTTATTTACTTTCCCGCTGCTACGGTTACAATCACTACAAAATACCAAAAACATTACTTTTGCTGTCTTTACTTTTGTTGCCACTACCACCACTATCATATTACTTTGGTACTAAACACTTTGCTGCAGATACTAAGTTTCCAGGTGTGGTTGAATTGACAGCTCAACCGCTAATACTTGAGAATATTCTTTGGCTCCCCTTGTGTCGAATCAATAAATTTGGGTTGAATACTCTACCCTCGAAAGCTGTTGCGATCCCCTATACTTGTGGGTTATCAGTAGGGTCTCCCTCCCTTCGCCGAGTACAGTAGAAGGCCGTTCCTGACGGATGACCTCAGCACAGGCATCCTGCAGCTCGCGGAGGACCACTACATTGTTGCCGACCTCAATGTCTACCCCAAAAGAAAGGGCAATGGCATGCGTGTCGTACTCCGCGTCTTCAACTCCGAGACTGGAAAGTGGAAAATCATCCCCAAATTGGACCCGGGCAATGGCGGCCAGTTCCCCGAACTCTGGTCAACCGACAATGTGCTCGCTTTCGACGGCTGTTTCCTGTGCTGGGTCGACTACTTCGCGGTGTCCTGCTATGTGACTTCTCCGAAAACATAGACTCCCTGTCGCTCTGCTTCGTGCCTTTCCCTGGAGGAAAAGAGTACCGTGGTAAGGTACGGGTTGAAAGGTACTTCCCGGAGAGATTCCGAAGTGTGTCCATCAACCAAGGCAAGATCTGCTTCGTCCACATTGACAATGACTTCCAGACAGAGTCCCTGGTCGCTGCCGCCGATGCCTTGAGCTTCGTGATAGAAAAAGGCAAGGGCAGCAGCAGCAGACTCCGAAGAAAATCACCAGTTGGACTTTGAACTCCGAGTTTGAGTGGAAGCTACATCGTGTGATCAACCTGGACTCTCTCTGGGCGCAAGCTGGTTACAGGGATCTGCACATAGATCAGCGAAAATAATTATTAAAACATGTTCCAACGTGTATCTGAAAAACGTTTAGCATGTATTTGAATGTTTTTCAAACATGTTTTTGTAAAAGTTGTAATAATGCATTTGAAAAATATTAAACATGCATAAAAATGTTTTAGATGCATACAAAAGATATAGAACTTGTATGAAAAGGTAGACATCAAAACATATACTCGAAAAAATGTTAATAATATATATTTGAAAATGTTTAACATGTATAAAAAAATATGATGTATATTTATTTACAAGGCGTATGAAAAATGTAGATGTTTGTTGAGAAAAAAGAAAATGAAGAAACAAAGATAAGCGAATAAAACCAGTGAAATGTTCTTATATTTATTTATAAGAACATTTTTTACACTAGTGTAGTGTCAAAAACGTTCTTATATTATGGGACAGAGGGAGTAGGAAAGAAACAAAGAAAACCGAGGAGACAAAAGGAAAAAAAATAAAATGAAAAAAGAAGGAAAAAGAGGAAAACCGAAAAAAAACCAAAGAAAACCTAGCAAAAAGTGGAGACGAAAAAACCTAGCTACAGGAAAAGGCCAGCCCAGTAGAGTGCCAGTCAGAGGCGAGACGGACTCCGCTTCGGACTTGTTTCCGGTTGCTGGCCTAACCGTCTCGTGGCCGGCCCAGTGAGATTTTTAGTAACTTATAGCCTGTGGCCCTTCTTTCCCGTCCACCAAAGACCAAACCAGTTCCTCCCCACCAGAAACATGGTTAGGGTTAGGGTTAGGGAGGAGGCGGAGGCGGCTGCTTTATTCCCGATCCCGATCTCAATCCCGATGCCGATCCCCATGACCACCGGAGGAAAAAAGATTAGGGAGGAGGCGGAGGCGGAGGCGGAGGCGGCTGCTTTATTCCCGACGCGGATCCCGATCGGCATGGCCAGCAGAGGCGGAGGAGCGCCATGGGCGGACGGTGCCTTCCCCGATTGGGTGATGCTGGACCGCCTCGGCCGCACCAAGTCCTACGACGGCATATGCGCTGTTCGTGAGGCCGTCAACCAGAACAAGACCGCCGCTGCAGTTCACATGGCCAGCGGCCGCTCCTGCTACGTGTCCTTCGCCCTCGCCGATCCTCCAGAAGGGGTCTCCTACTTCGACCTCCACTGGCCGGAGAAAGAAGCCTCAGCCACCCGGCCCGCCTGTCCCTACGTCCGGGCAACTGACGAGGACCTCGTCCTCTTCCACATCTCCATCCCGAGCCAGACTCGCTACGACAACATCGCGTCAGATCTGTTCGTCTACACGGCCGCCGGTCCTTCCCCCTCGGTGCAGCAGCTCCCTCGGTACACCAAGGACAGGAAAAGGCCGTTCCTGATGGATAAATTCGCCACAGGCATCCTGCAGCTCGCGCCGGACTGCTACATTGTTGCCGACCTTAATGTCTACCCCAAAAAAAGCGACACTGGCAATCATCCCATGCTTGTTGAACTCTGCATCTTCAACTCCGAGAAAGGACATTGGGGAACCATCTGCAACAGGCCTGCCCCGCGGCCGCATGACCAGAGCAATGTCCGGTTCCCCTTCCTGTGGTCAACTGACGATGTGCTCGCTCTTGATGGTCGTTTTCTGTGCTGGGTAGACTACTTCAGCGGTGTCCTAATATCTGACTTCTCCGATACATGCTCCCCTGTGCTTCACTTCGTGCCTTTCCCCGGGGGAAAAGAGTACCGTAATGACGTACGGGTTGAAAGATACTTCCCCGGGAGATTCCAAAGTGTGTCCGTCAGCCAAGGCATGCTGCGCTTTGTCCACATTGACAATGACTTCCATGAGAGAATCCATGGTGGCCATCGTCACCTTCTTGAGAGAAGACTAGGGCAGCACCCTCGCCAAAAGATCACCATTTGGAATTTGAACATGATGTCCAAGTTCAAGTGGGAGCTCCATCGTGTGATCTACCTGGATTCTGTCTGGGGTAGCTCTGGTTACCAGGAGCTGCACATACCTTGCCGTCTTCCTGAGTTCCCAATCATCAGTGCGGATGACCCGGATGTTGTATGCTGCCTTTTAAGGGAGGAGGAATTTCACGGTGAGGCGTGGATGATCATGGTTGACATGAAACAGGCACATGTTCAGTCATGTACTCCATATATCAATCAACAGTCCTGCTATGCTAAGTCTGTGGGTGTGGATGTGCAAGCTCGCAAAAGCCGTTTTGCTAATGTGCCCCTACTTCCAGCTGTCTTCTCCAGACACCTTGAAAGGCCAACAGGTAACTAGAAGAAGTTCTCTTAGTGTTTAAATGACGCTCTTTTATGTACGTTATCACATATTACCTAACATGGTTGCCTTTGATTAGCTTTCTGTTGGATATGGTAGTGTAACGCTGCTTTTTTTCTTACTACTATTTATCTTGCCTATGATGCAAATACATATGCTGCCTGGTTGCGTGTGCGATTCTCATAGGTAATTGAATTGTGACTTTGGTGCACGCTTATTACCCCCCTCCATTAGCGGCATTGGTTCTACTGATCAGGGTTGTTTGCCCGGCATTATTCTCTGTAGCTTTGGTCCTGCTTCAAATTTTCTAATTTGCCGCTTTCCGACACTGCATCGCTGTGTTATCGTAATATATACTCCTGTTAATAATAGCTTTAACTAATTGAAGCATTTGATATATTGTTACCATGAATCTTCTGTTAGGCTGTTCAAGCGTTTGAGTTTTAGCCACTCTAGCTGTGTAGGGCTCTACACTGTATGACAATAAAAGCTTTGGTCCTTATGCCATCAAGATGTCCTTGAGAGAGTCCTCTATTTCTCCTAGTAGGATCTTTTGCTCTTTATGGGACTGTCCATTGCCTGTACAGGTTTAGTTCTTGATTCATCACACAGCCTTCTGTTGCTACTAGTATGGTGTGCTATTTTTAAGTGAATTTTAGGAACAAGAAAAACACTATTTTGATTGCTCTTGTAAAGCATATTATATGGTCCTCTATTTTCTAGTAGCAACCTGACAGAAGTATATATAGACATGCACACGCGCGCACATGCATTTAGCTTTTAACACATATTATTTCTGTTGGCGAGAGTTTTAAAATGTGTTTCGTTGGGTTGCTTTGGGTCAATCAGGTCACATCTTTGGCTGTTTCTGTTAGAATCAGTTTGTTTCAGATAGTGTGTACTTTCTGTATCATGTAACTGGATACTGGGCTGGTGAAAAGCCATTCTCCCTGCATGAGAATGTCATTGGGTAAAACTCCTGTATTTTAGCCTTGCCGGCCTTCTCATGTGTCTGTCTTTGTCTTGATTCTGGCGACAAACTTTCCCGCTGGTTTCTTCATCTTCTCACGCCTCATCCGACATCCTTAAACCTGCCTTGTGCGACCTGAATGCACCACCCCATCCTCGGCCCATCAGCAGCATGTTCGCCAACAGTCCCCTGTTTGCCAGTTGTGGTCTTTTCAGCTGGTTGATAAAGTCGATACCTGCTCATTGAGGCCACAAACGCAACGTCATGACTATGTGGCAGAAATGAAAGAAAACGCTTTGATGACAAGTTACCCGAGAGCTAACGATGAAGAGCATAATGCCATCACCTTCCGAAACAAGATCAATTATATGATGTCATTACATTACATTTATATTAATTGAGGTCGTTACCATTTTCTTTATTAAAAATACTCCAGTGCAATGCCATTACTCTTTCTAGTTTGTCTATTTCTTTTTTTGAACTAGTATTGTGTACAACATTTTTGTAAAGTGGCAACTAATCATATCTGTCCATACTGCTCATGAACAAAGTGTATATAGCTAAGTTATTTTGTTTCTGTTTTTAAAGGGATGCTATGGAACAACGACAAGCTTGCACCTCATCCTTCAAAGAAGAGTAAGTTTGCAAGGTAAAGACTTGGGAGTATGGTTCGCTCAAATCGAAGATGATGTTTGTCAAAGGTGCAACTTTTGGGATTCTCAAACCGAAGATGATGTTTGGTGCGGTGCAGACAGAAATGTGGGAAAATATCATATTTATGTGATGAAGATGATGTACTAATGAATATCCATTAGAGTAAACGATACATATTATGGATCCTGTAATCGTATGTTTGAAAGCCAGCCTGTTATATGTTTGGGATTGAACATTGCTGGGTGTTAATTATGTTTGCCGTCGTCTTTTAGACCAGTACATTTTTGCCCTCGATAGCAAATGGTTTAGGCCCTGCCTGGGAGCTCAGATTCATTTCCGAGCTGTAACATTTTACAGCTGTAACCTGACGGTGATGGGCCGAGGTGGTGGTGTCGTCTCTGGTCGACATGTCGCCCACGGTGGGGAGAAGAAATGGTGGCGGCCGCCGCCCATTCTTGCGTGTCGAGCTGCTGCAGCACTTGTACCGCCGCCGCCCATTCTTGCGTGCCGGCTGCCATTGATTTTTGAGTCACCCTCCCCCTAGTTTTGCTAAGAGTATTTCAATCGGGGTATTTTGGCTGAATTTTTTATATTTTTGAGTCACCGTCCCCCTAGTTTTACTAAGGGTATTTCAATGGCAAACGTTTTACGCCGGGGCGCCGGCCGAGTTTTCGGCCGGTCGCTCGCGACACGCGGTCTGACTCGTGGCCCCGCACCGCTCCCTTTCCCCACCACACCTTTTCCCCACCTTATCCTCAGCCACACCACGCCGTTATCTTTTCCCCACCTTATCCTGAGCCACACCAGCATCTATCTTCATCAAATCCCTCTCATCATGGAAGTCCTCATCCGTGTCGGCAGTGACGAGGAGGACAGCGGCAGCGACGACGAGGGTAGTAGGCGGCAGGATGACGGGTCCGACTAGGTGTCGGGTGCCGCTCCGTGCGGCACCGGCGACCCCATCATCCGTGTCGCCGGCTCCTTGAACTTCTCGGGGTTGTCTCCTTGGGCGGCTGGCGTTGGGAGGCTGCGGAAGAGGAAGAGGGCGGGCGGCAAGGCCGTCAAGTCGGAGTACGCGGGCACCGACGCCTTCGACGCGTGCTGACGTCCTGCCGCCTCGTCTTCGAGCTCTGCTTCCGGCGCCGCCATCACCATCCAGCCTTTGGACGGCCACCAAGATGTTCTCTTGGTGTCTTCTGCCACCCGTAGCTCGCCTAGGCGCTCCTTTTGTCCCTTCCGCCTCCTTGACATGCCTCCTGAGGAGAGGGACAAGAAAGGGATTACGGGCACCTTATCTCTTTTTAGTTTGTAAGCCTTCGGGCCTTTGTTGAATTTAAAACTTGTTATCCCATCATTCATGTTTTCCATTCCCTATGGACTATACCTGAGTGGAATGTTTTTTTAATGAAAAAGGGATGCTTGCCGGGTCATTTGTTTGCGGGTGGAACCCACAACAAGGAGTAAATCCTTGATATCTTCAAGATAAACATTTCCTTGCCCGGCAACAGGCCTTGCCGTCTCCCCACTTCGCTCGACCTTCCTCACGCTTTCGGCGGAGGCAGGGATGAGGCGGGTTCAGGCTCCTTGTTTCATCCTTTCGCTGCCGCGACTACGACCAAACTTGGCCCCAGGAACGAGCCCTAGGGCCTAGAGTTATGGGAGCACGGTAGCTTAGGGGAAAACGAGGTTTCACATACCTCAGTCCATAATGGAATGCATGATAAGGGATGAAGGGGTCCCGAACTGTGTGTCTAAGGCGGATGGTAACACGAGGCAGGGGACACGATGTTTTACCCAGGCTCGGGCCCTCTTGATGGAGGTAAAACCCTACGTCCTGCTTGATTTTCTTGATAATATGAGTAGTATAAGAGTTGATCTACCACGAGATCAGAGAGGCTAAACCCTAGAAGCTAGCCTATGGTATGATTGTATGTTGTCCTACGGACTAAACACCTTCGGTTTATATAGACACCGGAGGGGGCTAGGGTTACAAAAAGTTGGTTACAAAGGAGGAGATACACATATCCGTATTGCCTAGCTTGCCTTCCATGCCAAGTAGAGTCCCATCCGGACACGAGACGAAGTCTTCAATCTCGTATCTTCATAGTCCAACAGTCCAAGGATATAGTCCGGCTGCCCGGAGACCCCCTAATCCAGGACTCCCTCAGTAGCCCCTGAACCAGGCTTCAATGACGATGAGTCCGGCGCGCAGTGTTGTCTTCGGCATTGCAAGGTGGGTTCCTCCTCCGAATACACCACGGAAGAGTTTGAATACAAGGATAGTGTCCGATCCTGCAAAATAAGTTCCACATACCACCGTAGAGAGAACAATATTTCCACAAATCTAATCTGCTGACACGTTTTGGCAGCATGACATCACGCCACGGTCCGGTAATTATTTGAACCGTTTTTCCTAAACCAGCCCCGCACATAACGCAAGGCGGTTTATTGACACGTCTTGTCAAAGCAGAGATCGTGTTCCCCTTATTGCGGGATTCTCATCAATACGGACATGGGTAACCCAACCGCGCCATCAATTACGGCGCTTGGGGGATAAGCGAGTTTTACCAGACTAGTCGGGGTGCATAGTTTAGTCTGCCCTTATAAAGGGATAAGATCTCACCTTTTTCTACCCACGCCTTGTTCCTCCTTGCTCATCCATTCTCGCGCACCCGAGCTCCAGCGCCCAAGTCCGCATCCTTCTCCTCAACTCTCTCCAAACATGTCCGGAGCGGGAGGCAAGTGGATGGCCTCCTCCGTCATGGAGGGACACATCAAAAAGCTACGTGGAGCCAGATACTTAGCCGCGGATATCGCGCACCAGCTGCCAGCCGCGGGGCAGATCGTCCCTACCCCGGAACCTCACGAAAGGGTGGTTTTCCTCCCCCATTTCGTCCGTGGACTGGGGTTTCCCCTCCATCCATTCGTCCGCGGCCTCATGTTCTATTACGGGCTGGACTTTCATGATCTGGCGCCGAATTTCATCCTCAACATCTCGGCGTTCATCGTCGTGTGCGAGGCTTTCCTCCGCATCCGGCCCCACTTTGGCCTATGGCTGAAGACCTTCAATATCAAGCCGAAGGTAGTAGGCGGCCAACAAGCGGAATGCGGCGGAGCCATGGTGGGAAAAATGCCCAACATTACATGGCTCGAGGGCTCCTTCGTGGAGACCATAAAGGGGTGGCAATCGGGGTGGTTCTACATCACCGAGCCGCGCGACACCAACTGGGTGGCGGCCCCCGAGTTTCGATCCGAAGTCCCCACGCGACTCACTTCCTGGAAGGAGAAGGGCCTGTCTTGGGGCTCTTCGGTGGAGCTGGACGGACTCCAGAAGTGTATCCGGAACATGACAAGCAAGAAACTTAAGCTTACCAACATAGTCCAAGTCATGCTCTTCCGCCGGATCCTCCCGTGTCAACAACGGGCTTTCAACTTATGGGAGTTCGACCCGGCCCAGCACCAGACTCTACATGAGCTCTTCGACACGATGCATAAGGACGTCTGGAAGGTGCTGTTCAAGGGCGTCGATGTCCCTCCTTCTCTTACCGAGGACCGGGGGCTAAGCGCGAAGCGCCATGCGAATCCGGTAAGTTCTGTACATCTGGTAGGGTATTTATTTCCCATAGCTTAACCATGTGCGGGGTCTGAGCTCCCATGCCTTTGACAGGACTGGGTGGAGACATTGGAGAAGATCACCTGTCCGGCCCCTCTGCCCGAAGACCCTGCGGACGCTCTCTTGACGGAGATGCGGACTCTGGCTCCTTACGAGGTGCCGGATAAGACCAAGAAGAAGGCCAAGGGAACCCGAAAGAGTTCCCGGCTCCAGGTGGTATCGGACTCATCGTCCCATAACTCCGAGACGCACTCCTCCCATGAAAACGGGGAGAAGGAAGACGGAGATTCTCCCCCTCCAGCTGGGGGAGACAAGAAAAGGAAGGCCGCCCCAATCGGGGAGGCCGAAGGGTCCAAGAAGGGAAGGACTCTCCTTCCGGACTATTCCACCACCGCCGCCGACGGCGAAGACGAGTGGCTGCTCAGGGCCAAGCCCCTGGCAAAATCGTAAGTATTCGGATACCAGAGTAACTCATAGCATACTTTTGTTGCACTGCTTCTCCTAACGTCGAATATGATTTTGCAGTCCGCCCCAAGCCCGTATCGACGTATCATCGTCGGACGACTCCTTGGACTCGTCGGACATGGATAGTGATACACTTCCAACCACCACCTCTGCTGGCCCTACGGA